>NC_143478.1:53456391-53779991 GCF_027475165.1 Benincasa hispida | reverse complement strand
GCAAGCAAATCTTCATCCAGATCGGCGCCAAGATGTTGGCACTTATTTGTATTTGTTTCTAACTCTATTTCATTAATTGTACTCCATTCTCTTAATCTCTTCATTCACAAATCATGTATCAGACGTTAAATAATTTTATTGAATATCTCGATCATTTCCATTTCTACTTCTCTGTCTATTTTCGTTCCTGAATTAATCGTTTTCTCCATGAAGTTTTCTTAATCCCTTGGTAATTAATATGGATTAAACGAGTAACTTAATATGTGCTAAAGAGATAAATGAGTTTAGCTAAGGCATGCTAGACAACATCTTCACCTGTGAGAGCAAAAGTGAAGATGTCATTCTGATCTGTCGAGAGAAGGTTAGAAGAATGCATTAGCTAAAGCGAGTAGTACTTCCAAAGATGGAAGCAACCCCTCGTTCATTACGTTCGTCCCTATTTCTCCACAGAGATGTGGGAACGCGGCCGATCATTGAAAGGTGTATGCTAAGGGAAAAGCGGAACTGTATTTATGCCTTTAATGCAATTAAGGAACTTGCGCTGTTTATATTAGTTATCTTTTCTGTTTCTGCTTCACACATAAGACCTCACCGCATTACATGATCTTTATATAATCTTCACAGCCAGCCTTGACCTCAGCATCTTGTATCATGAAACCTGTATCTTGTACCATCTTAGCTTAGGTTTACTTTATCGCAATTTATCTTATTATCACATCTTTACTGCTTTACTTTACTTTATCGCATGTTTAATTAATTGTACACAAAACTCTTTTATTAATTTGAAAAAAAACCCTGGTCGCATATATCACAAACATAACATAATAACCTCAAACAGTCCCTGTGTTTGACCTCGGATCACACCGAGAAACTTGCAGTGAAATTATACTTTGTTTCAACGCAAGAAAACTTGTGACAACGCACAACATACTACAAGAACATTCATTAATAACGCATATCTAGAAGTAGTATCACATATCATTACATAAAATCTATGTCATCAAGTTTATGGCATGGACTTGCATCATAGTACAAAAATCTGCATTACACACAGCGAGTCTGAAGCCCAACCGTCTACCTCAAACAAATACCACTCGGACAGAAGGAAACGAAGAAGACAACACCACTCAGAGCCCTCAGTATCCTTGGAGTGAGAATCCAAAGGGTGGGCTTTATTTGGATTTGGTAGAGGGAAGGAGGAAGAGAGACCGTACACAACGATCAAGCAAGTTGAAGAAGAGATCGTCTATTGCATAAACAAGATGCTTGATCGTTTGGGTGAAGTATACGATCGTGTAGGAAAAGTAAGCGATCGTGTAGGAAAGGTCAGCGATCGTATAAACGAATGTGTAGGAAAAGGGTGAGCGATCGTCCGAACGGTCGCGTAGGAAAAACTAAGCGATCGTCTATACGATCGTTTATTAAATACTGAGAGCTAAACGATTTCTTAGGAAAAAGGTAGACAATCGTTTAAATAATAGCACGCGACGGTGTAATCAGTATGCGATCACTTAGCAATATCATTGATGCATTGTGAATATGATGAAATAATGGTGTATATTGCGATGGTGGTGTACATGTTGCACATGCAAGTTTTCCTAGTAGAATCCAAGTATAAACCCTACTACGTTTCCTGGTAAGTCCAGGGTCGAACACAGGGACTAATGAGACAATATGCGGTGATAAGTTTTGATTTCTTTGCGGTGACAAGAACAATAAGTTGGTTGGTATATTGTGTAAAGTGTAAATCCTATACGGCGAAATTGATTAAAGAATTAATGATAGCGAAAGTTACAATGAGTATGCAGGGAATGGGTTGAAAAGGGATTTAGCTAACAATTCCTAAGATTGCGTTCAAGATATGCGATCATGCTACATACACACAACAACATGTCATCTCTCAATGCAAATGCCATAGTTCCTAATTTTAGGACGCATATGATGTATACGATGATGTCTATAGGACTTATGTCTAAGCCTCTATTCTTGTCTATGTGATGATGAATGATACTCACATACACAAGGCGACCGCATACTATCATATCCTATTTCTAGGGTGCATGCGATGCATGATAGCAAACTGGACTTATCTTTAAGTCTCTATCTCTTGCTTATGCGGTTCTAATATGACTTTCTCAAGCCTAGATTCTAACCTGACTCTCTCAAGTCTAGGTTCTTTCTCTAGACTACTCTCTCAAGTATCTCTAAAGGGTGATGGACGCATACATAAGACAAGATGATCGCATAAAATGAAGATCTTAAGTCATGCTAGCTAAGTGCTTCTCAACCCATTTGGAAGTTTAGTTACTCATGCGCAATGTGAAGAGATTGAACAGATGTAGAGATGCAAATTCCATTTTATAAATAAAATCAGAATACAAACGATAATTAAAAGTAGGGATAGGAGGCCCGGTAGCAATGTCTTTCTCCCTAAGACTTTTACACTGTGTTTTACTCTACTCTGCCCAAAAGAATATTTTTGCTTTCGCAAGTGTCGGCCCTCTCTCTGTTCTTAACGCTTCATGGCAGTCTCTCGAGTTAACTAGGAATGATCTTTCGGTGTCTTCTCTCTTCGCTCGCCTCCGCCTCCTAAGTATAAGAACTACAGACTAACGGTTGTCTATGTATAAGAACTACAGACTAACGGTTGTCTATGATCTATCTTCTATGTATATGGCGAACTGTGTATATGTCGAACAAGCAAAATTCTGAACTCCTTTGATGAAGGTGGCCCTCGGTATTTATAGAGCTTCAAGGTGAAGAACTTTTCTCCCAAATGATTGCAATAATGGGCGGTCATTAATTCTTTTGTCTGATGCGTCGATTAATGGTCATCGAAAAGTTGGGTGTACTTTCTATAATGTGTCATTAATGGCTTGTCAACTAAATTCGGATTCGACTGTCATCAACTTTCTGTCCTATCATGATTAATCTTTCACCTTGATGCGCCGTCTTTACGCGGCCACCTTCTTGAGCAAATCTTTGCGAGCGCATACGATCACATAGCTTTGTGGTCGCAATCTTCTAATGCGCTTAGGTGCCAAATTCCTTGGATTGCAATTTGCTTTGCGCCAACGCATTTTCCTGCACAAAAATATGTAAATTAGCTGCTTTAATGCGATGGCCATATGCAATCACAATGTTCTCAACTTAATGCATTTGGACATGATTTTGCATAATTTTACCATCGCATTCCCACATTTTTTTATATCTTTGCGTTGTAATAACGTGCATTTCTACTTGTTATCACACCCCTAAATTTGAAACAATGCTTGTCCTTAAGCATAAACTAAAGATTTTCCTTAGAGAGTCAGTCACCTTTTTCTTACCTAGATATCTCGAGGTGCCTTATTCAAATTTTATGAACCACAATCCTCTTAATTTCTGTCTAGGTCTCTACTTAAAATATTTATAAAATTTAGGGACCGCAAGTTTAACCTTAAAAAAGACTTTACTTGTTTCCAGGACATCGCATGATTTATTTCAACAACTTTTTCAACTAAGGAGTTTCCAAATGATTTTTATCCTTGCGTAGTTTAGATATTCTTTTTATGATCTTGCGCTGATCCAAGTGTCTAGCCTTCATTTTGGCTTGCCTCCACGGGTGTCATGCGGGCATCCAACTACGAGTAAGGTGGTCTTTCTCAGTTCTAAACTCATGCTCATTTGGCAGAAGAGTTGCGATCACTTATTTATGCATTGATCACGATTCCTACCTTCGTTTTGGCTTGCCCCCATGTCATACGGACATCCAACTACGAGTAGGATCCGATCACACATTATGATTTTTTTTTTTTTGAAATGTCTAAAGGTAGCAAGGTTGAAAATAAATACCAACAACCCCAAATTTAAACACAGCAATGTCCTCATTGCTGATAGACTGAAAGAATTCATGCGATGCTCTTAGGAAGTTTCATAAAAGCTAGTTTGAAAGAAAGCTAGTGGACCACTAACTTCTAGAAATATTTCATGAATTGACTGTCCTAAAATTAAGTTGATTCTAGTACATGCGATGAGAAATAGAGGCATGCGTTTCATCATTGAAATCATAATTGGTATGGAAAACAATGCAGTGACTAACTAAAGTAATCAATATTTAATGGTTACGCCAACTAAAGAGGATGCGATGATAGAATTATCAATGTTAAGAATGAGATGCGAGAGTGCAAAATTTGGAATAAGCAAAGTCAAAGAAAGATACAACCCTCAAATTTGCTCTGTTGCCTACATCATTTGTGATCGCATCCTTCTTTGTGGCGAACTGATTTCTTTGATTGCGATGGCTGAACGAACTAGTCGCATTTTTCAATTATCGCGTAGCTCCCCCACAATCGTTTACCACGATCGTTGCTAAAAACATCGAGAGGGTCAAAAATATAAAAGATAGAGTAAATTTTCTTTTCTTTTCTTTTATTATTATTATTTTTTGAAATTGATGTTGTAAAAAGGATATAAAAATGATAAAGGATATAAAAAAAAGGTAGAGTGAGTTTATGAACTGAAGATTTCAAAGGATACTTCAAAAATATTGCGTCCTTGATGAGTTTGAATCGTATGATTGCGCAGGGATTGCCCACTTCTTCATTAGTCGGAATTCCTCAGGTGCACAGAGGTTTTCTCGTGATGCAATTCTTCTCCATGATATATTTTGACTCTTTGCTCGTTGACTTTGAATGCGTTGGTCCCGTCCTCATTGGATAACTCAACCGCTCCATGCGGGAATACCTCTTTGATTATAAATGGACAAGACCATCGTGATTTTAACGTTCTGAGAAAAAGTTGTAGCTGAGAATTGTACAACAAGACCTTTTGTCCGATTTGGAGATTCTTCTCGCATAGTTGTTTGTCATGCCAATGTTTTGCGCGCTCCTTATAGATTTTGGCATTCTCATATACTTGAGTTCTTCATTTGTCAAGCTGACCAATTGAAATTTCCTTGCCTCCCCTACGGTCTTTTGATCAAAATTGAGTTTTTTCACTGCCCACATTGCTTTATGCTCCAATTCAAGCGGTAAGTGGCATGCCTTTCCAAACACCAGCGCATACGAGGACATGCCTATAGGTGTTTTATTGGCGGTCCTGTATGCCCACAAGGCATCGTCCAGCTTCATTGCCCAGTCTTTGCGTGAAGGCTTCACCACCTTCTCTAAGATCAGTTGATTTCCCTATTGGACACTTCAGCTTGGCCGTTTGTTTGTGGATGGTATGCGGTGGCGACCTTATGGTGGATATTATACTTAAGCAGTAATTTGTTGATGATGTTATTAACAAAGTGGGAGCCTTCATCACTTATTATGGCACGTGGGGTGCCAAAAGGAGTGAAGATATTTTTCCGCAAGAACTTAGAGACTACCGTCGCATCGCTTGCGACACATGATACCACTTTTACCCATTTGGAAACATAATTGAGGGCCAATAGAATGTATTTGTGACCATTTGATGGTGGAAATAGTCCCATGAAGTCTATGCCCCAGACATCGAATAGCTCCAATTCTAATATGATATTCATGGGCATCGCATTCTTCCATGAAATGTTTCTCGTGCGTTGGCACTGATCGCATTTCATTGAGTAGTCTCTTGCGTCCTTGAATAAAGTTGGCCAAAAATATCCACTTTGCAACACCTTTGTTGCTGTGCGTTGGCCTCCAAAATGTCCACCATATGGCAAGTCATGTCATTGAGATAGTATGCGCTGGTGAGCAGCTTCTGGTACGCATAGGCGCAAAATCTGGTCTGACTCCCTCTTTTAAAGATTTGGCTCGTCCCAATTATATGATTTACATTCGTGTCTGAGTCGCCTCTTTTGGTGGGTTGTGTAGTTCTCAAGAAATTGTTCACAAACTAGATAATTTACTACATCTGCGTACCATGGTAATTCTTCAATTCTGAACAGCTGCTCATCTGGGAAGGTTGCGTTCACCTCCGACTAGTTGCGGTCAACTTCCGGATTTTCTAATCTTGATAGATGGTCCGCAACCTGGTTCTCCGTACCTTTGCGATCAATGATTTCCATGTCGAATTCTTGAAGGAGGAGCACCCATCGAATCAACCTTGGCTTTGCATCCTTCTTTGTCATTAAATATTTGATTGCCGAGTGTTTAGTGTGAACGATCACTTTGGATCCCAGCAAGTAAGCTCTGAATTTCTCCAGCGCAAAGATCACCGTAAGAAGTTCTTTTTCCGTGGTGGTGTAATTTGTTTGGGCAGGGTTCAAGGTTCTACTCTCATATGCGTGGGGTGTAGCATTGTTATCTTCTTTTGTGCAAGCACCGCCCCCATCGCATAACCGCTCGCATCGCACATCAACTCAAATGGCTTCGTCTAGTCCAGTGCGGTCAATATAGGTGTGGTTATTAATGTGTTCTTCAGTATCTTGAATGCGTTAAGACATTTTCATCAAAGTCAAATGTTCTATCTGCCTTCAGCAATGCACTCAATGGTCACGCAATCTTCGAAAAGTCCTTCACAAAACGTCGATAAAATCCTGCATGCCCCAAGAAGCTCCTGACAGCCTTCACATTTCCTGGAGGTGGGAGCTTAATCGTCACCGGTGGGGTGATCAGATGCCCCTTCGTTGGGATGAGACATTCTCAACCATTAGACAAAACCAACTCTTGGAATTGAACCTAATAGCCACCATTTATTTGGTCCAGAACTGTTAACCTTTAACAATTTCGTGTAAGTGTGACCCCTCGCTTTCGGTGCCAGAGTCCCGCCCTAATGAGCCCACTGTAGGGAAGAAGTAGATTAGGACAAGAGACTAAGTAACCTTATCCTCTTGCAGGAGATCAAATAAAGAAACGCGCAAAACTGCCATCCTATAGGAGGACACTCACATGGTGCCTCAAGGCGATGCGCAGAAACTTTATTCGATCCAACAAGGGATATGTTGTTGCACTTCCCGCTCCCACTTACTATGAACACTCTCCTCATCCACCTTGATATTGACCTACCCAAACACCATCCGTTAGGGGGACACGCCAAAGGTGCCATGAGGCTGAGGGTAGATCTCAAGGTGTGGACTATAAAGGAGAAACGTAAAAGGTTTAAGTGAAGCATCATATGCCCCAAGTACCTCCCACTGAATGTTCTACCTAGGGGTTAATTAACCTAGAAAATCCGGCTACTGATTTTAGTCTAAGTCATCTTTTTAAGTCTGCTCATAAACAATTTTTGTTTATGAATTCTGAACAAGTTCAAGTAGTCACATTTAAACACTTTAATGGACTGTCCTTAACTTGCATGCATGCATCAAATCTATCTAATTCACCTTTTCAGGTAAGTTTCCAAGCAAGGGTGTTACGTTTCCATCAACTTAAATATCCCAGCCTAGACAGAACCCGCCTTAGACAAAATGTCCCTTATAGATAGATTTGCTACACTTTAACCTTTTATTAGTCAATTTAATCCTATTAAATTACTTAAAATATTAAAACCTAAGGGTTGCTAATCATATTAGAACCATGATCTTAGGTCTATGTCATCCAAGTTTTAAGCATTTTAAAACCATGAATTAAACCTAAGTGAGCATGTATGTCTTTCTTATTGCTTTTAGTTCTAATTTTTCTTTAACCTTTTAAAAGAAACAACTAAAACACATTGTTCACAACTAGGTGTTTATAATGCTTATAAAGAAACCTACGTGTCATGCTTCATGCAATGTTTGGTCATTACTATACATAACTTTTATATACACATAATAACCAAGCAAGCATGCTTTCCATACACCCTTATACTATAACAATTATAATATAAAGATGATGCATGTCAATGCTTTTTATGCATGCATAAATATAACTCTTATATTATATGATGCATGAGCATGCTCTTACATAATTAAATCATGCTTCTCTAAATTATAACATATACAATAAAGAGATGATGCATGACCAATGCATAACCTAAGGTGGGATTTACTATATATGCATACCTTATGACATATAAAAAACCATACATCTCATGTAATAAACCAAGGATTAATGGACCGGAATGAACATTTACATAAATCGGAATGAAATAACTCTATCTATTACATTTTCCGTCGAGCAAATTGGTTCACAGGCGAACCAGGTCTTGAACAGCCAAGAGAACTCCATCGTTTAGTAAACGCCGAAAGTAAACGATCGCTTAGCACACATTAGACGATAGCGGGTGCTTGTCGCTTAAGAAAAGGTATACGATCGTGTAGGTTTTACTAAGCGATCGTCTAGTAGTAAGCAGTCGTTTAGAAAACTCAGCGCGCTAAGCGATCGTTTAAAAAAATTGAGCGATCGTTTAGAGAACGCGTGCGATCGTTTAGTGCGCAGGTATGCGATCGTTTAGGAGATAAGGCGCTATCGTATAGGCTCTCAACTAAGCAATCGGGACGTTTTCACATCGTGAACGATTTTTCGAACTCTATGCAAAAATGAAACCAATTTTCATTTTATTCTCCAGTTACAATACCAAATTTGATTTTCCCACTAACGCACGACCCAGGATAAATATCCGGTCAATTATCACATAACCAACCAATTAATTAATAAATGAATATAATCATATTATATTCTTAACCTATAGTTTGATATCATATATCTACTATAGTAATTTCTCCTCTACTTGATATAAATCATATTTATATCTAATTTCCTCCAAAATAATGTATCTCATACATTTAGTCAATTATATCATATACAATTAACCAGTTCAATTATATCATATATAATCGAACTCCCTTTTGTCAATTTGAACATTTCAAACTGACCCAAAAACTAATTCTCGACTTTATCCAAGCTAC
The DNA here is from genome assembly GCF_027475165.1 of Benincasa hispida. Taxonomy (NCBI): domain Eukaryota; kingdom Viridiplantae; phylum Streptophyta; class Magnoliopsida; order Cucurbitales; family Cucurbitaceae; genus Benincasa; species Benincasa hispida. Next base: position 53,771,215 of record NC_143478.1, on the reverse strand, counting down.
CTAGGGGACCTTATGGACCTGTGACTCGAAGCTCCAACGGTACGTGAATAGCTGACTAAACTCTTTAGCCACGAGATCCACTATCCGTTAACTGCCAGGCATTCCACTAAAGACCAACAGTTGGACTCTTCTTACCACAAATATATTTCTGTGTCCATTAGATATAACCAATCATGAGTACAATGACCCTTCACAGATGCTCGTAAGTACAGCTGGGCCAATTTACCATTTCACCCCTATAGTTACATCTCACTCCTTAAGTACCATTGATTCCTCTAATGAACAATACAACATAGTCTAACTATGTGTGAACACCTCTCGGGCCAGGAGAAGGTGTGTGGCGCCACATCGTTCAAGTCCTGGAATCAACCCTTAAGGGATTTATTTATCTACTTGCCCCTGCTTTGGGGAAGGAATGAATTCCATCTTGTGTAGCTGAGTTCCCAGCTCCCAAATCAAAGAAATCCCCAAAGTGGTAGCTTTGAGTCGCCGAACTGGCCACTCGCATCCATGCAAATCAAAGGACCGCCCTCAATGGCAAGAGTTTTCAACTCACTTAGGATTGAGGTCATGTTACCTATGGTCATCCTAGTGAAGTGAAGTCTCTATCATGAACAGTGTTATATAACGAGACATTAACACTTCGTGGTCAGGTCTTATAATAACTCTTTGGATAGGACGCCCCCGCTCGCATGTCCCCTGCACGAATGATCAGGATCAGACCATCTGTGACAAGTCACAACACTTGTGACCATTCCACAAAACGGGCAACATTCGTAGCATTACCAAGATAAGGTTTCCCTCGATCTATATACTACAAACCATTTTGGTTATCACTTAAGACATGATCCACTTGTATGTCACCACATACATACTTAAGTTACACACAGAGAACCAGGGATTTTAGGTTTATTGGTTTGTGGTAAAGCAAATAAAACATTCAACTGAGCAAAATCAAGATGTGAAGTAAATATCATATATTATACATCACAAACGTTCGTACAAACTGTTTACAAACTATAGGACACGAGACTTTAGGGAATCAACTTTAACACCAAGATCATCACGTGCTTCGCTTTCTCAAATCAAGCATACACATTCGATTGAAAGAGAATCAGAGGATCAAGTACTAGAGATCGAACCACATCGCATCAAATCAACATCAACATCAACACCAACTCAAGTTCAACTCCACAAAACGAGTTTCTCCGGAAGCCTCGTGCGAACACTAATCCTCCAAGAAGATCATCAAGCCCAAAGGTCTATCATCCAAGAAGATCATCAAGCCCAAAGATCTATCATCCAAGAAGATCATCAAGCCCAAAGGCCGATCATCTAAGAAAATCAACAAGCCCAAAGATCGATCGTCCAAGAAGATCAACAAGCCCAAAGGCCGATCGTCCAAGAAGATCTCAAGCCCAAAGGCCGATCATCCAAGAAGATCAACAAGCCAAAGGCCGATCATTCAAGAAGATCAACTAGCTTAAAGACTATAGTTCATTTTGAAAGCATCAAAACATTATGTATTATATATTGTACCCACTTTCCACAAAATCAATACAAATACAAAGTTTAAGTTCCACGAAATAAATTTCTCTTGAAATCTCGTGCGAACAACTATATTATAGGTAGAGTGTATCAGCAACAGAGTCTGTCACTATTAGATTTTGCTATATTTGTAATTCTTTAAAAATATTTCTATAAACTTAATTATTATCCCTAAAAGTGCTACCCAATGCAATTAACCTATTTTATTTTGATCAAACCTCGAGAAGTTTGTATATGTTACCAATATATACAACAATTGTGGGGATGAAGGATCGAACTATTCACCTTTAAAGTGAAAGATCGTGCTAATTACCACTAAGCTAAGTGTATTTTAACACTTGTACATACCTGATATACCTGTGCACATTATATATAAATGTCAAATATTATATTTAAGAATGTTTTCTATTTTGGTTATTAGCCAGTTTACTTCTCTCACACTTTACTATGAGTTAATAGTGCAAAATACTTCCAGGCTATTTTCATCCCAACAAATTTTGGAATTGTTATTAAAAATCACCTTGATCTATTTTTTGAACTTTAATTTGTTTAGCAATTTCTCGAGTCTGACTTTTTAAAATGATAGAACCATTAGAATTTTGTAGTATATAAATTTTTTAAAAGTTGTTTGTTTGATAGGAATCCAAGATTTTTATGGAGTGAATATATGGACTACTGTATTTATTTTGTAGTAATGTAAGATGTTCGGGCATTTGGAGATTCTCGGGCATCCTAAGATGCCGTTATGGGGGATATCTCGAGAATTTTGGATGTCCTCTTAAAACATGGATTTTCTAGGTTTCCGTGGTAAAGACATCATCTTTTTTACTTTTTACCCTTCTTTTAGTGTGTATATATATATATATATATATCACTCTTCTTTCACTATAAGAATTCTGGGTAAAACCGACATTAAAGGGCTTTAATGTCAGTTGACAACCGACCTTGAAGATCATGTTATAAAAGGTCTTTAATGTCTATTGTCTTTAATGTCGGTTTTAAACCGACATTGTAAACCCTCTTCAATGTCGATTTAAATTCAACATTAAAGACAATCGACATTAAAGACCTTTTATAACACGAACCTCAATGTCGATTGTCAACCGACATTAAAACCCAGAATTCTTGTAGTGAATTAAAATAAATACTGTCAAATATGTATTTTTACTTTCTTTGGTTATATTGTAATTGTCAAATATGTATTATTTTGTAGAGGAAAATAACAAATAAAATAATAAAATTACATTAATTCATAAAAAAATCAAATTAATAAAAATAAATATGTTATATAAGTTCGGTTTATATTAAATTAATAAATAGTTGTACGGACATTTTTAGAACATTATGTAAATTAAGACATTCTCGGGTAGAAATCCTACCAAACAAACACGGTCATCCAAATATTCCTAGATATATAAAAAATATTTCATATAAAACATGGTTATTTATGGATGTCTAAATATTTGTAATTCCAGACATCAATAATTTCATGCATCTAAATATTTTGGTTATCTACGTTCCCGAGAAACAATGGCCCCTAAGTTATTTATCTTGATTTTAATATTTTACAACCACGACATTTACGAAGCAATATAATTGAGTTGGAATCGACTCATCCTCGTTTATGGCAAATGATTCGAATATTGTAAATAATATGGATAACATTTTAATGACATAAAATAAATAGTATTATTTGTTATTAATTTTGCATTATGACTTATTTGTATTAAATAATATAAAATTTGGATTATTGCTATTTATATATTTTAATGTGTGTTATATATTTTTTGTATTATATAACTAAATAATATTACAAAAAATGAGGAAAAATATAGGAAAAAAAGAAAAAATAAAAGAAGAAACAAGTATAGTTACCATAAATATTTTTAAGAAATAGGAAATAGAAAATAGAAAATAGAAAATAGAAAACAAGAAACAAGAATGTTATGAAACGGAATCTTAAATTATCGAGTTTATAGGACAGATAAAGTTAAGTCCAAATTATCAATATATGGTCAAAATTCAAAATGTCGTCCAGATGGAAATTTATGACAAATTATAAATACAGAAGTTTAAAAAAAAAATGTAAATTAATATTTTAAAACCAATTAATATGTCTATTATTTATATCAAATTTACAGTATTGATAATTTGTTGCTTATTTTTTAAAATTTATGAATTTTTTTATTATATAATAGAAATATCGATTTACCATTCATATGTTAGCCTAAATTCTTTATATCTATATTGAATAGATAAACCTTAGAATCATTCATGTCAAATTGTCAAGAATAACCGGATTCCATTGCAAAATTGATATCTTATGATGGATGACTATGGTCTTCTTCAACTAAAACTCCGAATGCCGTTAGTGGGATCTCTCTCTAGATGGGATAGGGTTCCCATTAAACCCTAATTAACTAGGAATGAGCTTCTACCCATTAAATCCATACTAATCTAGAACTTTAATTAATTAGATAGGTCCAATCTAATAAAATAATTTTTATTAATCCACATACATAACTCATACTTTAATTAAACATATTATTATTTAAATATCTCTAACATCATATTCGTATCCAACTCATGAAAACGAAGACATTAAAATTATTGACATGTACATGGAAATTAGTAATATGAATGTGGTACTCCGATTTAATGTGATAAGATGTAACAGAAAAGATTATAAAAAAGTCAAAAGTCTTAAATATAAATGTTCTGATCTACATTGTTCATAAATTACTATTTTAGACTACTTGGCAATCCATATGTGAATTATTTTATTTTTCACTAAATACTAAGAGTTGAATTAATTTATCAAATAAGTGATTTTCGATAATCTAAGCATTGGTAAATTTGATTTACAATATATACCAATGACCACTCAAAATTTTAATCTCTCAAATCTATAAGCTACTGAACAGGCTTTATTTTCTATTAAACTTGACAATTGTTCGTATTGTTTAAATATCAATTATATTTTTTTCTCAAAAAAAAAAAAAATCAACAATATTTATTAAATTTTCAAAGCAACTGCCATACGAATACATAAGCAATTACGAACTTTGTAGTTCGAATCCTCCACCTTGTTGTACTAAAAAAATATGAAAATTATAATTGGTAATTAGAGAAATTTCTAATAACATTAAAAAATTAATGAGTAATTTGATATCAAATAAAAATTCTATGATAATGAGATAAAAATCATAAATTACTTAGTATCAGATAACAAATTACTTAGTATCCAATAACAATCAGGTGACAATCATAAATAACCACTTATAAGTATCAAATTGTAATCAGATGATTATCAAATAGCAATCACAAAATATTTAACATTAGATGATAATCCTATAGAAATCACAAACTATTCAGTATCAAATAGCAATAAGATGACAATCACAAACTACTTATTATCGTATATCAATTTGATGATAATCAGATGAAAATCACAAACTACTTAATATGAAAAAGCAATTAGATGACAATCACAAATTACTAGTTATTAAATAAAAATCACATAAAAATCATACGATAATCACAAATTACTTAATATCAAATAGAAATAGATGACAATCAGATAGTAATCACAAAATATCTAGTATGAAAGAACAATCGAAAATAACAATCACAAACTACTTGATAAAAAATAGCAATTAGGTAACAATCACAAACTAATTAGTATCGAATATATGATGACAAATACATAGCAACCATAAAGTACTTATGATCAAATAACAAAGAAAAGTGGTTATCTGAAGTCAAACTTAAGCAAAGGTGGTGATCTGATGAGAAAGATGAGATTTTGTGAAATCTAAAAATGCTTGGTTACTTAATCATGATTTTTTTAAAAGAAATTTTATAGATAGGAAAAATTCAAATTATTTATAGAAATTTAAGGAAAAAAAATACGGATAGATTTATATCAATTTCTATTACCGATAGACTTCTATAAGCCTCTATCGACCTCTATGAAAGAAGATTAAATTTTGCTATTTTGTGTAAGTAGTTTTTCTCATTTTTCTATTTTTGAAAATCTTTTTTTTTCTCGTCTATTTCACGTTATTTAACCAACCATAAAATCTTATGAAATGTGAAATGTATTTTATTTGTAGTTTTCTTAGAAAAAATCAAAATTAAGGTCAAGGTTTAAATACTACTTTGGTCACTATTCTTTGAGTTTTGGTCCATTTTGGTCCCTATAATTTGGAAGTGTTCATTTTGCTATACTTTCAATTTCGGTTCATTTTGGTCTGTCACTTCAAAATGTTCACTTTGTTCTTTGAACTTATAGTAAACATTATGGTCCTTTCATTTTTATTTATTTATGTTTATGTATTAAAATTTTAAATTTCTAAAGTTTAAGGATCAAAATCGATCGAATTAAAAATATAAAGACCAAAATAAACATTTTAAAAATATGATAAAGGATCAAAATGAACGTTAATTTTGAAAAAAAAATATAAGATTTTGTGAGAAATTTTATTGAGTGGAGAGAAAGTATTCAATCAAATCAAATTGTTGCATATTCCTTACACCATAATAGTCGAGCTTCATGAATTTTACATAAAATAACCATGATTTGCTTTTATTAGTAATAAAAATACACACATGATGCTTGACAGTTGACTCCAACATAAAAATACAACTAAAAATACAATATCACCACCCACGTTCAAAACAAGAGGGAGAGAAACAGAAAGATGAAAAGTTCGAATCACGATATACAAAAGCATTTATTTAAGGTGAGTTTTGATGTCTTTAGTGATGATATGCATGAGATCAAGGTACTTGTATGGATAGCAAATTGTCAAGAATAAATAACATATAAGATTCTATTGTGATTGATGATAGCTTCAAGATGACGATGTCTTCAGGATACCTATAATTTACCTCAACCAAAACTCCGAATATCCTTAGTGAGATCTCTCTCTAGATGGGATTCAAAAAAGACTGAGTATTTAGTATTTTGGTATATTGGGGACCATAGCCTAAGGTTTTTTTATATACTTAGTTCAATTAGAGTTCCTATTAAACCTTAATTAACTAGGAATGGGCTTCTACCCATTAAGTCTATACTATATTAGAAATCTCAAACTTTAATTAATTAGATCACATAATATGGCCCAATCTAATAAAATAACCCAATGTGATAAATTATTAACCACATACATAGCCATACCTTAATTAAACATATTTTATTTAAATATATCTAACAATCTCCCACTTGGGCTATGTCTGTGTACCTAATATAATTAATCACATAAACCTTAAGCGTGCATAAACCTGTTATTTCAATAATAGAATTCCCCTTTAGTTCAATATGGTCCATCTTCCATATTAGTACGAAATCAAGGCGGCTTTTGTCATTACCCTTGTAACTAAATCTTTCTTGATCACCAATTCCAATACATTCAATGACATAGATCAAGTATGAATGGATAGCATGGAAACTACATGCAAAGTGATCTAGGTCATGCCTGTTTTCAACTAGTCCAAGTTCCTTAGTGAGATCATTCTTAAAACTTTATGCTGAACCGCATGCATGATAAAAAAGTTCAGATAATAAAACTTAAACCATCAACTTTATTCTATATCGAAAATAAACAAAATAAGGTCAAAGAACATCCTCAATAACAAACACCCATGTGAGCAACATGCTCATGAAAAACATTTAGGTGGTAAACCTTTAGTTAATGGATCTGCCATCATGGAGTTTGTTCTTATGTGTTCTATCAAAATTTGACCATTCTAAACTCTTTCTCTAACAACTAGAAACTTCACATCTAATGTACATACTTGAGAGTACATTAGATTTCCAATAAGGGAACCTTCTGCATCTCCTTAGTCTCGAGTGTGGTCTTGGGGCATTGACCTGAATAAAATTTATCACCTTTAGCGACTGGGGTATCTCTTGGTGCACAATATTTCATGCTAAATCTACTCAAAATCTTTTCAATGTAGTTCTTTTGTGACAATCTCAAAATACCTTGAGAATGATCTAGTAGTATTTCAATTCCTAATACAAAAGAAGCTGATTCAAGATCCTTCATCTCAAAATTTCTTTTGAGAAATCTCTTAGTGTCATGCAACAAACCTACACCATTACTTGCAATGAGTATGTCATATGAAGGATCTCATATCGAGAGTTCCATGAGCGTGTTCAGATCGCTCCGATCTCACCGTGACCGAAATACAAATGATATACATTCAACACATACAGTTATGCACATAAATCTACTTATCGGCATGCTCAGAACAAAATAAATAACAGGGAAAGGGTTCCATACCAGTTGAAGATTCTCTTCGAACTTCTAAACCCCAACGCAGCGGAACCCTCCAAAAGATCTACCAACACCCGGTGGGAATGTCGACTGCAACAGCACGATCAACACGAACATGAATGCTGCAGCGGGGATGACACCACCACTAATGAACCCCGGGTATTCTCAGAGTGAAAATCCAAAGGGTGAGCTTTGGTGAATTTGGTAGAGGACGGAGGATAACAAGTCGTGTAAACGATAAGCAAGTGGGAGATAATACAATGCTATCGTATAGCAGGAATACTTATCGCATAGAGGAGTTACACGATCGTGTGGGAAAGGCTAAATGATCGTTTAGAAAAACGTATATGATCGTTTAGAGAAATCGTGAGGTAGACGATCGTTTATACGGAGAAGCAATTATCGTATAGGCTCTCGGGCGATCGTTTCACAAACTCTTTTGGGCGGTCGATGCAATATTGAATTCACTATGCAAAATGAAAATTTCTTTTCATTTTTAACCCATCGGTTACCATAACTGACAATGCCCACTACCCACATCCGAACGTGGAAAAAATTGGTTAATTATCATATAGTTAATTAATTAATTAATTAATAAATATAATAATATTATATTTATATCCTATAGTTTGATATCACATATCTACTATAGTATTTTCTCCTCTACTTGATATAAATTATATTTATATCTAATTTCCTCCAAAATAATGTATCTCATACATTTAACCAATTATATCATATATAATTAATCAATCCAATTATATCATATATAATTGAACTTCCTCTTGTCAATTTGAATATTTCAAATTAACCCAAACACTGGTTCTCGACTTTATCCAAGTTACCCAGGGGACCTAATGGACCTGTGGCTCGAAGCTCCAACGGTACGTGAATAGCTGACTAAACTCTTTAGCCACGAGATCACCATCTATTAACTGTTAGTGATTCCACTAAAGACCAACAGTTGAACTCTTCTTACCACAGATATATTTATGTGTCTGTTGGATATAACCAATCATGAGTACGATGACCCTTCACAGATGCTCGTAAGTATAGCTGGGCCAATTTACTATTTTGCCCCTGTAGTTACATCTCACTTCTTAAGTATCACTGATTCCTCTAATGAATAATACAACATAGTCCAACTATGTGTGAATACCTCTCGGGCCAAGAGAAGGTGTGTGGTGCCACATTATTCAAACCCCGGAATCAGTCTGTAGGGAGCCATCTACTTACTTACCCCTGCCTCGAGGAAGGAGTGAATTCCATCTTATGTAGCTAAGTTCTCAGCTCCAAAATCAGACGAATCCCCAAAATGTTAGATTTGAATCGACGACCTGGCCACTCGCACCCATACAAATCAAAGAACTGCCTTCAATGGCAGAAGTTCCCAACTCACTCAGGATTGAGGTCTTGCTACCTATGGTCATCCTAGTGAAGTGAAGTCTCTGTCATGAACGGTGTTATATAACGAGACATTAACACTTCGTGGTCAGGTCTTATACAAACTCTTTGTATAGGACGCCTCTGCTCGCATGTCCCCAACACGAATAATCAAGATAAGACCATTTGTGACAAGTCACAACACTTGTGACCATTCCACAAAGCGGGCTGCATCCGTAGCATTACTAGGATAAGGTTTCCCTCCTATATCCATATACTACAAACCATTTTGGTTATCACTCAAGACATGATCCACTTGTATGTCACCACATACATGCTTGAGTCACATACACAACCAGAGATTTTATGTTTATTGGTTTGTAGTAAAGCAAATAAAACAATTAACCAAGCAAAATACAAGATGTGAAGTAAATATCATATATTAACAACACAAGTGTTCGTACATACTGTTTACAAACTACAGAACACAAGACTTTAGAGCATCAACCCTAACATCATAAACATATAACACCAAAAAGATTGATTTACTCCCACTGAACTTGTGACATACACAATTTTCCACTATATTCACCTCAAAACCAAAGGAGTTATGATTTTATGGAATTTTTTATACCATTGACGAGAGGCTTGCTTGAGACCATAAATAGATTTCTTCAATTTGTACACCATAGACTTTGAATTACTAGACACAAAGTTTTCTGGTTGCACCATATAAATCGTCTCATCAATGTTCTCGTTGAGAAATGCAGTTTTTACATCCATCTGGTGTAGCTCTAAATCAAAATGAGCTACCAGTGCCATGATTACCCTGAAAGAGTCTTTCGATGAAACTGAAGAGAAGGTCTATTTGTAATCAATGCCTTCGTTTTGAGTAAAACCCTTTGCAACAAGACGAGCCTTATATCTTTTGATATTGCCATGTGAATCCCTTTTGATTTTAAATATCCATTTACAACCTATGGGTTTTATTCCTGGTGGCAATTCAAAAAGTTCCCACACGTCATTGTCTTTTATGGATTTTATTTCCTCTTCTATAGTATTTATCTACTTTTGAAAGTTAGAACTTTGTAGATCTTCTTGGAAGTTGATTGGATCATCTTCCATTATGCCCACATCATCCTGATATTCTTGAAGAAACACAATATAATCATCTGGAATTGCACTTCTTCTCTCTCTAGTAGATTTCCTTAGTGGCATTTCTTAAGGTTGTTGAGTCGTTTGAACTTTAGATTCAACAACGGGGTCTTCAATGTTGTCTTGTTCTATAATTGGTCCAATAATGAAGTCAGAAATTGGAGCCTGAACATCATAACTACATAAGGAAAAGAAACTAATTCCTTTTCAAAGACAACTTTCCTTATGTTACCTTCCCCTCAAACTTAACATCTTCAAGGAATCTAGCATTTCCTATCTCAAACAATGATTTTAAAAATGGGATCATAAAACTTGAAACCCTGAGAGCGCTCAGAATACCCAACAAAATAATAACTCATAGTTCTTGAGTCTCATTTTCTATCATTAGATCTATAAGGCCTAGCCTTAGTTGGACAACCCCATATGTGAAGATGCCTAATACTAGGCTTCTTTCGTGTCCATGGTTCTTAAGGGGTTTTAACTATTGCGTTACTAAGTACCTTATTGAGAATATATGTTGCAGTCTTTAGTGCCTCACCATAGAGAGATTCTAATAAAGAAGAATGACTAATCATACTTCTTACCATATTCTTAAGTGTTCTATTTCGTCTTTCTGCTACACTATTCATGCTAGTTTGCCCCGTATAGTGTATTGTGGGACGATTCCACATTTCTCTAGGTATTTGGCAAAGGACCCTAGACTTTGTTACCCGATCTATCATATCTACCGTAATATTCATTACCACGATCAAATTTGACAGCCTTAATTTTCTTTCCAAGTTGAAGTTCAAGAAAGATTTGAAAATGTTCAAAGATTGTTACCCATATTTTGAATAGTCGTCTATGAACGTAATAAAATATTGTTGTCCATTCCAAGAAGCCGTAGGGAATGGACCACAAATGTCTATATGTATTAGTTCTAAGACGTTTGAGCATTTGTTGGTACCTAAATTTATCTGGATATCAAATGCCTTTAATTTACCTATGAGACTGAACATTTCCATAATGTACTCCCTTATGTTCCCATTGCCCTTATACCTCATGGAACTTAAAGAAGTAAAAACACTACTTGCTTTCCCTTTTTCATTTTTAGCAAGATATATCTCAATTTGAGTTAGAAATTTATTGGCATTTTCACTTTCCGTGATAGAGCCCCAAAAAGACTCCAAAATGGAGTGCTTAATGATCATCAAACACATGAGATTTGACCGTTCTTACTTCTCTATATGAACCGTATTCGGCTGTTCCTCAGTAGAAGTAGGTTTATCAGTCCTTAATTCAAGGTTCAAATTCATATACCCGAGAAGTATCTCTAGGCTTTCCTTCCAAATCTTAAAGTTCGATCCATTCAACTTAGGGATTGAACTCAGATTTCTAGATAGTTGAGTAAGACCAACTGAAACAATAAACAACAAAACATATGCTTACAATTAAAATATGATAAAATAATTTCACATACGTGGTGGGCCCCTTCAACAAGATACCTAGCACAACATTAATGTCCAGCCTTTGGGTAAAAAATACCAACTGTAAATGGTACTCTCAACGTAGTAATCAAAGTACTGACAATAAACTCTGTAAAAAAAATAGTCTTTCTTTGGACCGACTATTTTTCACATGAGTAGTCCTTATAATTGCCACATACTCAATACCACGTGCATACCCACAATTTGGCCAAATAATTATCTTCTTTTGGGCCAATAATTATCCGCATAAATTCATGTATATTCACATCTTATATTTCATAATTAAACCGATTTAGATAATAAAGGCTACTTGGTAACATATTATTTTTTATCAATTCAAGCTAAAATATAAGACACAATAATATAATAAATGAGGAAGAACACCAAATAGTCTTTACCAATATTCACTTAATAATTGCATACACATAATACAAATAAAGTAACATAAAATGTGAATATTGCCAAATATCATCGATCAAATTTAAATTTAAATTCACTAAAAAATCAATTAAATTTAAAAATAAATTTACCACATTATCAATCAAATTTAAATTTATATTCACCAGAAAGTCGATCAAATTTAAATTTAATTTCACAAAAAAAAAATCAATCAAATTTAAATTTAAATTTTATTTTTCTAAATTTATTGAATAAAACTCATTTAATCCTATTTAGGGCTTCAAAAAATCCCAATCTTTGGCAAACTTTTGCAACAATTACGCCTAGGAAAAGGAAATTCAATTCCAGAAGAATCTATGATGCACAAACAATGGTAGGAGGTTCAATTTTAGTGAAATCCATGACGCACAAACAATGACAGATAGATGGTCAGAAATATTTTATGACTCACAAAATATGACCAAAGTAGCATTTGTACAGAAACCTCTCAGTTCTGCACTCCAAATCTCGATTTTCATTTCTGTTTTGAGCCGGATTCTCACAGAAAAATTTCTATAAATGAAATGGACTTACAAGACTCAACTTACAAATAATTTACCCGAAAAAACGGGTTTGAACAATGATCATCTCATCATTAAATTGTAAATTTATGATGAAAAAAAAAAAAAGAAATCTATTATGCAAACCTCGAACTTTTCTTTACCAAATAATTAAATCATAAACAACGGTAGACTATAAAAAATATGATAATATAACATGAAATTCATGCTCTAATACCACTTGATAACATAAATATTCAAATCTATATTGAATAGATTTAACCCTAGGATCATTCATGCCAAATTGTCAAGAATAAATAACATACCAGATTCTATTATGATTGATGATAGCTTCAAGATGACGATGACTTTAAGATGACTATAGTTTTCCTCAACCAAAACTTCGAATTCCTTTAGTGGGATCTCTCTCTAGATGGGATTCAAGAAGAACTAAGTGTTTATTGTTTTGGTATATTGGGGACCATAGCTTAAGGTTTCTTTATATACTAGTTCAATTAGGGTTCCCATTAAACCTTAATTAACTAGGAATGAACTTCTACCCATTAAGTCATACTACATTAAGAATCTAGGGGTTTAATTAATTAGATCACATAATGTGGCCCAATCTAATAAAATAACCCAATGTGATAAATTATTAATCCACATACATAGCCCATACTTTATTTAAACATATTATTATTTAAATATATCTAACAGAACGGTTGATTATTTTCTTTATTGTGAAATTTTATATTGTACTTATTATATTATATTTGCTATATTTTATTCTTTCCTTATTTGTAATTATTTTATTATTTCCTTATTTGTAATTGAGTATTTCTTCTATTTAAGAAACCCTTTCCTCCTAAGATTAATAAGAGAAAAGAATAATGGTTTTTAGCATGGTATCAGAGAAACAAAATTTTTGAAATCCTAAAAACCCAAAAAAAATTTTTTATATTTTTTAAACCATAGAAAAAACCCAGTCTTCTGCCGACAGGTTGCCGCTATCCATCAGCTATAATTTTCCTAGTTGTTGGTTCGTTTAAGCCTTTGTGTTGGTTTTTTTTCTTCAGATCTACTGATTTTGTATTATGGGTTTCCTTTTTTCAATGATATGTCGGACACTAAGGTACCCATCATTCGAGTTTGCAACAATCGTGACCATTCAACCAGTCCCACTGTCCAAATAACTACCATTCGACTCAATGGGGATAATTTTCTTCGTTGGTCCCAAAGTGTTCGGATGTATATTCGTAGACAAGGGAAGATTGGTTACATCATAGGATAAAAAAACATTCCTAGTCCAGATGACCCTTTATTCGCCAGATGGGACGTTGAAAACTCCATGGTTGTGACTTGGCTTGTTAATTCCATGGTCGAATACATTGGTTGTAACTACATGTGTTACTCTACTACCAAGGAATTATGGGATAGTGTAACTCAAATGTATTTTGATTTGGGCAACCAGTCACAAGTATTTGAGTTGAACTTAAAATTGGGTGATATACGACAAGGAACTAGCTCTGTTACACAATACTTTCACTCATTAAAAAGGATTTGGCAAGACCTTGACCTCTTTGATACGTATGAGTCGAAGTCTACAGAGGACCAAAAGCACTATAGAAAAACTGTTGAAGATGGTCGTATTTACAAATTCCTTGCCAGCTTCAATGTTGAGTTCGATGAAGTTAGAGGTAGAATACTTGGAAAAACTACTCTTCCAACTATTAATGATGTTTTTTCTGAAATTTGCAGGGAAGAAAGTCGCAGGAATGTTATGATTTACAAAAAATCTATTGACTCAGTTGAATGCTCTGCGTTGGTGATTGAAAATACTACAATGAAGGCTTATAATCAATCCAATAAGCCACATGAAAAGCCTCGTGTCTGGTGCGACCATTGCAATAAACCTCGACATACACGTGAAACTTGTTGGAAACTTCATGGAAAACCTGCGAATTGGAAAAGTTCTAAGCAACATGCCTCTAATGCTAATGTTGTTGACTCCAGCCCGTTTAACAAAGAGCAAATTGATCAAATTCTAAAGTTGCTACAGACCAATTCATCATCTGGTAATCCTAGTGTTTCCTTGGCACAATCAGGTACTTGTCCTCAAGCTCTCTCTTGCCTTAATTCATCTCCATGGATTATAGACTCTAGAGCTTCTGATCATATGACCAGTTCCTCTTGTTTATTTGAATCATATTCTCCTGTGTATTGCAATGAAAAAATTCGCATTGCCGATGGCAGCTTCACCTCTATTGCAGGAAAAGGAACTATTCCTTTGACTACAAAACTTATATTACGTTCTGTCCTTCATGTTCCAAAATTAGCTTGTAACGTCTGTTAGTAAACTCTCTAAGGATGCTAACTGTCGTGTTATCTTTTGTGAAACTCATTGTATCTTTCAGGATCAGGAATCGGGGAGACGATTGGACGTGCTAGGATGATTGATGGTCTCTATTACTTTGATGAAATTTCTGCTAGTCATAAAAAAGTTCAGGACTTGAGTAGTATTTGTTCTCCTTCTGTTAAAGAAACTATCATGCTTTGGCATCGTAGATTAAGGCATCCAAATTTATTTTATTTAAAGTATCTGTTTTCTGATTTATTTAAAGGATTTGATTGTTCAGTTTTTCAATGTGAAAGTTACATTTTTGCCAAACATCATCGATTCACCCATTTGCCTAAACTGTACAAGGCTTCATCACCTTTTTTCTTAATTCATACTGATGTTTGGAGTCTGTCTAAAGTCTTAACTCATAGTGGTAAGCATTGGTTTGTTACCTTTATAGATGACCACACTCGTTTAACTTGGCTTTATTTGTTAACAGAAAAGTCAGAGGTAAAAGAGATTTTTGTTCAGTTTTACAATATGATAGAGACTCAATTTCAAATTCTCCACCTTGATAATGACACTTAATATTTCAATGAATAATTAACCAAATTTTTTTTGCAAGAAAGGGACATTTTTCATCAAGCTACGTGTCGTGACACGCCTCAGAGAATGGCATTGCTGAGCGAAAGAATAGACACTTACTTGAGGTTGCTCGTGCCCTTATGTTCTCTATGAATGTTCCAAAATATTTGTGGGGTGATGTCGTTCTTACAGTTGCATATCTGGTCAATCTAATGCCGTTTAAGGTTTTGAATTTTAAAACTCTTCTTAATCACTTCAATGAGTTTTTTCCTAATAACTGACTGTCTTCTGATTTACCAATTAAATTGTTTGGGTGTACTGCTTATGTCTATACTTCTCCTCTTTCTCAAACTAAGCTTGATCCTCGAGCCATTAAATGCATTTTTGTAGGCTATGTTTCTCATAAGAAAGCTTACAAATGTTTTGATCTTTTGACCCATAGGTATTTTGAGAGTATGGATGTGTCTTTTTTGGAAAATCAACCTTTTTTTGGCCCAAATTTTCTTCAGGGGGAGATATCTAACCTTGAAGATAATTTTTGGGATACTTTATCTCTCTCAAACATCAGTGGTCCTGTCATTATGAGCTTTAGTCCTTCGATACCAAGTATGGAGAGTCCTTCTTCAGGGGAAGAAACACTACAAAATGACACTACAAGTCGAAATCCTAAACTTCAGGTTTATACGAGAAGAAACTTGACTCAAAGAGTCCGAGATCAAACAATTGACTTCATAGGACCAATCAAATACTCCGATGAATGATCTTGAAGATCCAGGTATTAAACACTCTACTCCTATTTCTCCTAGTTCTTCATCTCCTTTTGATCCTTTACCTGATGTCTCTGATCTTGATATTCCAATTGCCCATAGGAAAGGTACTTGTAAATACACCAAATACCCCATTGAAAACTATCTTTCATATCATAGATTGTCCGATTATCATAAAGCCTTCACATCCAAAATAACCAACCTATTTGTTCCAAGAAATATACAAGAATCCCTAAATGATTTGAATTGGAAATTAGCAGTGATGGAAGAGTTCAATGCACTGAAACAAAATTACACATAGGACATAGTCGAACTACCAAAAGATAAGAAGACGGTAGGATGCGAATGGGCTTTACTATAAAATGTAAAGCTAATGGTAGTATTGAAAGGCATAAGGCCAGATTGGTTGCCAAGGGGTTCACTCAGACCTATGACATTGATTATCAAGAAACATTTGCTCCAGTAGCTAAAATTAATTCTATTAGAATCTTGTTGTCTGTGGCAGTTAATTTTGATTGGCCTCTTTATCAAGAAGAATGCATTTCTCAATAGGGATCTTTAAGAAGAGGTTTTTATGGACTTGCCACTTCGTTTTGAGGTGGATCTCAGGTTAACAAAGTGTGCAAGTTAAAGAAATCATTATATGGGCTTAAACAATCTCTCAAAGCATGGTTTGAACGGTTTGGAAAGGCAGTCACAAGCTATGGATTCAGTCAAAGTCAAGCTGATCATACTATGTTCTATAAACATACTGGAAGTGGTAAGTTGGTCGTTTTGATAGTGTATGTTGATGATATCATTCTTATAGGTAATGATGAGACAGGATTGAATATCTTGAAGAAAAACGTTGCTAATGATTTTCAAATCAAGGACATGGGAACCTTAAAGTATTTTCTAGGAATGGAGTTTGCCAGATCTAAAAATGACATTCTTGTCAACCAGAGGAAGTATATTCTTGACCTACTGAATAAGACAGGTTTACTTGGTTGCAAGATAGCAGAAACTCCTATTGAGCAAAATTTAAAATTGGTTGCTGCAACTGAAAAAGAAGTAAAAGAAAATGAAAAGTACTAAAGGCTTGTAGGGAGACTCATATACCTCTCTCACACACATCCTGACATTGCTTTCGCAGTTAATGTAGTATGTCAGTTCATGCATGCTCCCAAGTCAGTTCACTTTGAAGCAGTTTATAGAATTTTGAGATATTTGAAAGGTACTCCAGGAAAAAGGTAATTATTCACGAAGCATGACCACCTAAACATTGAGATTTACACTGATGCTGATTGAGTAGGAAGCATGACTGATAGAAGATCTACTTTGGGGTATTGCTTTTTTGTTGGAGAAAATCTGGTTACTTGGCGAAGTAAATAACAAAGTGTGGTTGCAAGAAGTAGTGCTGAAGTAGAATTTAAGGCATTATCCCATAGTATTTATGAGGGCATATGGATAAGAAGACTATTGGAAGAATTGAATTTCTCTCAGACAATGCCCATACGCATCTATTGTGATAACAAGTTAGCAATTTCCATTGCCCACAATCCAGTCCTTCATGATAGGACCAAACATGCAGGAATAATATGCATTCCTTTTCTCCCGAAAACAGAGCAAATTGCAGATGTGTTAACCAAAGGTCTTCCAAAGTGGTAATTCAACAAGTTGATTGACAAGCTGGCTATGAATGATATCTTCAAACCAGCTCGAGGGGGAGTGTTGATTATTTCCTCTATTGTGAAATTTTTGTTGATTATTTCATCTATTGTGAAATTTTATATTGTACTTATTGTATTATATTTGCTATATTTTATTCTTTCCTTATTTGTAATTATTTTATTCTTTCCTTATTTGTAATTGGGTATTTATTCTATTTAAGAAACTCTTTCTTCCTAAAATTAATAAGAGAAAAGAATAATGGTTTTTAGCAAGAACCATCATTAAGTTTCTCAAATTCCTATGTCAAAATTGCCAAACTATGCTCGAGACTTTTTGGCACAACTTTATATGTTCCTTGAAAAGTTTTGTAATGTTCGAACACATCTCCTTCTAATCCAATCAACGTTACTGCCAAATTCTTGTCATCAAATTCTACTCGTTCTTTGAATACCTCAACTTTTCCATCTTAACAAATCACATACAAAATCAAAGAGATCAATGCCTTATATAAAAGAGATGAATTATGCATAAAAAGAAAAATAATAAATCGTGATCGTGATCATAGTCGAGATGACCGTTTATACATATCGATGGTGTAATTCCAGACATTGATGGAGCCATGGGCATGGTTATCCCAATCACCTTCATGAACTTCAACATTTTGGAACATGGATTCAGATGAAAGTTTACTAAAGATTGCTTTATTGAAAACACCCTCATTGATGAATTATTTTATTAATATATATATTGTTTTTTTTCCTTACAATTACTGGGTTTTGGCAATCATATAAAAGAATTTTAACTATTTAATTAAAAAATTTTTATCTAAGTTGATCGATTTTTTTAAATAAAAAAATCAAACGGGGAAAAAATTTTCAGGAAGAATTCAATCCATGCACATTTCACATCAGGAATCTCCACTCCGATCTCCCTAGAAAATTTCGTGAGGATGGAGAATGAAATAGAGAGGGGAAAAGGGGACGGAGAAGCCATCTCCAATCCCGTCTTCTCCCGTGGACATCTCTAAGTTCTGTTGGCTTGATAGCATTTCCAACTGAATCTAAAATTTAAACTAGACTAATATATACCAAACCATATAGTTGTTATTTTGAGCATGTTTGGTAATGATTATGAAATAGTTAAAATTAGTTGTCATTTTTTAAATTACTATGAACTATGATTTTGGTCATTCTCCAAAACTAATTTTGATAATATGAAAACTACATCTAAAATATTAAATTAATTTTAAATAATTAAAAACCTATTTTGAATAATTTTAACGTGACCATGACAATTATTTTGATAATTTCAAATCTACTCACAAATATATGTTTTGGGAATGTTGGAAAACGGTAACACTTTTTTTTGTCAACTTCTTTTGAAAAGGGAAACAAACAAAATAAGTTATCATTATTAATTTTCTATTTCTTATTTTTTTAATTTTAATCAAAGAGATGGAGAAAATCTGCTGCAAAGAGACATCAATTCATTGAAAAATAGAAGGTAGAGAGAAATAGATGAATGTGAAAGAGAGAGTGAGAGTAATATATTAAATATGGAAAAACGAAGTTGGAGAAATGAAAATGTTAATTAAATATAAAAATAATATAGAGAAATTATTTCAAGTGGTAAAACTGTTGAAAATATTTACAAGATATAACAAAATTTTAGAATTATTAATGATAGACGTTGATAGACACCGATAGACTTTTATCAATATCTATCAATGTCACTAATAGACAATGATAGAAATCTATCGGTGTCTATCTGCCTCTATCATTTATAGTTCCAAAATTTTGCTATGTTTTGTAAATATTTTGGTTCACTTTTCTATATTTAAAAATAGATACTAATTTTTTTTTAAAAAAAAAAAGTCTACTTACAATTAAAAATTGAATACTTGCAACGTAATTAAGAAACAGAAATTAAATGATATGTAATGAATTCTCCATAATTTAAATTTTGTAATAATCTAGTTCTAATCGTGGAAAAAATCTTGATAGTTTGCATATACCATTGGTTGAATATGGTGGTAATCTTCATCTCTCACCCAATCTATAATCTAATTTTTATACGCATACGTGCGAAAACTAGATTGTTTGTCAAATCAAATTTCATTACACTTGAATGAGACATTTTTACGATACGTAAGGACCAAATTGGTATATGTTTTAAATGAAAGAGACTAACATTATTACCTCAATGAAAGCTTGAAGATCATTGAAAAATTTGGAAAACATATAAGAATAAGGGCTATTTTTAAATATAGAAAAATAAACCAAAATATTTACAAGATATAACAAAATTTTAGAACTATTAATGATAGACGTTGATAGACTTTCAACAATTTTACCATTTAAAATAATTTCTCACGAAATAATTTAGAAATGAATATTCTATATGCAAAGAAATGAACAAAAAATGAAAAGATTAAAATAAGAAGAAGATGAAGAAGATGGTAACTCTAGGGATTATAGTGGTCAACACCATGACCTACATTACTTATATAAGGGAGCAATTTTATTCAAGTGTTTACAAAGGAGTACAAGGAAACACTCTAAAAAAGGTCTCTCTCTGTTTCCGCACAATTTGTTTTAAGAAATTCAAATTGCATAACCGATTTTATTACGATCCCGTTGAGTAATCATTTTTTTTTTTTTTTAAAACACTACTTACACCTTTAAATTTCTTTTTTTGTTATCTACTTTTTACCAATAGTTTAAAAAAACTAAGCCAAATTTTGAAAAAAAAAAAAGAAAAAGCTTTTAAAGTGTTGTTTTTGTTCTTGGAATTTGATTAAGAAAAATAAAAACCAAAAAAAAAATGAAAACAAAAAGGGATCTAAACATATTTTTAACATTCTCTAAATATGTAATTTAAATACCCTCATGTTCTCCATTTTCAATATATTTTATTCGATACTATGCAATTGTTGATATTGAGAAAGTTGAATGGTTACTTTTTGATTGCTATAACAGATTTTCACTTAAGTTTGATTAAGTTCGTTGTCGATGAATAGACCTTTCAACCATTGGCTTTCCTTAACAACCTTTGACAATGCTATAAATTTGACCTCCAACTATGGAAAGAGCCACAACCGAGTGTAAAGTAGCTTTCTAACTTATTAAATTTTCACCAAGTAAGAAAAATAAAGTTGAGAGAGAACAACTTTTGTCTAAATTTTCAATTTAATAAGAGTTTACATAATTAAAAATGTGGAATTACACTATTAGTTGTATGTATACAAATCATCACAATTACGACCATGTCAACATTCGCTTGTTATTTTCTTTTCATATTTTTTCATGAATAACCCTTTTTAAGACATTGATCTCTTTATTTTTGTATGTGATTTGTTAAGATAGCAAAGCTGAGGTATTTGAACAACAAGTAGAATTTGATACGTTTGAGAAGTTGTCAATAAACTTTATTGAAATGAAAAGAGATATGTTCATGCACCACAAAACCTTCCAAGAATATTAATAGCTCCCCAAACAAGTTATCTTTCTAGGTTTAAATCGTGCTAGTTTTCATGAATATAATGTTTATTTTAGTTCTTAGACAGGTTAATGAGCATAAGAAGACGTCAGAAAGTTCCATATGAAATTTGGACTTAAATTGAGCATTTAGCAAACACATGGGAGCAAAATGGTTCCAACGTGCATTGGGAGCCACGACATCATGCAAGCACTGCGAAGCTAGTACCCAGTGCCTAAGATAAGCAGCGACGACGCTACCCACACATATGTGTGTGTGATCAAGCATGGTGCCACAATGCTCTAAGGCGCTGCAACACAACGTTGTGCATAAAGACCATTAGTGTCGTGGCGCCATCCTGCAACACCTTAGTGCTTTATCAATTACTATATAAATCCCACTTCATTTTAAGGTTTTTAATGAAGGGTTTGAGAGCCAGATGCCCATTCTGAGCTGTGAGCCTTTTCTGATTTCTTCATCCACTTCTTACCTATTTTTCTTAGTTTTAGGCTTTTTTTTTTTTTTTTTTTATTGTAAATGACTTGATGTTTACAAGCCTCGATTACGGATTTTCAAGGTATGTAATCTTTGCTAGTTTCATTTAGTTTATGGATTTGGATGAACCGTTTTTACATTTATGAGAAGATTTGTACTTAAATGTTTTTATTACTTTCTCTCTAGCATCTTTATCTCTTGATTCAGTTTTAGCATATTTGAATTATTAGGATTAACCAACCAATTGTTTAGACTTATTAATAACTAGAAACTTACTCTGTATTATTGAGTGTGTACTACAAGAAAAACCACCTTTCTTGACATTTGCAATTTTAAATACTTGACCTTTTTATGAAAGAAATGTCAAGAAATAGATGATTTTAAAGAAAAAAAGAGTCAAGAATTGATTTTAAAAAGTGAGGGTTGTGCATTTTCCCTAAAAAATACAGTACTTGACGTTTTAAACATGTCAAGTTCAATTAATGGATTCTTGACGTTTTAAAAACGTCAAGAATTGTAGAATATATAGGGTAGCGTTGCAACGCTACATATTTTGACGGAAAAATGAGAAATGTGTGCGCCTCACACATGCAGCGTTGCAACGCTCTCGATAACGTTGCAATACTACGGGTTTTGATGGAAAAATTATGCGCTCTTCAGCAGCATTGCAACGCTCTTTTAGTAGTGTTGGAACGTTATCAGACAGATTTAAAAGAAACTCCAGTAGATTTAGTCGATTTTGTTCGCAATACACTCGAAATATTCTTGGTTTTTCACGTCCCTTTGATGCATCTTTGTTATTCCATCAATCTTGAAGAGATTCTTCATTGAGGTAAGTAGATTTGAGGTATGAACTTTCAAAGTTAGGGCTTAATTTTGATTTTCTTGTTTAGATTGGGTTTAATTCTTGATTTTCTTAGTTTGATTAGGCTTAATCATGATTTTCTTGTTTAGATTAGGTTTAATTCTCGATTTTCTTGGTTTGAGGCATGAAATTTCAAAGTTAGGACTTGATTTTCTTGGTTTGAGGCATGAAATTTCAAAGTTAGGACTTGATTTTCTTGGTTTAGGCATGAACTTTCAAAGTTAGGGCTTGATTTTTTTGGTTTGAGGCTTGAACTTTCAAAGTTAGGGTTTAATCTCTCATGTATAATCTTTAATCTCATAATAAACTTTTGTTTCATATTGTTCTTGAATGAGATTGAATTTGAGAGAACTTGCCAAAGTTGGGATGACCACTTTAATTCAATATTTTGCCAAAGTTAGGGCTTTAATTTTAGAGAACTTGCAAGAATTTGAAACTTTTCTTTAACTAAATGCTTGCTAAAGTTAGATATGTCAATGTGTCTAATTTGTTAGGGCCTTTATGAACTAAGTAATGCTTTGCCAAACTTGGGTTCAATTTTTAGTTATTGAAATTAATATATGTTTAGCACATTAGAGCACGTGCACACCTTGTGTTCAATTTTTTTAGGTTTGATTATATCTTGGGTTCAATTTTTTTAGATATGTTTGTCTTTGTTCTCTGATTTACCTTGAGGTTCTCTTATTTGTCTTACTTTCTTGAGGTTGGAATGTGATGCGTTATTTTATGCGATGAAATAATGGATTGGGATGCGTTGGTGGAAAATGCGTTGTGCAAACAAGTTTTCTCAGCAAGACCCAAGTATAAATCCTGCTGAGTTTTCTGGTAAGCCCAAGGTCGAACTCAGGGACTAAGAAAAACAATATGTGGTGGTAATTTTTAGATCACTTTGTGGTAACAATAAATCAAAGAGTTGGTTGGGTTGTTGTTTACAGTAAAAAATGTATGTGGCGGAGTTAAGAAAAGAGTTAATATTACGAAAGATGCGATGAATATGCGGGGGAACGGGTTGAGAAGGGGTTCAGCTAACACTTTCTAGGATTGCGTTCATGTTATGCGATCATGCTACACACATACAATAGCAAATCATCTCTCAACGCAAATGCTACGACTTCTAGTTTTAGAATTCATGCGATATATGTGATGATGTCTATAGGACTTACACATAAGTCTCTATTCTTGTCTATGCGATGATGATTGACACACACACATACAAGGCGACCGCATAATACCATAACCTATCTCTAAGGTACATGCGATGCATGTTGACAAACAGAGCTTATCTCTAAGTCTCTATCTCTTGCTTATGCAGATCTAATCTTGCTCTCTCGAGTCTAGATTCTAACCTAACTCTCTCAAGTCTTAGGTTCTTTCTTTAGACTCTCTCTCGAGTAGCTCTAAAAAGGTGGCGGACGCAACATAAGACAAGACGATCGAATACAATGAAAATCCTAGGTCATGTTAGCTAGGTTCTTCTCAACCTATTTGATAGATTTAGCTACTCATGCATGTTTTAAAGAGAGTGAATAGATGTAGATAAGCAAGTTTCATTTTATAGATATATAATCAAAATACAAAATGGCAATGCGGAATAAGAATAAAGAGCCTAGTAGCAATCTCTTGCTTCCCAAGGCTTTTACACTGTTCTTCTCACTCTGCTCAAAAGATAATCTTGCTCTCGCAAGAGTTGGCCCTCTCTCTGTTTTTCCACGCCTCCTAGGTTCTCTCTCGAGCTGACTAGGGTGATTTTCCGGCATCTCTTCCCTTCTCTCGCTCCGCCTTCTAAGTATTAGAAAACTATGAACAAGGCTACTTCTATCTCAGGAGAAAATTATCGAACTGAACGAACTGCTTTACTGAAGGTGGCCTTCAGTATTTATAGAGCTTCGGGGTGAAAAGCTTCTTCTCTCTTATGATTACACTGATGGGATGACATTACTTCTCTGTCTGATGTGCCAAATATTTGTCACCGAAAAGTTGAGTGTACTTTCTAAGTAGGTTGTTAACAGCTTGTCAACTTAATTTGAAATCGACCATTATCAACTTTCTTTCCCATCGTGATTTATTACGCTTTTCACCCAGATGCACCCACCATGATGCGTCGACTCTATGCGGCAACCTTCTTGAGCAGATATTGGCGAGCGCAAATGATCGCGTAGCCTTGCGTTAATGCAATCTCTTAATGCGCTCGGATGTTAATTTCCTTGGATCGCATTTCTGCCTTGCGCCAACGCATTTACTGCACAAAAATACATAAGTTAGCTGTTTTAATGCGATGGACGCATGCGATCGCATTGTTGTGAACTTAATGCTTTTGGACACAATATTGTATATCTTTATCATCGCAATGCTACATTATTTTATAACTTTGCACTGTAATAACGGGCAGATGTAATAACGTGCATTTCTGCCCGTTATCACACCCCCAAATTTAAACAATGCTTGTCCTCAAGCATAAGCTAAAGATTTCCTTTAGAAAGTCGACCACCTTCTCTTTCCTAGATTCCTCAAGGATGCCTTATTCAAATCCTATATACCAAAATTTCCTTAATTCTTATCCAGGTCTTTTCGTAAAATATTTCTAAAATTTAGGGACCGCAAGTTTAACTTTCAAAAAGACTTTACTAGATTCTAGGACATCGCATGATTTATTTCAAAAAAAAAAAAAAAAAAAAAACCTTTTCACTAGGGTATTTTCAAATGATTTTTTTATTTATTTATCCTTTCGTATTTTAGACATTTTTTTCTATGACCTTGCGCTGATCCAAGTGCCTAGCCTTCGTTTTGGCTTGCCCCCACGTGTGTCATGTGGACATCCAACTACGAGCAAGGTGCTCTTTCCCAGTCTTAACTCATGCCTATTTGACAGCGGAGTTGCGATCATTTATTTATGCGTTGATCACGATTCCTGCTTTTGTTTTGGTTTGCCCCCACGTGTGTCATGCAGACATCCAACTACGAGTAGGATCCGATCGCAATGTTATGAATTATATATATATATATATATTGTAGATAACGATAAACAATAATCGACATAACATAAGAGTAGTCAGAGTTCATGAATCATTGGTAAGAAAAGGATATTCCAAAAGACTTGCGCCTCAGATGATTTTCTGTCACATGCCAATGTAGGGGCCACTCGATTTTTCTTCATTCTGGATTTCTCAGGTCTACGGAGGTGACCTTGCGATACCAGTCTTCTCCGCGATATATTTTCACTCATTGCGCATTAACTTTGAATGTGTTGGTCCTGTCGTCATTGGATAACTCAACCGCGCCATGCGGGAATACCTCTCTGACTATGAAGGGTCTGGACCAACGTGACTTTAATTTCCTAGGGAAGAGTCGTAGCGGTGAATTAAATAGTAAGCCCTTTTGCCCAACTTGGAGATTCTTTCCGCATAATTGTTTGTTGTGCCAATGCTTTGCGTGCTCTTTGTACATCTTTGCGTTCTCATATGCATGGGTTCTCTATTCCTCCAGCTCGACCAATTGGAGTTTTCTTGGGTCCCCTGCTGCCTTTAAGTCGAAGTTAAGCTTTTTCACTGCCCATAGTGCTTTGTGCTCCAACTCAAGTGGTAAATGACATGCTTTACCAAACACCAACACATACGAAGACATGCCTATAGGTGTCTTATAAGTAGTCCTGTATGCCCACAACGCATCGTCCAGCTTGGTTGCCCAATCTTTTCGCGAAGGTTTTACCACCTTCTCCAGTATCAGCTTGATCTCCCGATTGGATACTTCAGCCGACCATTCGTCTATGGATGGTATGTGGTGGCCACTTTAAGGAGGATATTATATTTGCACAGCAATTATTTGGCAGTGTGATTGACAAAGTCAGTGCCTTCATCACTTATTATGGCACGTGGAGTGCCAAAACGAGTGAAAATATTCTTCTTCAGAAATTTGGAGACTACCGTCGCATCGTTTGCGGCGCATGCTACTGCTTCTACCCACTTGGAAACGCAGTCGACGGCTAACAAAATATATTTGTGACCATTCGATGGTGGGAATGGTCCCATGAAATCAATGCCCCAGACGTCGAACAATTCCAGTTCTAAAATGATGTTCATGGGCATCACATGTTTCCATGAAATATTACTCATGCATTGGCACCAGTCACACTTCATCGCATAGTCTCTTGCATCCTCTAATAATGTTGGCTAATAGTACCCACTTTGGAATACTTTTGCTGCTGTGCGCTGGCCTCCAAAGTGCCCATCATATGGCAAATCATGACAATGTGATAATATGCGTTGGTGAGCAGCATCCGATACACACAATGCAGAATCTGGTCTGACCCCTTCTTATGCAGATTTGGCTCATCCCAATAATGAGATCTGCATTCATGTCTGAGTCGCCCCTTTTGGTGGTCGGTATAATCTTCGGGAAATTGCTCGCAAACCAGATAATTTACCACTTCTGTGTACCATAGCAATTCTTTAATTTGAAATAGTTGCTCATCTGGGAACGTTGCACTCACCTCTGACTGATTGCGGTCAACTTCTGGATTTTCTAATCTAGATAAAGGATCCGTAACTTGGTTCTCTGTCCCCGTGTGATTAATGATTTCCATATCAAATTTCTAGAGGAAGAACCCATCTAATCAACCTCGGCTTTGTATCCTTCTTTGTCATCAAATATTTTATCATCGAGTGGTCAGTGTGGATGAGTACTTTTGTTCCCAGCAAATATGCTCTGAATTTCTCCAACGTAAATATCACCGCAAGCAACTCTTTTTCTATGGTGGTGTAGTTTGTTTGAGCAGGATTCAGGGTTTTACTCGCATATACGATGGGATGTAGTATCGTTTTTCTCTTCTGTGCCATCACTGGTCCCATCGCATAACCGCTTGCATCGCACATTAATTCAAAGGGCAGTGTCCAGTCTGGTGCAATCAACACAGGCGCGTCATTAATGCGTTCCTCAAAATCGTGAATGTGTTGAGGCATTGGTCATCGAAATCAAATTTTCTATCTGTTTCCAACAATGCACTCAGTGGTCGTGAAATCTTTTGAGAAGCCTTTGACAAAACGTCTATAAAACTCAACATGTCCCAAGAAGCTCTTGACAGCCTTTACACTCGTTGAAGGTGGGAGCTTTTCAATCACTTCAATTTTTTCCTTGTCCACCTCCAACACGTCCCTAGAGACCTTGTGCCCAAGCACAATACCCGCCTTCACCATGAAATGGCATTTCTCCCAATTAAGCACGAGGTTCGTCTCTTCACATATTTTCAATATCTTCTCCAAGTTGTCAAGACAGACTTCGTATGTGTGCCCATACACAGAGAAGTCGTCTATGAATATTTCTACAGAGTCTTCGAGATATTCCGAAAAAATGGCCATCACACACCTTTGGAAAGTGTTTGGCGCATTGCAGAGGTCAAACGACATGTTTCGAAACGCAAATGTTCCATACGGATAGGTGAATGTGGTTTTTTCTTAATCTTCAGGAGCGATCATGATCTGGTTATAATCGGCATACCCATCCAAGAAGCAGTAGAAGTCATTTCCAGCTAGACGATCCAACATTTGGTCAATAAAAGATAACGGGAAATGATCCTTCTTTGTTGTCGCATTTAGTTTGTGGTAGTCCATGCAAATCCACTATCTGGTGAAGGTTCTTTGCATTATCAGCTCGTTATTTGTGTTAGGGACTACCGTTATCCCTCTTTTCTTCGACATGCACTGCATGGAGCTGACCCACGTGCTATCTGCTATTGGATAAATGATGCCCGTGTCTAACCATTTGATCATCTCCTTCTTTACGACCTCCTTCATCGCAGGGTTAAGTCTATGTTGATGTTCGATCGATCCCTTGTGATTCTCTTTGAGATGAATTCTATGCATACAGTATGCGGGGCTGATTCCTCTAATGTTTGCGAGTATCCAGCCAATTGCTTTAACATATTTTCTCAGAATGCTCAACAACGCATTTCTTGGTCTTCATTAAGTGCAGAGGAAATGATTATCGGTAGCTTTTCGTTCTGCCCCAAAAATGCATACTTCAGGTAGTTAGGAAGGGTCTTCAGCTCTATTGTTGGTGGTTGTTCTAAGGACGGTTTTGTTGTTTTTCTTTCTTTTTTCACTGTCGGCTTAACTTCTTGAAACATGATCACCTCATCTTCCTTGTTTGTTTTTTCTATGATCGCATTGCATGCTACAATGAATGTGATCGCATTCTCATCTTCATTTTTATCTTCAGGCTTCTCTTCATCATTCAAACTTTGTTCATCATCGGATTCATTGAGGCCTTTTTCATCAAGATATTTCATGGCTCTGATAATGTTAAACCTGAGCTTCTGTCCATTCACACTCAAGGTGATCTCTCCTTTGTGCATATCAATCTGGGCACGACCGATTGATAAAAATGGTCGCCCCAGGATGATGGGCACATCCTTGTCGGCTTTATAGTCCAGGATGATGAAGTCTGGTGGTAATATAAATTTGTCGATTATAACCAGCACATCTTTCACCTTCCCCTCTGGATGCACAAGAGATCTATCAGCTAATTGGAGAGTCACCGTCGTAGGCGCAAGTTGCCCCACATTTAGTTGTTTGAAAATTGACATGGGCATCAAGTTAATGTTGGCCCTGAGATTGCATAGTGCTTGACCGATGTATAATCCTCCAATGGAGCAAGGTATAGTGAAACTCCCAGAGTCACACATTTTCGGTGGGATTATAGATTTTGAACTCTGCGTCAAAGCCACCGTAGCAAACTTACCAGTGCCTCTCTTTTTTGTCACTATGTCCTTTAGAAACTTTACATATGCGGGCATCTCCTCAATTGCTTCAGTGAATGGAATATTAATATGCAATTGTTTTAACATATTCATGAAGTGTTGATACTGTACCTCATCATTTTTCTTCTTTCTGAGTCTCTGTGGGAATGATGGCAGCTGTATTCTTACGGTCCCTTGTTCTTTTGGCTCCGAGGTGGATGCAATCTTAGGTTCTATCACCTCTTTTTTTTCTGTTTCTTCTTGAGTCAATGCAATCTCTGGTTCCAGCGCAATTGGAGCAGTCCGGCTAGGCTCTTTCTTCTCCCCCGCCACAGTATTTCCACTACGCAACGTCACAACTTGACATTGCTCTTTACCCGTACCCCTGGGTTACGTGGGAGTTCCGTTGAAATCGGCAGGCCCCCTTGCGGTCTGTTATTGAGTTCACCCGCAATCTAGCCTATCTAAATTTCTAGGTTGCGAATAGACGTCGCTTGGTTTTGATGCACAGTTTCGTTCTTTTCAATGTATTGCTTCAACAAACTTTCTAAAGTGGAAGATTACGGTACCTGCGAACTGCTAGCTTGATTCATACATTCATTCCTTCCTTTTTCACATTGTTAATCATAATAACCTGCTTTTTCCCCCCCGTTTACCTATCGTATCAGAAAAATATGATGGGACATGAGAGCTTTTTTGACGCGACAACCCCCTCTTCCCATGCTTTTTCTTTTTCGTTAAAATTTTTATCACTTTAATGTTATCTTTACATATATTTAAATATCTTGATATACTATTAAATTTGTCATAATCCAATCGCTCAATTTTTTACATCATTTTCTCTTCAATATATATTGAAATATATTTGTTGAGTTTTAACAAATTTTCAAATTATACGGGAAGGGAGTGCTAAAATATTAATATAATATTAAATTTGTTATATTTCATAACTTATCCTTTCAAATTGATTGATGATTAAACAATATCAAATACTAAAATTTTCACGTGTCATATTTGTAATTGATGATTTAGATTAATTGAATTTAGAAGTTTTTATTTTATTAAGTTACAAATTTTACCTTCGATAAAGTTAAAATTTAACTCACTATATTAAAGTTATAATTTAGTTCATATAATTTAATTAAACCTCATAAATAGTCTATATAATTTGATAAAATTCTCTTTATAGAATAATAATAGCTAAATTCTAACCTTTTTTTTTTTTTTTTTTTGCCAAATTATAGAGATTAAATTTGTAAAAATTTAACCTTTTTTTTTTAAATATGATTTAGACAAATATATCATTATAAATTCAAGTCTAACTAATAGTCTATTTGGATTGACAAAAGAAAAAAAAGTCGTTTTTATTTAATGATAAAATTATTTAAAATGCACTTTGAAAGTGTTCCAAAGTCTATTTTGAGTGGTTGTCAAACATTCAATTTGTTTACAAGTAACTTATTTTTAAAATTAAACAAAAGCAAACACATCTTAAATCAACTATAAGTAGCTAATTAAGCATAGTTTATCAACCGTTCAAATTCTCATATCTCACAAGTATTAAAGATGATAGTTGGTTCAGTTTAATCAGTTTTGAAATCAATCAAGAATCAAATTGAACCAATCGATTTTACAAAAAAAAAAACAAAAAATCCAAACCAATATTGAATAAAGAATAAACCAACACATTGATTTTTATTTAATTTAAATTATCGTGAGTTTGGTATTTGGTTTTTTATATTCCAATTATTATTATTTTTATTTTGACTGTTGGTTCGTGGAAAAAATCCAGGTGGCCCTTCTTTTTGCGCCATAGGTTGAAAATTTTGCTATTGATTTTTCCACGCAAAATTGGGGTGGTTTCTCCACCCAGTGTTGTACGTGTTAGAAAATGGGTTATTCTTCACAAAATAGATTGACTGTGGGTTTTGCAAGCATTCCTCCATTATGTGTCCTTCACTGCAAGTAGCACACCTTGCGGTCGTTTGGTTAATTGCGTTCACTTGCCCACTATGCGTTGATGGGCTATTGATTGTGATTCCCTGTATCAAGTTCATCATCATAGTCATTTGACTCTGAAGGGATACGATAGCACCATTGTTCACATCACTGTCCTTGATTCTCAATCTTTGATCGCTTTCTCTCCAGTCTTCATGATTTTTAGAAATGCGATCAAGGATGTTCTTGGCCTCATCATAAGTTTTATCCAGAAGACCTCCAGCTGCTGCCGCATTAGCAGCGGTCTGTGAAGCAGGGTTTAATTCGTGATAAAAAATCTCCATCTGTAAGGAGTCTGGTAAGCCGTTATGCGGACAATCTCTCACCAGCCTCTTAAACCTCGCCTAAGCATCGCTGAGTGATTCATCAATATCCTGTTTGAAATTAGTTATCAACTTCCTTCTTCTAACATTCTCCATTGGAGGGAAGTATTTCTTCATAAACTTTTCTACTACTTGCTCCCATGATGTAATCTCCCCCGGTTCGAGAGAGTAAGCCCATTTTCGCGCCTGGTCACATAACAAAAATGGGAACAAAGTTAGTCAAACTTCCTTGGTAGAGATATTAGGGAACACAAAATTATTGCAGATCTCGATGAAACTCCGGAGGTGGGCATGCGGGTCCTCGCCACGCCTTCCACCAAACTGTCCGGTAGTTTGCAGCATCTGCAGCATCACCGGCTTCATTTTGAATCTCGATCCGTCAAGAGCAGGCCTCATGATTCCTGGGGAGAAATCGTAGAAGTTGGGCGACGTATAGTCCCAAATGGGCCTATTATAGTCATTTGCCAATAGGATGGGATTCGCCATGACATTATTTTCGTTTGGTGCTCCATTTTCAGGTTGCTCTGCCATGTTATCTTTCTCTTGTTGTTGTCGGCTATCTCTCAATCTTCGTCGGAACGTTCTTTCAATATCTTGGTTGTAATTTTCCAGAGAGTGAAAGCTGCAAAGAAAATTAGGAAATTACTGTCAGCACAATGTATTGTTGAAGTCCCCGGCAACGGTGCCAAAAACTTGATGGTTATTTTATGTGATGAAATAATGGATTAGGATGCGTTGGTGTAAAATGCGTTATGCAAACAAGTTTTCTCAGCAGGACCCAAGTATAAATCCTGCTGAGTTTCTTGGTAAGCCCAGGGTCGAACTCAGAGACTAAGGAAAACAATATGCGGTGGTAATTTTTAGATTTTGCTGTAACAATAAATCAAAGAGTTGGTTGGGTTGTTGTTTACAGTAAAAATGTATGCAGCAGAGTTAAGAAAAGAGTTAATATTACGGAAGATGCGATAAATATGCGGGAGAACAGGTTGAGAAGGGGTTTAGCTAACACTTCCTAGGATTGCGTTCATGTTATGCGATCATGCTACACACATACAATAGCAAATCATCTCTCAATGCAAATGCCACGGCTTCTAATTTTAGAATGCATGCGATATATGCGATGATGTCTATAGGACTTACACATAAGCCTCTATTCTTGTCTATGCGATGGCGATTGACATACACACATACAAGGCGACCGCATAATACCATAACCTATCTCTAGGGTGCTTGCAATGCATGTTGACAAACAGAGCTTAACTCTAAGTCTCTATCTCTTGCTTATGCAGATCTAATCTTGCTTTCTCGAGTCTAGATTCTAACCTAGCTCTCTCAAGTCTTAGGTTATTTCTTTAGACTCTCTCTCTAGTAGCTCTAAAGGGTTGATGGACTCAACATAAGACAAGACGATCGCATGCAATGAAAATCCTAGGTCATGTTAGCTAGGTTCTTCTCAACCCATTCGATAGATTTAGCTACTCATGCATGTTTTAAAGAGAGTGAACAGATGTAGATAAGCAAGTTCCATTTTATAGATATATAATTGAAATACAAAATGACAATGTGGAATAAGAATAAAGAGCATGGAAGCAATCTCTTGCTTCCCAAGGCTTTTACATTGTTCTTCTCTACTTTGCTCAAAAGATAATCTTGCTCTCGCAAGAGTCAACCCTCTCTCTATTTTTCCACGCCTCCTAGGTTCTCTTTCGAGCTGACCAGGGCGATCTTCCGACGTCTCTTCCCTTCTCTCACTCCGCCTTCTAAGTATAAGAAAACTATGAACAAGGCTACTTCTATCTATGGAGAAAATTATCGAACTGAACGAACTGCTTTACTGAAGGTGGCCTTCGGTATTTATAGAGCTTCGGGGTGAAAGGCTTCTTCTCTCTTATGATTACACTGATGGGATGACATTAATTCTCTGTCTGATACGCCAAATAGTTGTCACCGAAAAGTTGAGTGAACTTGCTACAATAGGTCGTTAACGGCTTGTCAACTTAATTCGGAATCGACCGTCATTAGCTTTCTGTCCCATCGTAATTTATTATGCTTTTCACCCAGATGCCCTCACCATGATGCACCGACTCTATATGGAACCTTGTCGAGCAGATATTCGCGAGCGCAAATGATCACATAGCCTTGCATTAACACAATCTCTTAATGCGCTCGGACGTTAATTTCCTTGGATCGCATTTCTACCTTGTGTCAACACATTTTCTGCACAAAAATACATAAGTTAGCTGTTTTAATGCGATGGACGCATGCGATCGCAATGTTGTGAACTTAATGCTTTTTGACGCAATATTGTATATTTTTATCGTCGCAATCCTGCATTATTTTATAACTTTGTGCTATAATAACGTGTATTTCTGCCCGTTTTCAGAATATTATAAAGCTAGAAATGACAAGTTGTATGTATTGGGAACTTGTTTGTTTTCTATAACTTGTGTTTTGAAGTTGATCATTGTTTATCATCTTTTCTTACTAGATTTACAATCATGGATAAATCATGGTTGCACAGGTGTAGATTATACAAAGATTATGAATTGTGTGTGGAAAACTTCATAAAACTTGGATTTTCTAATACAAATAGCTCTTATATTCATTGCCTTTGTTTGAAATGTGGGAATTGTGAAAAGCATAGTAGCAAGGATATTAGAGATCATTATATGTCAATGAGATTGATAAAAGTTATAAAATTTGGTTTTGGCATGGGGAAAAACTTCCTAACTCATCATTTTGTGGAGAATCTTTTAAGTTTGTCACCCATATATATGAAGAGACTGATGTAGGAAGTTTAAAAGAAATGGTTAAAGTTGCTCACGAGGAATATTCAAGAAATTCGAATGGATTTGAGAAGTTGCTTAATGATGCTGAAAAACCATTATACGAAGGGTGCAAAAAATACACTAAGTTGTCTATATTAGTCATATGGTATAATTTAAAAGTTAGATATGAATGAAGTGATACTAATTTTTCAGAACTACTCAAAACCTTAAAGAAAATTTTGCCCACTAGCAATGAGCTCCCAAAGTCAATGTATGAAGCAAAGAAAACTTTAGGTGCACTAGGAATGGAATGTGAGAAGATTCATCATGCCCTAATGATTGTTGTTTGTATAGAAAAGAATATGCAGATGAAATTGAATGTTCTGAATGTGGTGACTCAAGATGGAAAAACGGAAAGGATACAAAGTATGGGAAAAAACAAATATCTTCAAAAGTGATATGGTACTTTCCACCAATTCCACGATTCAAAAGGCTTTTTAGAAGTATTGATTGTGCTAACAACTTGACTTGGCATGTTGATGAAAGAAGTGTAAATGTAAGTTACAACATCCAGAAAACTCTCCAGCTTGGAAGTTAGTAGACTCTAAATGCCCAGACTTCGTTTCTAAACCTAGGAATCTTTGTTTAGCATTTCAGCCGATGGAGTAAATGCACATAGTAAAATGAGTTCTAAATATAGTTGTTGTCCTATAATGATGGTTATTCATAATCTTCCACCATGATTGTGTATGATAAGAAAGTACATGATGCTATCAATGTTGATTTCGGGTCCAAAACTACCCGGGGACGACATTGGTACATACTTAGCACCACTAATTGAAGATTTAAAACTTTTATGGGAAAGTGGTGTTGAATGTTATGATATTTATCGAGAAGAACTATTCAACTTACGGTCAGTTTTGTTGTGGACAATCAACGATTTTCCTGCATATGGTAACCTAAGTGGATGTTATGTGAAAGGGTATAAGGCGTGTCCAATTTGTGGAGATAATATGTCTTCTATAAGATTGAAATATGGGGGAAAATGGCATACCTTGAACATCGAAGATTTATAGCACAAAATCATCCATACCGGCCCCAAAAAAAGTCATTTAACGGTCAAAAGAAACTTGGTACAATTCCAAAACCACTATCTGAGGAAGGTATATATTTAAAAATCAAAGATCTTGAATTTCCTAAAGGAAAGAAGAACAATAATAAAAAAAACAAACCACGAAAGGAAGTTCAAAGATTTGTTGGAATAAGTTGTCTTCTTTTTTTCAACTGCCATACTGGAAAGATCTTCATATAAGGCATTTTTTAAATGTGATGCACATTAAAAAAAATGTTTGCATGAATATCTTAGGTATGCTTCTTGATATTCTAGGGAAAAGTAAGGATGGATTGGATGCTAAACGTGATTTAGTTCATTTAAAAATTCGACTAGAGTTGCACCTGTTAGCGGCGACAGAAAAATCTTCATTCCTCCCGTGTGTTATACACTTACAAAGGAAGAAAAAAGTCGTGTTTTAAAGATATTGCCAGGAATAAAGGTTCCTGAAGGTTACTCTTTGAATGTTAAAAACCTTGTGTCGATGACAGATTTAAGCCTAATAGTTTAAAATCTCACGATTTTCATGTTCTCTTACAACAATTATTTCCTATTTTGATAAGATCAAAGCTATTAAAACATGTTCGGTATGCCATAACTCGATTGTGTATATTTTTCAATTCGGTATGCAACAAGGTCCTAGATGTGCAACAATTAGAAAAGTTGGAAGAAGATATTGTGCTTATATTATGTTTATTGGAGAAGTATTTTCCTCCTTTATTTTTCACAATTATGGTGCATCTCACAGCATACATAGTTAGGGAAGTCAAACTTTGTGGGCCTATATATCTATGATGGATGTATTCCTTTGAAAGATTCATAAAAGTCATTAAAAACTCCGTGAGAAATAGATATCGTCTAGAAGGTTGTATTGTTGAAAGTTATATAGTAGAAGAAGCCATTGAATTTTGTTCAGATTTCCTGTCTAGAGTAGATCCTATTAGGGTTGACACTTATAATTCACAAGACTATTTAGACAATTCAAATATTGGTAGATCATTGTTCAAAGGAGTTTCTTTCAAACCTAAACAAGAACTTTTATATCAAGTTCATCGGTATGTTTTGGAAAATACAATTGATGTGCAACCATATTTAGAGTAAGCTTTTTCAATGATTTTGGTTTTATTTTTTCATCTAATTTTATGATATAAATCTAACTATACAATGTTTCAATGTTCACCAAAGAAAACATATGATGGCTTTGCAATTGCAACATTGAAATAAGTCCAAAAATCAGAAATCGATTCAAAAGGAACATAATTGGATTTTTATATCTTGGCTACGAGAAAAGGTAAAATGTTCAATCTATTATTTTACATACACTTTTTAATGCCTGAGTTGGAATGAAAATTCTCATGGTAGGTTGCAACTGAGCTTGAAATGGGAAATACTAAAGTTTCAGATAACTTGAGGTGGATTGCTCATGGTCCTCATCCTTTCGTGATTACGTATGGTAGTTACGTAATTATGGATGTCTCTATCACACAAATTCTTGTGATAAGGGTCGAAGTGTACAAAATAGTGGAGTTAGTTTAGTTGCAAAAACGATGCAAGAGTCTAGTTCAAAAGATAAAAATCCCATCATTGGAGATATGTCTTTTTATGGAGTGATACAAGAGATATGGGAACTAAATTATCATACGTTTAATGTTGTTGTGTTTAGATGTGATTGGGTTGAGAATAATAGTGGTAGAAAAATCAATGAGCTCAGTTTTATCTTAGTTGATTTAAATAGAATAGGTCATAACTCTGATTCTTTTATACTAGCAACCCAAGCAAGACACGTATTTTATGTTGAGGATCCAAGTGATGTTAGATGGTCAATTGTGCTTACCCCACCACAAAGGGACTTTGAAGATAAATATAATGACTCTGAACTTGGAGATACAATATTACACTATCAAGGAATACCCAATGATATGTTGAATGTTGATGTACATGATGACTTGGAAGAGAACATGTCAACATATGTACAGTCGAATTGTGAGGGCACATGGACACCTACATAACATTTTATGGGTAAGTTCTATATTGTGTAATACGATAATTGTTTTTTTAATTTATAATTTTTATCAATCACATTTTATTTTTTGTTTGTTTTATATGTATACAATGCTAATTGTCTCTTAAATTTGTTTGCCAGATTTTTATTTATATTTCACATGGAGCATAGTACAGTGGGTGATGAAGATTTAAAGCTTAGTGATAAAGAACTAGTAGTTGTTAGATCAAATGAAACTTCCAATTAAAAGAAGAGAGAACACGAAGATACTATTATGTTTGATGTAACACATATTAAGAGTGCGGGAGAAAAGAAGTTTGTGGAATACAATGAGGATGGCGTACCCATTGGTGAAAATGGAGCTAAGTTAAAGTCTTTCATTGGGTTCTTTATGCATTATCATGTACCTATTATATATACATCTTGGAAACGTGTGCCTACCGTGTTGAAAGATAAGATATACAGTACAGTTGAGGTATATATATTCAACTTTTTGTCTTGATAATACTGTAGATTTATATATAATGTTTTCACTAACTTTTCAATG
Organism: Benincasa hispida; assembly: GCF_027475165.1. Classification (NCBI taxonomy): domain Eukaryota; kingdom Viridiplantae; phylum Streptophyta; class Magnoliopsida; order Cucurbitales; family Cucurbitaceae; genus Benincasa; species Benincasa hispida. The sequence goes on along the minus strand of NC_143478.1, from coordinate 53,732,785 downwards.
TTTAGGCCGCCTTTGTAATTGATACAAGATCTAGGAAGAATATTAAAACTGCAGGTATAGCTTTTTGTCAATTTAAGAATTGGTTAACAACAAAATACATTATGTCGTTTAAAGATGAACCTCAACTTCTAATAAATCCACAAGAAAAGTATTCACTTATTGATCAAAGTCATTGGGAAGAGTTTATAAGATTGAGATTGTGTGTAAAGTTTTAGGTATATTATTGATTTAATTTTATAAATATTTGTGATGCCATTCCTAATAATAATCATTACGTTTGTATAATAAAAAAGACGCTTGCAACAAGAACGTTGATCTAAGAATAAGTACATCCTCGAATTTCAAGGAAAGTTTGTGCTAACCTTGTTGAGGAGATGGTAAGAATTTAGTATATGTTCTCACGATTCCTAAATTTATCAAAATATCTATTTTTTTCTTCATTTGAATATAGAAGAAATTATCTTCAAATGAAAGTGATTTCAATCGAGCTAACCTATGGAAGAAGGCTCGAGTTAATAAGAAAAGAGAATATGAAAATGAAGATGTTCAGGAAGTCGTCAATCGAATAGTAAGACAAGTATTAAATTTACATGAAGTATATGACATATAGCTTAATTATATTAAATTTCATTTCTTTTTAGGATGATATCTCAAAGAATAATACACATCCATTGTGCCACAAACATTAATCTCCCAATGATGTCTTAACATAAGCTTTGGGTACTCAAGAAAGGCGCGGGCGTGTGCGTAGGGTTGGCAGTTTTGTTACTCCAACAACTTACTTTCATAAGTGAAACAAAAATCAAACATGGGAATGATGAAAATAAGAAAATTGTAAGTGAGAATGAAGGACTTCATCAACATGTTAGAGAATTAGAAGCTCATTTTCAAATGTCATCTTCTACAGCATTTTCTGGACATGAAAGTTGCTCCTAGCAATTTTTTGCAGATGAGATTGAATCTCAAGATAAACAAAAAGACAAGATGAAGACTGCATATGAAAAGAAACAGAAAGAGAAGATTAAGGTGGAGGAGATTAAGTCCCTAGAGAAACGAAGAGACAAGATAAAGATGAATGTAAATTGCAACGCAGAAGATTTGAAAATCTTTAAGGTAAGTGACACTAATAAAATCAATTAAGTTCATCAAATGTCTAATTTTTTTTGCTTTATTTACTTTTCTTGCTATGATTTTACTGCATCAGGAGAAATCTTCAATGGAAATGACTAAGAAAAAAGAAGTTAGTGAATCAACATCGATTCTTTTGATATCTTTGAAATCCATTCTTAGATATACTGAGAAGGTGATGGCCAAAGAGTCTAGTATTTCTTTACAACTTCCAGTTGGACTTTTTAGCATCAGTCAAAAAAGTTGTGTCCTGCAAGAGGACATAATTAACTTTTGTAACATGGATGAAATCAAGATAATGACTTTGGTGGCTTACATGGCATAAGTAATGTTATTACTTTTGTAGACTTTAGTTCTGAAGTTTTTTCCAATTTTGGTCATCTATATTTATGTTATAAATCTTTTGTAGGTACTTGAACTCATCCTTTATGATTCAAAGGAAAGTTCACAATACATTTTTGTATATCCATCTCTCATTTTCTCTGGATATAACTCTAAAGAAGTTAAAACTCGAAACCTGTGTAGTAAACTGATGGTCTCAGAAGCAAACCAAATAATTCTTGCCCCTTTTAATCCTAGGTGAGTGAAAACACGTTTTGTTTTTATCAATTTCCATTAGCAATAAAAATACTAATTATATTTTATTAACTAGTGGTCATTGGGCACGACTTACTATAAATGCATACAATGATACTGTGTACTACCTAGACTCGATAAGCACATCATGGGTAGATATAAGATATATAACCAACACGTAAGTTAACCTTTTCATTTGTAGTGTTTGTTTTAAAGTGTACTTTATTTTAGAATTTGTGGTTATTTCTGAAGGAACTCGTATTTGAAGATATTCTTGAGCGAAAGTGAATCGTCTAAATTCCATTAATTATTGAAAACATAATCTACAATGAACATACAAGATATGCATTCAAAATAAATTACAGCATGCTTGAAACAAGAAAAAAGGTTCAAGATACATTGCCCTTGAAAAACCTTTCTCTTCATGTATCCCTCGAATAATCACAAACCTCAAACAGAATTGGCAACTCTTGAAGACCTTCTTCAAGAACTTCTCGAATCAAACAGAGTAGACACTACCACAATGAACCTTTGGTTTTCTCAAGGTGAGAACCCAGGAGTGGTGGACTTTGACTATTTTGGTTAGGAGGAAGAAGATTGAGGAACACACAGAATTTTTGTGCAACTCTCAATCCTTCAGCCAATGCGTTTCTTTGAGCATAGAGCAATTTTCTTTTATTTCTTTTGCCACAAAAACAATAACCACCCACTAAAGTAGTTGGAGAGAAAAGAGGGAAGTTATTATTCAAAATAATAAAATAATATAAATAAATATGATAACTAACTTATCATATTATATTTATATTAGACTATATGTTATATCAAATATAACATATAACCTATAGTTTTAATATTGTATCATATACAATATAAAATATAGTTTCTTTTCTCTATTTTATGGTATTTAATATAAATCATATTTATATTAAATTTATCAACTATGAATCACATTCATAGAAAATATAGTTGAATCTCATTCAAGTATTTATTTCCTCTCATAAACTATAATGTATCAAATACATTATGACAATTATATGAAATATAATTGAAATAATTTAATTATATCATATATAATTAAATCTCTCTTATTAATTTGAACAATTCAAATTAACCCAAAAACTGATTCTCAACTAAATCCTTTTGAGCTACCAAGGGGACCTTATGGACCTGTAACTTGAAGCTTCAACCGTACATGAATAATTAATTAAACTCTTTAGTTACATTATCCACCATCCGCTAACTGTCGGGCACTCCACTAAAGACCGACAACTGCACTTTTGCACTACAGATGTATTTCTATGTACATTAGATATAACCAATCAACAGTACAATGACCCTTCACAAATTGCTCGTAAGTATAGTTGGGCCAAATTACCATTTTGCCCCTGTAGTTATATCTAACTCCTTAAATGCCATTGATCCCTCTAATGAATAATAGATCATTGTCTTATTATGACTAAACATCTCTCGGGCTAGGGGAGGGTGTGGCGCCACAGTGTTCAATACCTAAAATCAGCCCTTAAGAGAGCAATTTATCTACTTACTCCTATTTCAGGGAAGGGGTGAACTCCATCTTGTGTAGTTGTGTTCCCAACTTCCCAATCAGACGAATCCCCAAAATGGTAGGCTTGTTAAGTCGGTGATCTGGCCACTCTCATCCATACAAATCAAAGAACCGTCCTCATAGACAAGAGTTTACAACTCACTAAGGATTGAGGTCATGTTACCTACGGTCATCCTGGTGAAATGAAAGTCTCTATTATGAACGACATTATATAATGAGACTAACATTTCGTGGTCCAGTCTTATACAAACTCCTTTGTATAGAATATCCCACTCGCATGTTTAATACATGAATGATTAGGATCAGATCATTTGAGCACTTTACAACAATTGTAACACCTACAAAGCGAGCCATACTCGTAGTGTCACCAGGATAAAGTATCCAGCCTTATCCATATACTACAGACCATTTAAGTTATCACTTAAACATGATCCACCTGTATGTCTCCACATACATGTTTAAGTTACAATGATAACCTTGGACGTTAGTTTATTGGTTTGTGGTTAGTGCAACTAAAATATCACATATTTTATTGACAAAGTGAATAAAATATCATATATTATTAATCACATACGAGTTGTTCATACAATATTTATAAACTATAGGACCCTACGAGATTTAGGGCATTAACCCCGACAATCTCCCACTTGTCTTAAAGCTAGTAGGGTGTATAAAATAATAAAATACAAGTACACAAAACAATAAACTAGAGCATAAGACACCTAGTACAATATCTTCCACTTGCCCTTGTCCAGCCGTGGTCTGTCCCATAGACTCATACTCTGCAGGTGACTTTTAAACACTGTAGCTATGAGGGCCTTCGTAAACGAATCAGCAACGTTGTGCTCTGAAGCTATCTTCGTGACAATCACGTCTTCTCGATGCACAATCTCTCAGATGAGATGATATATGTGCTTGTCGTGCTTATGACTTCTAAGCTCTCGGGAATTAGCCACAGCACCACTATTATCACAATAATGTGTGATAGGCTTTGACATGTCTAGAATAACTTCCAGATCAGTTAAGAATTTCCTGAGCTAAATGGCATCCTTAGCAGTTTCATAAGTTGGTACATACTCAGCCTCCATAGTGGAGTTTGCGATGCACCTCTCCTTAGTGCTTCGCCATACTACTGCCCCTCCGTTAAGAGTGAACACCCTGATGTGGGTTTCCTAGAATCCCTATCAGTCTAAAAATCAGAGTCCGTGTATCTCATAAGGATCAAATCCTTAGAGCCAGACATAAGCATGTAGTCCCTCGTTCTCTGTAGATACTTGATGTTTTTAACGACTGTCCAGTGATCTAATCTTGGATTAGACTGATATCTACTAACTATCCCCATTGCGTAGCATATGTCAGGTCTAGTACATAACATTATATACATCAAACTGCCCACGGTAGATGCATAGGGGCTCCGTCTCATATCCTCAACCTCTTAAGGTGTCTTAGGACATTGTTCCTTAGACAAAGTAACTCTATGCCTGAAAGGCAATAAGCCCCTCTTGAAGTTCTGCATTGAATACTTGACAAACATCTTGACAATATACGACGCTTGAGATAGTGTTAGCATTTTGTTTTTCGATCTCGAAAGATTTGAATACCTAGAACAAACTGAGCCTCTCCCAAATCTTTCATTTGGAATTGGTCCCTAGACAATTCCTAACTGTAGTCAGTAAACCTACATCATTCAAAATGAGTAGGATATCATCTACATATAACACTAGAAAAACTACTGAACTGTTGATGATCTTCTCGTAGACACAAGACTCATCAACGTTTTGATCAAAGTCATAAGATTTGTTTGCAGTATCAAATCTTATATTCCAAGATCGAGATGTTTGTTCTAGTCTATAAATGAACCAATTAAGTTTGCAAACCTTTTGCTCTTGACTTTGGATTATGAATCCCTAGGGTTGCACCATATAAATGGTCTCCTCAAGATTTCCATTCAGAAAAGTAGTCTTGACATCCATTTTCCATATCTCATAGTCATAATATGAGGCAATGGATAGGAGGATCCGTATAGACTTCAACATAGCAACAGGCGAGAAAGTCTCCTCATAGTCGACCCCCTCTACCTGGGTATAACCCTTTGCCACCAATTCAGCCTTGAAGGTTTGCACCTTCCCATCAGCACCTCGTTTCCTCTTGTAGATCCATTTACAACCTGTAGGTTTAACCCCATCAGATTGATCTACAAGATCTCAAACTGAATTGAAGTACATAGACTCCATTTCGAGATCCATGGCTTTGATCCATTCATCTCTGTCAACATCCTCCATTGCCTTCTTGTAAGATAATGGATCCTCAACTTCGTCATTAGCTACCATAGCTAGGATTTCAATTAAACCCATATAGCGAATAGGTGGGTTCACAACCCTCCCACTGCGCGAGGTTCCCTCAACACTTGAGGTAGATTTGACCTACTAGATGAACCTACTTCAAAAACTCTTGTTAAGATACTAGGCTCTTCAAAAACTCTTGTTGAAGATTCAATAGTTTCTTTGGAAATCTCATTCAACACGATTTTACTTCTAGGTTTGTGTTCCCTTATGTGGTTTACCTCAAGAAAAGTAGTATTTGTCGATACAAATACTTTGTTTTCTTTAGGATCAAAGAAATAACCACCTCTCATTCCCTTGGGGTAGCCTACAAATAGGCATACCCTAGAACGTGGTTCCAATTTCTTAGGATTGGCCTCAAGCACATACGTTGGACAACCCCAGATTCTAAAATGATGTAAACTAGCTTTACGATCATTCCATAACTTGAGAAGTGTTTTGGCATTGAAGGGAATGCAGTTCAGGATATACGTTGCAATATCCACTGCATAACCACAAAACGAGTCATGTAAATAAGCTTAACTCATCATAGAACGAACATGTCCTCTTGGATACACCATTTTACTGAGGTATACCAGGTACGGAGAGTTGAGATACTATTCCATGCTCTATCAAATAGTTCTAGAAAGTCAGATCCATAAACTTTCCACCTCGATCAGATCGAAGTGTTTTAATCGTTCTATTTAATGCATTTTCAACTTCAACCTTGAATTCTTTGAACTTTTCAAAAGACTCAGACTTATGTTGCATTAAATAAACGTACCCATATCTTGAATAATCATCAGTGAAAGTGATGAAATATTCATAACCTTCCCAAGTTCTTACATTCATCGAACCACAAAGGTCTAAATGCACTAGCTCTAATGGTTCTTTGGACCTATGATCTTTCCAGTAAAAGGTCTTTTAGTCATCTTGCCTTCAAGGCATGACTCATACATAGGTACAGAATTTTCTTCTAACTCGTTTAAAAGTCTTTTCTTCACCAACATCTCAATCCTATTGAGATTAATGTGCCTCAATCTTAGGTGTCAAAGTTGGGTATTTCTCTTAGGAGAAATTCTAGATCGTTTATGTTGAGTTACGACACTTTTAAAAATCTCTATGTTATGGATAGCATTTTTTGCTAACGGCCTTAGCACATACAAATTATTTTCCAGTTTAGTAGAACATATATCAACACCATTCTTAGTAATAAACACTTTATTATAAGAAAAGTTGATTTGATAACATTGATCTAAAAGATACTTTACAGAAACTAAGTTCCTTTTTAAATCAGCAACAACATAAACATCATTCAGAATGAGGAACTTTGTGCCTAGTTCCAACTCGCATTGTCATTTCACCAGCATCAAGTTGCCGTCAGGAATTAATTCCTTGAAATGGAGAACAGACATGGTTAGTGGCCCCAGAGTCAATAATCTAGGAGAATCATCATTCTCCACTAAACAAGTTTCCAAGACAAGTAAATCACATTTACCTTGTTTGGCCTTCTTCTTTTCTACCAAATATGTGGGACTGTTTCTCTTCTAGTGTCTATCCTGGTTGCAATGGAAACACTTTCCCTTATCAACCCTCACTAGTTGTCTACCTCTTGGAGCAGCAACTCCTGAGTTAGCAACATCCTTCCCCTTTCCACCTTTCTTCTTCTTCCACTTTTTGGAGCCAGAGGAAGAAATTACAGACTCAGTTCCAGAGATCGAACCTTTATGGAACTTTTTGGAAGATGAAGTAACATTTGCTTCACCTTTCTTCTCCTTGATTTTCAACAAGGATTAGAGAGTCTGCAACTCATTGAGTAGGTTAGTCAGGTTGTAGTCAATCATGTTCAAAACAGCATTGCTACGGAAGTGCAGGAAGCTTTCTGGTAAAGATTCCAGTATGATGCTAACCTGGCTAGCCTCATCGATGCTTGACCCATTCATCTTCTCCATGTTGAAGTGGATCATTATGTTGAGAACATGTTCCCGAACGGATGACCTCTTGCAGATGTGCTTTAGAGCATCGTGTTTGAGCTATGCGGACGGTTGTCCGAACATTCCCTTAAGGAACTCCATGATCTCATGTGCAGTGACCATGGGCTTATGATTCTTGGCCAAGGCTTCATTAAGGTTTGCCAATATATACGTTTGGGCCTTCTTGTTTGCCTTGTCCAACACTCATAAGCTTCTTGAACATTTCGAGGAGCAGTAGGAGCTGGAATGGGAGGACACTCCTCCATTAGAACGAAACGTAAGTCATTGATGATTAAAATCGTGTTTATGATGTTTTTCCAAAAAGCGTAATTTTTGCCAGTTAATTTGTCGACGGCAAGTAAAATAATGGTACCGGTAGCCATAATAAATTGTTGAAAAAAAAAACAAACTTAATTTAGTCTACTTGCATTAAACCACTTTTAGAAAACCAATAGAGTTTTAGCAAAATAGTCTAGTGTTCCCTAAGTGACATCTGTTTTGCAATGATGCTTCCATGAGGTAGAACAAAAGTCACCGTAGGGTGATCAAGTGCCCCTTCACTAAAGTGAGACATTTTCAACCATTAAACAGAAACAACTCCTTGTAAGTTTAACTAATAGTCACCATTGTTCGGTCCAGAATTTGTTAACATCCTTAACAATTCTGTGTAAGAGTAACCCCTCATTTTAGGTTATAGAGTCCCGCCCTAATGAGCCAACCTTAGGGAAAAGCCGATTAGAATAAGAGACTAAAGAAACCCTATCCATTTCTGGAGATCAAATAAAGTATCCTGCAATACTGCCATTCTTTAGGGGGACACCCATGATGCCACGAGGCGATGCATGAAACTTTATCTAACCTAATGAAAGAGACTGAGGCATATGTTATCACATGTCCCGCTCCCACTTACTATAAACACTCTTTCCATTCACCTTGGTATTGACCTACCCAAATGCCATCCGTATGGGGACACACATGGTGCCTCGAGGCCAAGAGTAGATCTCATGGTGTGAACTTTTTGGGAGAAATGTGTAGAGGTTAAATTGAAGTATCATATACCTCATTTTCCTCCCACTAAGTGTTCTACCTAGGGTTCATTAACTTAGAAAATCCTACAACTGATTTTATTAAAGTGTTTATTTAATTTACTCAAAAGCAACTCTTGTCTTTGATGATTAAACAACTTTGATTCAATTCTCATTAAACTCTTTAATAGACTTTCATCAAATTTGCATGCATGTAACAAATCTATTTAATTCACTTTTCCAGGTACGTTCCCAAGTAGGGGTGCGACGTTTCCATCGACTTAAATACCCTAGTCTAGCCAGAACCAGTCTTAGACAAAAGGTCCCCTATAGATAGATTTGTTACATATTTAATCTTTTATTAGGAATCAATTTAATCCTATTAAACCGATTTAAAAGCTTAAACTTATATTTCTAATCTCATTAGAAACGTGATATTTTAAAACATATTTTAAAACACTCTTAAAAAATGATTATAGCTTAAGGTTTTCATGCAACTCTTTATTATTGATTTTAATTCTAATTTCATTTATTATAACACTTATAAGAAATGAAACAATTAAAACCAATTATTACATGAGTGACATACATAAGTTAATTATAACATTTATAATTTAACCTAAGGTAATGTCATGCTTCATGCAATGTTCATTCATCACTAATATATAACATTTATATAACTAAGTAATGAACCAAGCTATAACATACATTCCATACAACCATTCAACCTTATATTATAACACTTATAATATAAATGATGCATGGAAATGCTATAATGCATGCATACATATACTATAACTCTTATATTATATGATGCATGAGCATGCTTTATGTAATTTAAATCATGCATACTAATATACTATAACACTTATAATATAAAATAATGTATGAAAATAAATGCATAACCTATGGTGGGTTTTAAAGCTATATGACATATATTATGGCATATAATAAAATACATAAATCACATGTATATTTATAACAAAAGTTGATGGACCGGGATGGAACATCTCAAAACCGAAAAATAAAGGCCAATTTCTTACAAAATGAGTCCACCAGTTCAAAACAAGTGAACTGGGTCTTGAACCACTCGCCTTGAACCGCTCCACCAAGAACCCTTGCAACTTATCATGTAGCAAACTCCTGATCGTCGAGTAGTGAGGGTCGAGTATAGATGATCGTTTATATGTGATAGCGTAGCTTTTGACTAAGCGATGAGCATGAAAGTCTACTCAATCGTGTAGTTAGCATGCGTGTGTCAAGTATCGTATACTATGTGATCGTGTAGCTAACGACTATGCAATGAGCATGATAGTCTATACGATTGTTTAGCATGCAAGGAAGCATCGAGTATCATATACCACGCAATCGTCTACCAAGCCAGCGCCTATGCGATCATGCAGCCAACACAACACGATCGTGTAGCAAACTCTACATGATCGCGTAGCATTAACTATGTGATCACTTAGAAAATGCTACACAATCGTGTAGTAAACTCTACACGATCGCATAACAAAATCTAAACGATCGTTTAGCTTTAGCTACACGATGCGACAACCGTCATTTCGTCTTCTCCATTGAAACGCACTGCAACCCTTCTTCTAAAGCCTCACGAGCGACTCAAAACTTAACGAATACAAACATGATTGCAATTTATTACCCAAAAATGCAGGGGCCCTTACAAACCAACTTTGTAAATTAAACAGAAAGGCATAAAAAAAGATTTCTATCCCAAAACATCCATCAAAAAACCATTTACAAACATTTATCATATAAACGTAATACAGATACTAAAACCCACTAATACTGTAAACGAATTCAATATAAGAATGGAATTTGGAATCATAAACCTACTATCTGACTCTAATACCAATTGAAGGAACTCGTATTTGAAGAGATCCTTGAGCGGAAGCGGATCATCCAAATTCCATTAATTATTGAAAACATAATTTACAGTAAACATACAAGATATGCATTCAAAATAAATTACAGCGTGCTTGAAACAAGAAAAAGGGTTCAAGATACATTACCCTTGAAGAACCTTTCTCTTCACGTATCCCTTGAACATTCACGAGCCTTAAACAGAAGCGACAACTCTTGAAGACCTTCTTCAAGAACTTCTCGAACCAAATAGTAAACACTACCACAATGAACCTTTGTTATTCTCAGTGTGAGAAGCCAAGAGTGATGGGCTCTAACTATTTTGGTTAGGAGGGATAGTTTTAGTTTGGAGGAAGAAGATTGAGGAACACACAGAACTTTTCTGCAACACTCAATCATTCAGCCAATGTGTTTCATTGAGCGTAGAGGAAGAAGAGAAAACAATTTTCTTTTATTCCTTTTGCCACAAAAACAATAACCACCCACTAATGTGGTTGGAGAGAAAAGAGGGAAGTTATTATTCAAAATAATAAAATAATATAAATAAATATGATAACTAACCTATCATATTATATTTATATTAAACTATATGTTATATCAAATATAACATATAACTTATAGTTTTAATATTGTATCATATATAATATAAACTATAGTTTCTTTTCTCTATTTTATGATATTTAATATAAATCATATTTATATTAATGTTATCAGCTATGAATCACATTCATAGAAAATATATTTGAATCTCATTCAAATATTTATTTCCTCTCATAAACTATAATGTATCAAACACATTATGACAATTATATCATGTATAATTGAAATAATTTAATTATATCATATATAATTAAATCTCTCTAATTAATTTGAACAACTCAAATTAACCTAAAAACTTATTCTCAACTAAATCCTTTTAAGCTACCAAGGGTACCTTATGGACCTGTAGCTTAAAGCTCCAACGGTATATGAATAATTAATTAAATTCTTTAATTACATTATCCACCATCTGTTAACTTTCGGTCACTCCACTAAAGACCGACGGCTGCACTTTTCACACTATAGATATATTTATGTGTCCATTGGATATAACCAATCAACAGTACGATGACCTTTCACAAATTGCTTGTAAGTACAGTTGGGCTAAATTACCATTTTGCCCTTGTAATTACATCTAACTTCTTAAGTACCACTGATCCCTCTAATGAATAATAGATCATGGTTCTACTATGACTAAACACCTCTCAGTCCAGGAGATGGTATAGTGCCACATTGTTCAAAACTCGAAATCAGCCCTTAAGGGAGCAATTTATCTACTTACTTCTGTTTTAGGGAAGGAGTGAATTCCATCTTGTGTAGCTGTATTCCCAGCTCCCTAATCAGACGAATCCCCAAAATGGTAGGCTTCTTGAGTCGATGATCTGGCCACTCTCACCCATACAAATCAAAAGACCTTCCTTATAGGCAGGAGTTTACAACTCACTTAGAATTGAGGTCATGTTATCTATGGTCGACCTGGTGAAATGAAAGTCTCTATTATGAATGGCATTATATAATGAGACTAAAAATTTCGTGGTCTAGTCTTATACAAACTCCTTTGTATAGAATATCCCCGCTCGCATGTCTAATACATGAATGATCAGGATCAGATCATTTGTAGCACTTTACAACAATTGTAACACCAAGAAAGCGAGCCATACTCATAATGTCACCAGGATAAGATACCCAGCCTTATCCATATATTACAGACCATTTAGGTTATCACTTAAACATGATCCACCTATATGTCTCCACATACATGTTTAAGTTACAATGATAACCTTGGATGTTAGTTTATTGGTTTGTGGTTAATGTAACTAAAATTTCACATATTTTATAGACAATGTGAATAAAATATCATATATTATTAATCACATAAGTGTTTGTTCATACAATGTTTACAAACTATAGGACCCTACGAGATTTAGGTCATCAACCTCAATATTTCTTGACAAATAGGGCAATTGCTATGTTTTAATCTCAAAAGAATATTAAAAAAAAAAGGCCGGAAGAAAACCTTATGGAGAACAGTAAAGGCAAGTACAGGTTAACAATGACTACTTATTCATCATATTAAGAAGATATCTAGTGTGTAAGGATTACTTCATTCTTATTTACTGGCCTTTTCTCTGTAGTATCCTCTACAAGTTGGGAGCATCAAATGTGGATACTACGTCATGAGGTATATGAAGGATATTATGACCAAAAGAAGCATTGTCATCTCAGATTCGGTATGTTATCATAATTTCGATATTTCAAATAGCATAGAAAAAAATAGAATCCATTATAATATTTGGGTTTTATGTTTATAGATATACAAGGAAACCATACTCATAAATCGAGTTAGACGAGGTGCAAATAGAGTTGGTTGAATTTTTGGGTTTCTACATGTGATCATGGTTGGTCATTTTGGATGTGTTTGTTTGGCTGATCAATTTCTGGATTTACTTCATATCCATATAGGTGTAACATCTTTTGGTATTGTTCAAATATGCATGGGGGGACGGGGGAGGGGGATAGTTTTGGATTCGTACATGTGTTGGTTGATGGATGGTTTTGATAGCAGTTTTAGAAATGTTTTTTTTTAAAACTGTTCATATTGGGTTGACTATTATAATTATGTTCCTTATATTGTTTTGGAAATGTCCATATGGGTTGACTGTTAGAATTATGTTCCTTAGGTTGTACTATTGACAATGTTAAAGAAGTTAAGTTTTAATAAAGATATCGGTGGTCTTTGGTTGATATATAAGTTTGTCAATACGTGTATATTATTTATTGATTGATAAATGTATGTCATATATATACCAAATGTAGTTGTTAGATCAAAATACATGAGCAATTATAGGTAAAAATGTCAACATTGTAGATTTTTCTAACAAATCACAAGCAAATTTCTTGACCTTTTTTTCTTGTCAAGAACACCCATATTCTTGACATTTCAAACATGTCAAGTGTCTATGTTTCTTGACGTTTTTTAAATGTCAAGTGTCACTTTTCAATCGACATTCTTGACACTGGCTTCCTTGACATTTTTTAAAACGTTAAGAAAAGTCATTCTTGACATTTGAAAAAGTCAAGAAACACTATTTTTGTAGTAGTGCTCATTTAGTCTTTGCGACCAATCTTTGCAAAAGGTGCTGACCATCTTCTCAAGTATGGTCTTAATCTCTCGATTCAAAACCTCCACCTAACCATTGGTTTGTGGATGATATGCAGTAGAAGTCCCGTGTTTCACGTTAAACTTAATAAAGAGGTTAGAGATAATGTAGTTGATAAAGTGCGTACTTTTGTCGCTTGTTAATGTAGGGGCGTCCTAAAACGAGAGAAGATGTTCCGTCTTAGAAATTTAGCCATTGTGGCCGCATCATTTTTAGCACAAGAGATGGCCTCCACCCAGTTGGAGACGTAACCAACTGCCAATAAGATATATTGACGTCTAGAAGATGTTGGGAAGGGACCCATAAAATCGATGCCTCATACGTCAAATAGTTCCACTTGCAGAATGAAAGTCAACGACATTTGATTCTTGTTTGATATAGTATCGGTTCTTTGAAATCAGTCATAAGCCACCACATAAGCATAGATATCTTTGAATAGAGTAGGCCAAAAGTAGCCACACTAAAGGACCTTAGTCGTGGTCCTTTGCCCTTCAAAATGTCCAAGCGCTAAGATGTGATGAACCTCTGTCTCTGGCATGCATCATCTTTATAGTCAGACCCTAATCTGTACAAATATGGATCATCCCAGTAATAAAATTTTTCTTCATGAAAAAGCTTCTTCTTTTGTTGAAAATTGCAGTTTTTCAAAGTTTACACGCAAACCAAGTAGTTATCAATATCTGTGTACCATGCTTCCTTGTCGCACAAACGCATCAACTTCTCATCGAGGAAGTAGTCTTCTATTTCTTTTTCCTTCTTATGCATCTCCTCATTCTTCAATCTCGATAAATGGTCAGCCACTTGGTTTTCAGTCCCTTTTCTATCTTTGATTTCAAGATCAAATTTTTGCAACAAAAGCACCCATTGGATCAATATGTGCTTCTTGTCTTTCTTCTCCATGAGATATGTGATCACAGAGTGATCAATGTAGATTACCACTTTAGACCCCACCAGATATGGTCTAAACTTGTCAACCGCAAATACTAGGCTAACATCTCTTTCTCAGTAGTCATATAATTTTCCTGGGCGTCGTTCAAGGTTTTGTTGGTGTAGAAGATCAGATGTAGGATTCTTTCCTTTTTTTTGTCCCAGTACAGCTCCCATTAAATAGTTACTCGCATCACACGTCAACTCAAAGGGTTGCGGCCAATCTGACGCCACCAGAATGAATGCAGAGATCAGCGCATTCTTGAACTTGTAGAATGCTTGAATGCAAGCATCATCAAAGTTGTATGGTCTATCTATCTCTAAGAGCACATTTAAGCTATAGAATCTCGCATGACCCAAAAAACTTCTCAAGGTTTTAATATTTACGGGTGTAGAGAGCTTGGCGATTGCATCAATCTTGTTGGCATTCACTTCAAGTCCTGCTTTGGAGACTTTATGTCCCAAAACTATGCTGTTGGTTTACAAAAACATGCAATGAAAGAAAACAAGAATATTAAGCATTCTAATTCCTCAATTTTGACATCAAATTAAGCATGTTCATGGCGTATCTAAAGAAACTCTTATTCAAGAGAACCTACGAGCGGAAGTAGATCTTTCCAATTCATTGTGATAGAATTACCACATATACATTCAAAACATACTAATATGTATTCATACTGCTAAAGAGATTAAGAGATCATACCAGATGAAGATTTCGTCTTCACAACGAGTCTAAAACCCATCCGTCTACCTCGAACAATCACCATTTGGACAGAAGGAAACAGAGAAGACACCATTACTCAGAGCCCTCAGTATTCTTGGAATGAGAATCCAAAGTGTGAGCTTTGTTCGGATTTGGTAGAGGGAAGGAGGAAGAGAGACCGTACACAACGATCAAGCAAGTGGGAGATGAGGTCGTCTGTCATATAGACAAGATGCTTGATCGTTTAGTTAAAGTATACGATCGTGTAGGAAAAAGTAAGCGATCGTCTAAACGATCGTGTAGGAAAAGGTAAGCAATCGTCTAAACGATCGTATAGGAAAAGGATGAGCGATCGTCCAAACAATCGCGTAGGAAAAACTAAGCGATCGTCTATACGATCGTTTAGTAAATATCAGGAGCTAAATGATCGCTTAGGAAAAGGTAAACGATCGTTTAGTTAATAGCGTGCGACGATGTAATCGGTAAGCGATTACTTAGCAATATCATATATGTAAGCGATTGTGCAGTCACTATCATATAGGTACTGATTTTCTAAACGATGACACTTTCTTTAACACAATGTCTGCACCTATGACTCCTCCACACCGTCAGCTATTTATAATACACTCATTTGTTATTTAGAACAGAAGAGATGCCATCCCTTTTCTTTATAACCGTCCAATGAATGTGATCTTATCATATCAAAACATATAAATTAATATCATATATTAGTTATAATATTTTTCTCTACTAGATATAAATCATATTTATATCCAATTTTCTCCAAATTAATGTATCTCATATATAAAGTTAATTGTATCATATTTAATTAACTCGTTCAATTATATCATATATAATCAAACTCCCTCTTGTCAATTTGAACATTCAAATTGACCCAAAAACTGACTCTCAACTTGTATCCAAGTTACCAAGGGGACTTTATGGACCTATGGCTCGAAGCTCCAACGGTACGTGAATAGCTGACTAAACTCTTTAGTCACGATATCCACCATCCGTTAACTGCCAGACATTCCACTGAA
Organism: Benincasa hispida; assembly: GCF_027475165.1. Taxonomy (NCBI): domain Eukaryota; kingdom Viridiplantae; phylum Streptophyta; class Magnoliopsida; order Cucurbitales; family Cucurbitaceae; genus Benincasa; species Benincasa hispida. Next base: position 53,716,447 of record NC_143478.1, on the reverse strand, counting down.
GACCGATAGTTGAACTCTTCTTTCGATAGACATATTTCTATGTCCATTGAATATAATCAATCATCAGTACGATGACCCTTCACAGATGCTCGTAATTACAGCAGGACAATTTACCGTTTTGCCCTTGCAATTACATCTCCCTCTAATGAACAATATAACATAGTCCTACTATGTGTGAACACCTCTCGGGCTATGAGAAGGTGTGTGGCACCACATCGTTCAAGTCCCGGGATTAGCCCTAAGAGAGCAATCTATCTACTTACCCCTACTTTGGAGAAGGAGTGAAGTCCATCTTGTGAAGCTGAGTTCCCAAGTCTCAAACAAACGAATCCCCAAAATGGTAGGTTTGAGTCGACGTTCTGGTCACTCGCACCCATGCAAATCAAAGGACCGCGCTCAATGATAGGAGTTCTCAACTCACTCAGGATTGAGGTTATGTTACCTATGGTCATCCTAGTGAAGTGAAGTCTCAGTCATGAACGGTGTTATATGACAAGACATTAACACTTCAAGGTCAAGTCTTATACAAACTCTTTGTATAGGACACCCCTGCTCGCATGTCCACTGCACAAATGATCAGGATCAGACCATTTGTGACAAGTCACAACATTTGTAACAATTCCACAAAGCAGGCCACGTCCGTAGTGTTACCAAGATAAGGTTTCCCTCCTATATCCATATACTACAGACTATTTTTGTTGTCACTTAAGACATGATTCACTTGTATGTCACTACATACATGCTTAAGTTACATAAATACAGCCAGGGATATTAAGTTTATTGGTTTGTGGTAAAACAAAAAACATCTAAATGTGCAAAGTCAAATAGTGAAGTAAATATCATTTATATTATACATCATAAGTGTTCGTGCAAAGTTGTTTACAAACTACAGGACACGAGACTTTAGGGCATAAGCCCCAACAATCTCCCACTTGTCCTAAAGCGAAGTGGGGGGTACAAGTAAACAGCACAAAACTGTTGGATTTTATGTCCTAAAACTCGTAGTTTGTAATATCATATTCTTGTTCAATAAAGTTGTTATTGAAAATCTTTAGTAAATTTAAATTCTATATTCATGAATCCAACAAACTGAGGTTCCGAGACTATTAAGTTTAGTTTGAACTTTATGTAGTGACATAAATGTGGATCAAGTTCAAATATACATAGCCAAAATGGTCTATAGTATATGAATAAGGTTGGGCGCCTTATTCTGGGGACACTATGGATGCGGTCCATTTTTTTAGTTAGTACAAACGATGTGATCCTAAACCATTCATGTGGAGACATGAAAATGGGGGCATCCTACATAAGACTGAACCATGAAATAGTCACTTTTTAAGTTCTAAATGTCGTTTAATGTATAAAACTAACTATTTCGTTAATTGATGACCTAGGTAACTTTATCTTAATCCTGAGCTAACTATGAACTCCTGTTCACTTGGAATTATCCTTAGATCTGCATAGGTGAGGGCAGCTCATTATCGCTGGCCCAATAAGCCTCCCATTTTAGGGGTAAGATCAGGTAGATAGCTGGAAACATAGAGTGCAAGACGAAATTCACTCCTACTTGTTATAGGCATAGTAGATAGGTTGTTCCCTTTAGTATTGAATCCAGGTCTTGAACATGGGGCCCCACCCTCTCATTAGCCCGAGAGGGGTTCAGTTTATAGGTTGGACCTTAAACCAATTGTTCATTAGAGGATCAGTGGAACTGAAGGAATAAGATGTATTCTCGGGGATAAAACGATTTTTATGACCCAGCTGAGATTACGAACAACCTGTGAAGGATTAGCTTACTAATCATGGTTATATCATATGGACACAAATATATCTAAACCTTTCTACTATTCCTGAAAGCGGGTAGGAGTGAATTTCATCTTGTATCCTATGTCCCCAGCTATCTACCCGGTCTTACCCCTGAAATGGAAGGCTTATTGAACCGACACTATTGAACCAACCCTCACCCATGCAAAACTAAGGATAATCCTAAATAAATAGGAGTTCATAGTTAACTCAGGATTAAGGTCAAGTTACCTAGGTCATCATTTTGAAATAGTCAGTCTTAAATAGTAAATAGCGTTATAAAGTAAGAATGACTTATTTCTTGGTCCAATCTTATGCAAACTCATTGCACAGGATGCCAACACCCTTCATGTCACCACATGAACGAATCAAGATCACTTCGTTTGTAGCACTTTACAACTCCTTGTAACAACTATAGAGTGGGCCGCATCCGATAGTATTACCAAATAAGGCGCTCAAACTTATTCGTATACTATAGATCATTTTGACTATTTATTCGAACCTGATCCACTCTTATGTCTCCACATAAAGTTCAAGTACTCATGTAATAGTCATGGATCTTTTAGTTTATTGGACTTATTTCTAAAACGAAATAAGCAATTCATATATTCAATAGCAACTTTATCAATTTACAGAATGAGTTTATTGTTTACAAACCACGAGTTTTAGGACATAAAACCCAACAAATGCCATATGTCACCATAAAGTGGCATTTCTCCCTATTGAGGACAAGGTTGGCATCTTCACAACAATTTAATACTTTCTCCAATTTCTCAATCTTCACAACAATTTAATACTTTCTCCAATTTCTCAAGGCATGTGTTATATGTGTTACCAAAAATAGAGAAATCATCCATGATGACCTCTACAAACTGTTCCAGAAAGTCTGAAAATATTGCCATCATACACCTCTGGAAGGCCCTAAGCGCATTATAGAGCCTAGAGGGCATGCACCGAAAGGCGAATGTGCCAAAAGAGTACGTGAACGTTGTTTTCTCTTGGTCCTCTAGTGTGATAACTATTTGATTATATTTGTAATATCTGTCTAAAAAGAAAAGAAAATTGTTCCCTGCAAGCCTATCTAACATTGGTCAATAAATGGTAGTGGAAAATGATCCTTCTTTGTTGTCAGATTCAACTTTTGGTAATCCATACATATCTTCCATCTAGTCACAGTCCTTGTAGAAATTAGCTCATTCTTACTATTGGCTACAACCGGCATTCCTCCCTTTTTTGGCACGTATTGCACTGGGCTTACCTAGCTGCTATCAGAAATGGGGTAAATGACCTATGCGTCAAGCCATTTTATTATTTCTTTCTTAACCACCTCATGCATGGCTAGATTAAGCCTACACTGTCTTTCCATAGAGCCTTCCTTCCCTTCCTCTAACTAAATCTTATGCATGTAGTATGAGGGGCTGGTTCTTTGTATATCGGCCAAAGTCCATCCAATGGCCTTCATATGCTTTTTCAGCATCTACAGCAGTGTCACACCCCGCCCCAGACTACTTTTTGAGCCTAGGAAAGGACATGACTGCAGCAGTTATCAACCCTTTTGTTGACACTTACTGCTTAATAACTCTTGCGGAAATAACTTTGATACAAATGAAACAAATTCAACAACCAACTGTTTAAGTCAATGAGGTAAATAATAACTGATTAAGTAGACCCATTTTATTTCAACAATGTAATGTTTATACATCTCCAAGACTAACAACAACAACAACAATAACTGTAAAACCCTCTGGAAGTGTAACTGTGACTTGTGGTAGACCTTGACCTTAGTAGCACCCTGGAACTTCTCACCTTTCGCTACCTGGAGGGGGGGTGTAAAACATAAAACATGGAAAACATGAGCTATAAAGCCCAATGAGTGGTGCCTTTAGATAAACAAATAACTTTGACTATAGAAATATACTTTTTGGAAATCAATGCATATTCAACAAGAATATTACCACAAGTTCACAATTATTTCTCCAGCCAGACCGCTGGATTATCCCCAGCTTAACTGCTGGTTAAAACAATCAACCCCAGCTTGATCGCTGGTTATTACATAATATGAACATCCCCAGCTTTACTGCTGGTTATCCTTGGCATGATCATACATTTTCCCCAGCAATTTTACACGTATACTAAGGCAACAACAATTCCTGTGGAAACTTTCCCTATACCCTATTATCCCACCAATGTGCACATCGACTATTTTCCCACTAGCTATGCTTAGGTAACTTGACTATATTTCCCACTGGTCATCATCGACTATCATTTCTCACCAGCCGAAGCCGACTATATTTTCCTGCCAAGTACCTTTTCAAGCATGCTAACTATATATCCCGGGTACAATTTCAGTTTCCAAAACAAGCATACAAACAATATCTTAACAATCATAGTAACAAGATAAACATATATCCCTGATCATGCCAATTTAACATTATCCCCTATATATATTTACCTATATATATAAATTTCATCAACAATACAACAACACAATAACCACTCACCTTGGTTGGTTAGGAACTTTCCTTTCCGAAGTTCCTTAGGCCTCTTTGGTTCCCTTTTGAACCCTAAATTCTAGATTCAATTATCAGCTTAGATTACTCATAGTTCTAAAACTTATTTTAAGATACTTCCTTCTGCAATCATGTTCTAAAATGTCTCACGAAGCTTACCTCAAAATATTAGCTCATAACTTCTCGTGGTTTGGCTGGAAACTCAAAATATCAAGACTAGCTTAGATTACCTGACAGCTTGACCCTTTTGTCTTTTCCTCATTCTCTAGCCCGATTCCTTAGAGCTTCTTCTCCAGCAGCTTTACCCTAAAAAGTAGACTCTCCTAGCTTTCAGATGGCTTTAGAATCACTCCAAACACACGAGTATTCTGGGAGAACTCCTCGTCCCAAGCTGATGCTACTTCTTGTCCTTTTTGTCTGACAGCATCTCCCCTCTTAGAACCTCTTGACCAACGCATGGTCTTGCTATCAACGCAGTCTCCTCCCAATACACTCTTCTTTATGTCCTTTGAAGAGAATTTGAGTTCTCATCTGAAGTCCTTGGCCCTACTTATAGGCATCCAAGATTTCTCTAAGGCCGACACCTCCTACTTGGCCACACGTTCAAGTGTCTCTTCCCCACACTATCAACGCAATGTTGCATCAGCGCAACCCAAGGTGTCTTGCTCCCCTTTTACCAATGCATAGCCCTCAACTTTGCATGTCTTCTTATGCATCCACTTCATTTGCTTACAGCTTAAGACTCCCTCCTAGCAATCCACATATCTGGATGACGTTCTTCATATGCGTCCATCCAACTCAATATGCGTTCAAATAGGATGATGACCAACACCCTTTTCAACGCATACTATTAGCCTCGGATATCCAACGCATAGCATATTACCAACACATAGCATATCACCAACGCATAGCAACCTTTGGTTCAACTTGGTTCTCAACTCAACACCTCAAGTCATAGCTCACCATCGCCTAGGTTCTTGCTAACACATCTCTTATGACCAACGCAACCCACCTCATTAACCTTGTTACCGTAAACCTTAACAACGCAAGGACGAATCACTATGCTTCCACCTTAACTCATTCCATTGCATAGCTTATACCTTAGCAAGGCCGCCACATCCATCATATCCATCGCATCCATCATGCAGCATCACTGCATGCCACTGCCGCATCAGCACATACAACCAACGCATTCCTTCTGTTGCATGCCTCCAATGCATTCCTTCGGCTGCATGCTTCCATCCCATATTACCAACGCATTCCTTTGGCCGCATGTGCGCATACCATCGGCCGCATCCCTTCGGCCACATACCATAGGCCGCATCACTGCATACTCGTGCACCGCATGCCCTCGCATCACCGCATACCCTTGTATCGCATGCCCTCGCATCACCGCATACCCTTGCACTGCATGCCCTTGCATCAACGCATGCCTTTGGCTGCACAACGCATAGCACCATCCCATGTCATCAACGCATAGCACTACCGCATGTCATCAACGCATAGCACCCTCGCATAGCATCACCGTGTGACACCAACGCATAGTGCTACCATATACCATCGACACATACCCCCATCACCGCATGCCATCCATCGTCGCATGCTACCAACGCAACCCTTTGGTCGCATACTGTCGCGTCCAACGCATCCATCACACCTGCCTCCATCGCCGCATGCCTCTATCCATCGCATCCATCGCATCCAACGTCCAGCGCCCTTGGATGCGCAACTTGAGGTTGTCGCATGCGTTGTTCTAACCTCTCAAAAAATTTAGCAGCCGTATGCGTTGTTCTTGGCCATACTTCAGCCTCTCTCCATGCCCAAGTAACCTCTCAATACTTCATGACCAACGCATGCCACCATATCAACGCATAGTCCAACACTTAGTCATTTTTCTCTTTGGCTTCCAATGCATGACAACTCTTGGCAATGCCTCTTGCCATTACTTCAGCCAATCATGCGTCCTACCCTTTTCAACTTATGCATTAATGTCCCTTAACTCTTAACGCATGGGTCCTTTTGACTTTACACTTAGCCAAATTTCATCATTAAAACTTAACTCAAAACTACTCAAGGAAAATCTATTCAACACTTAGAAATTTCCTTCACTTCAACATAGGATTTAAATTTCACTTAGTTAATTCCTTTTAACACCTGCTTAAGTAGGAATAATGGAAATCCGGGTTTCACAAGCAAGGGCATCTCATCATTTGCACTCAATATGGTAGAGATAATGGCTGACAGAGTGTCATTATCGCCTAAATATGTGTATTGGAGATGCACCAATAAAGCTTTCAACCCTAGGATAGGGGGCTCTTCCAATGATGGTCTTATCTTTGTTGCTTCTCTTTCACTTAAATTCAAAGACTCGAAAATAGGGCCAGTCTTAATCACCGCGTGGACTTCTTCCTTAGCCAACTCACTCTCCTTTTCTTCTTACAATTCTTTCTCAAGCAACTCTCAATAGTTAACATTGAGATCATCGATGCGCTGGCAATTTTTCAACTCATCCAGTGCAATAAAAACATTGAACTTAACTTGCTGATCATCTACTCTAATAGTTAATTCTCCTTTTTGTACGTCGATCAGCACTCTCCCTGTTGATAGAAATGGGTGCCCAAGGATGATTGGTATTTTTGTGTCAACTTCGTAATCCAAAATAATAAAATTCGCAAGGAAGATGAATTTATCAACTTCTAGAAGAACATCTTCGATCTTCCTTTTCGAGTACGTTATGGACTCGTTAGCTAGTTGCAAGGTCACGGTAGTAGGCCTCGCTCACCAATGCCTAGCTTTTCAAAGATGGACAAGGACATCAAGTTGATGCTAGCGTCTAGGTTGCATAGCGCATGGTCAACCTCTTTTCCACCAATGGAGCACGGTAAAGTGAAGCTTCCTGGGTCTTTCATCTTGGCAGGAATGTTATTCTTGAATAATGTGCTACACTTTTGAGTGAGTGCAACCGTTTCAAGCCCAACCTGCACTGTTTAGACAAAATGTGTTTTAGACTTCACATAGCTTGGCATCTTTTCAAGAGCTTTAACTAACAGGATGTTTATATGTAGCTGTTTTAACACATCCAGAAATCTCTTGAATTGATGGTTTTCATCTGTTTTATTCAATCTATTGGGAAAAAAAGGTGGCACTTGCAATTCTCTCGCTTTGTTTTTTCTCTTTCGCCATATCAAGAGCTTGCAACGATGATTATGGACTTGCTAAGAGCTTATGTATTATTAAAGTTCAAGGTTGTTGAGGATTCATTAGAGGGTTGAAAAGTTGAACTATGAAGATTTGTTGTGAAGTCAGGGTTATCAAGGTTAATTGGAGTGGTTGTTAGAGTCTTAATTTCTTGTTCTTTTGGAGTCTGTGGTTTCACTGGTTTCATTGGTATGATTTCTTGGGTCTCAGCAGGTAGCTTACTTATTTTTCTCCCACTTCGCAATGTCACAGCTTGACATTGCTCCTTTCCATTTCCACATGGAGCCTCAATGTTACTAGGTAGGGTGCCTGGTTGCCTATTTTTCAGATCATTGGCAATCTGCCCTATTTGAACCTCTAGATTTTGAATTGAGGAGGCTTAAGACTGGATCAATGCATCATTTTTCTAAATGTATTCTTTGAGAAGCATTTCCAACGATGACAACACGTTCGAACTTGACACATGATTGTGGTTGTATTGAGATCAGTTCTAGTTTTGCTGGTGGCCCTGGTTGTACTAATTGAATCCAAGTGGATTCCTTCTATGCACTTGCTGATGTTGATGTGTGTTCTTCTGTCTAGACTATTCTTAACTTCCTCCCTAAGAAAAGTTGGGATGATTCCTCCAACCTGGATTATACGAGTTACTAAACGGGTTATTATGGATGGAAAAAATAGTATGAGGGTCATGCGGGCAAGCTTCAACAAAGTGAGGCTCTCCACATTATACACAGCTTATCGCCACAACCTGAGTCATGGTATTAAGCTGAGCAGTATTCTTGTTCAAAGCACCTTGATTTATGCCCATAGTTTGTAGAAGAAAAGTGACAATAGCCATCTGCGAGGCTAGTGAGCGCACCGCATCTGATTGTACTATTGCTCCTTCCATCTTTCTTCTATCAACATTCATATTTCTGTAACCATCATCTATCCAATCATCCATATTTCTAGAAATCCTATCCAAAATTGCTTTGGCCTCGATATACGTCTTGTCCATCAGGCCATTTAATGTAGAGGCATCAGCTATCGATTATGAAGCTCTATTCAGCCCATTGTAAAAAGTTTCCATCGAAACGCAGTCAGGGATGCCAATGTGTGGGCAGTTACATACAAAACACCTAAATCGGACCTAAATAGAGCTCATAGTTTTCGAGGATCCTTGTTCAAAATTCAAGATATCCTGCTGTCTCCTTGCATTAACGGCTGGAGGGAAAAACTTCATAAAGCATTCAACTAACTAGTCCCAAGACATAATCTCAGTTGGCTCCAAGGAATAGGCCCATTTCTTGGCCTCATCGTGGAGAGTGTAAGGGGAAAAAGAAAGTTTGATTCCCTCTAGCATTACACCTAGAATAAAAAATGTATTCCATTTCTACAAACCTGGTTAGGTGGCCGTGAGGATCTTCACCCTGCATCTCTTCGAATTACGTTGTAGTTTGAATCGTCTGAAGCATAACTAGCTTAATCTCGAACCTTACATTCTCTTCGATGGTTGGTTGCATAATACAAGGTGAAAAATCATATGGATTCGGGGTCGCATAGTTCCTCATAGGAATGTTGCAATCCGAGGCCAGAAAGATAGAGTCCTGCTGACCATGGTCGAATACTCCATTTCCTCCAACTTGGTTGCTTTGATTGTTGTTGTTGTTGGTCATATTCCTTCTTCTTCTGTTTTTTTTTTCTTTCTCTGCAATAAAAAGTTCTCTCGATCTCAGGGTCAATATTGAATTCAAGTTCAATATCTGTACTCATATACTACTTGCTGCTTGGTCGCACAAGCTACAATACTCCTAAAAATCAAGAGGTGCCTGTAAAACACAAATTCAAACACTCAATCAATTGCCAAATTCCCAACAATGGCGCCAAAAACTTGTTAATAGAGTCTTGTTGCAGTCTTTCCGTGTTTGCCTATCGTGAACTACACTAGACTGACTATGTGGTGAACTTATTATGCGCTCAGTATAATGAATCATGCACATGTTACAAGTTTTCTTATAGTTCCCCAAGTATAAACAAACTATAAGTTTCTTGGTGTGAGTTGAGGTTGAACTTAGGGATTTATACTATAAATGTTTAAAAAGTATGTGAATGCGGCAAGAACTAAGAAAATTGAAGGAGGGTTAAAAACCATGCGATAAGATAAAATCTATGTGATGAAAATTTCTAAACAAGCAAAGAATACTTTGAGTTTTGTTCTGAGAAAATTAAAATGGGCAGTAGTGTTAACGTGTGTAAAATATATGGAGAAGGCAGGGTTTGGGGGAGATCAATGTCGTACCCCTAAGTTTAGCTTTTAATTTTAATTATGGTTTGCATCATTCGTTCATTGCACACCTCTCAACGGTCAACCACACTAGTCATATTTCTATGACGTGTGAATGATATTGCATTTGAGCATAAGTTTATTTCTATCTCTAGAAATACTTCTTACTTTGCTTAGTGAGTTCCACAACTACTTATCCTCTCAGGCAAAGTCATAGCTGCTTAACACAATGAGTGATCATAGGCAAGCATTTAAATTACCATACACTAGGCAAACAGGATTACCCTTTAAAGGTTTAACTTAGTTCATAGCATTAATCTTCCCCATTATCTCGTGAAAATTAGTAACTCGTGGTAAATGAAAAGGCGAAGGCAAAGATAGAGAAAATGATGAAAGTAGACATGATGAGATATATGGATAGAAAATAGAGTAGTTGATTACAAAACGAATAATCTCTTATTCAAAATGCAATACAACAATAAAGTAGAAGTAAAGGATTAGAGGGGAAAGGCTGTTGTCAGCAATTTCTTGCTTAAGGCTGCTAGTGAAGGAATGGAAATGCAGAGTGGAGAAGGCCCCCTCAGACTCTTGCTCCGGTGAAGCTCCAGTGATGAATCGAGGGTGGAGTTTGGAGATGGAAATTCTCAGAAAAATGTTCTCGGTTCTCTTTTTTCTTGGGTTAACTCTTAAATTCTTCAACTCCCTTCTTTATGAGCGTCAAGGCTCTATTTATATAGCCATATGCTACCAATTGTTAGAATTGTAGCTCTGATTAATCGTCATCTCTGACTCGATAGGTGAAGGTGTCAACATTGCTATCATGGTCAACATTCTGAAGGTTTTGGCAGAAGATCTTCTAGTATAGGGTCAGAGATCTTGAAGCATGCGATTAACTAGTTGTTCATCGGAAAGGAGATCAGTGCATGCAATCCAGTCCTGTGATCAACAACAAAATAAATACTTTTAGCGCTACTCATGATATGCGGTTAGAGGGAAAATTTTAGTGTACTTTAGCACAAGTATGACATTTAACATGAATTCTTAGTATAATCAGCGCATATTTGCTTAGCTTCCCTCATTATTCTAAGAATAAGGCTATAATACCTTGTATTTCTACAAGTTATTAGGGATAATGTATCATTTTAGGTTGGGGTTGGTTGGTTTGCATGTCTGGAAAGTCTTTGAGCACCTGAGCTCAAACTTTGTGGTTGAGTAGAATGATATGATGATTTTGCTGCATGTAATTTGATGATTAATTTCTGTGATAGGCTTTAGGTAATTATTATTCACTTTGTCTAAGATTCACGAAAATGTATGCATGATTTTGGGCTAAATTTAAAAATTTTTCTCGATACCCTTGCTTTTGAGAACATAACCGTCTTATTTATGGTCTTGAACGCTTAGGATTGAGTTATTTAGTCCATATGCTTGTTGTCATCTCGAAAAACCTAGGTGATAGTCATTAAAATATTTGAAACTCAGCTTAGTAATACATGCTTAGTTTTTGCCAAACTCTTGTTGTAGAGTAAAAGCCGCTTAAACAAAAGAAAGTTGTAAAAAGGGCAAACATGTTGTAGGGCAAAACCAAGTGTGTATGATATTTTCAAAGGGAACTACTCCTCTTTCTTAGGGGTATGATTAACCTAGGGTGGCTATGACACCTATAGTTTCCCTCTCTAGCTAAAGTATTCTTGAGGAATGAGTACATTTTGGTGGCCTTTTACGAACACGTTACTCGTAGTTGAATTTCATTCACATAACCCATGTGGGCAAGACAAAACGAAGGTGACGTGTGTAGACAAGGTTTCCTTCTATCTATATATACACATACATACATACATACATATATATGAAGAATAACAAATTTGGTTCCTTAAGTGTACTATTACTACTTTGGGTCTAGGAAGCTTAATTCTTGAGCCTTTGAGCCAGAGTAGGAGAACATGAGCTAAGGGTTGAACAAAACCTTCCTAGGCTTGTAAAGACCTAGATAGGATTGACTAAGCGCACACACACGTAAGGGATAGACGATTAGTTTTAAATTCCTCATTGATTGTATGCTTTTAAATGATTCTATCTTTGTGAATTTTGTTGTTATCTTTAGCCTTGAGATCACAGTCACTTATTTGCAACTCATGATTCATATCTATATTTTATTTAGTCTTTCTCAAGGATGAGCAAAGTTTAGGTCGGGGATGTTTGTTAACTCTCGAGAAGAGCTAATTTTATGCCTCTGATCTCACTTGCTTATTATGTTTAATATGCTTAATTGTTTATTATTGTAGGAACTTGAGCAAATAATGCATTCCAGAGCATTAGAGGCCACCCAGGGTCAATTTGGAGCTATTAGAAGTGATACCAAGAACTTGAGGCTTTAAAGGATAAAATACCCAAAGGAGGCCTAGCGTGTGGCGCAATGTGTTTTCTAAAAGTGAAGCAACGTGGCAGCGCCCTGACACTTTGAATTTTAACGAAAGGAGATGTGCCCGTGTAACACCACAGTGCCACCTCGGCACTGCAACACTATATTGGAAGTTGAAAGCAATTTAGGGCTTGGTGCTGCGGCGCCATTGCGATTTTTATATATACCCTCTTCACTTTGTAGGGATTTCATGCTGGAACTCATGGAGACCGAGAAGACACTTAAAATTCTTCTTCTTCCTCTATCTTTCTAGCTTTTTAGCTTATGTTTTTACAATTGTTTTGGGTTGTAATCATGGATTGGATGCTTACCCCTCCACATCTTGTCTATGGAATGTTGAGTAAGTATTTTTACTAGTTTCTGGAAGCAAGAACCAATATAAATTTTGTGAGAAGTGGTCTTGACTGATTTAACGCATTTTAATTTGTGTTTCTTTGAATCTTGTTTGATTTAGATGTATGTTTATGTGTGGACACCCCTATCATGAATGTATGTCTTAGCTAAGATTTGTGGCTTACGCATTTTTTCTTGTTCGTCTAGCTAAAATTGCCTAAGTAGCAAAGGTTTAATGTATGTATGCTAAGGAATATAGGCTATCCAAAGACCTTAAAATGCATGCTAAACCTAGGTTCAAGAATAAATTGGTTAATCAATTAGGCTATCCAATTGACTTAACTACATAATAGAACTCTTAAGCTTATTGCAAAATGTTTTAATTCTATATGGACACTATCGAACCCAATAGGATTGAAGCATTTAGATTAAGTATGACTTATGCTTTAATTGATAATTAGGGCACGATAAGCAAATAATTGGCCATAATAAGAGCCTGAGCTAAAAGTCTTCTAAAAGCATTGCATTTTTACTTCTAAGCTAAGTTTTTAAGCTATAGTAAAGAGTTGCAACCTTTCAAGCTTCAAGATATACCTTTTCATCCAATAGACACAATGAATTATGAAGTTCAGATTCATCTACATCATTGATGAATTATGTACTAATTTAATTTCATGAATTTACATTTATAGGAATATTAAGAGTGTTAGATGAATTTAGACAATATAGATGAAAGGTTGTATCTTTTCATAGTGTCTTTTCATTTAGTGTTATATTTTTCACAACAAGAGAAAAGGATATAATTGGATCTTCAATCAATTTTTATCGAGTTGAATCTCTCAAACTTTATGCTTTCTTTGTATTCTTGTGTTAGAATACATGTTGTAGAACTTTCAATCTAGTCTAATCAATTAGATTGTCAAGAGTTTGAAATCTTGAAGTTAGGAACAAGTTCTCCTTTCTTCTTGATCTTTGATCAAATCTTTCCAAACCGAATCTGTTTTAGCTTTCTTGGGTTTGTTATCAATTTGTTAATCGGGATTATTCTTATTATTATTGTGGGGGTTGATCACCTAAACTAATGAGAGTTCTCAAACATAATTGAGGTAGTTCCTTTTATCGGGGCGCTTGCTAGGTTTAATACAATGACTTGGCTACTTGTAGCATCAATGAGTTGATCAGGGTAAGCAAGCTGTGCATGCACAAACTGAATGTATGTTAGTCAAGTGAACTTAATGATTGAATTTACACTAGAATCCCTCTTGCTCTTAGAACTAAAATTTTCCAATCCTATGTTACATTTTACCCACTTGCCTTTATTTTATGCACTTATGACTCTTTCCACACATAACCCCCATTTGCTGCTATAACTAAAAAATTAATTTCGTGAAACTATAACTCATGCTTCCCTATGAATCAACTCAGACTTGCCACTAATGCTATGTTCTAGTAGTAGTATAGTTTGATAGATAAAAATGTATTTGATTCGTCATTTGCAAGCAACAACAAAAGGCCAGATCAATTATGTGAGAAGAGTGCGGAGATGCTCATGGATTGGTTAAAAAGGTTTGTTCTTCCGCTTGGTGAGGTCAATGTTATTCAATTCTCCCAATTTTATGAGGATTGGGTTTGGAGGGATAGTTGGCTCATCATCTGGACACATTCTGGCATCTTTAAGTAGATTTCATGAAGTATTTTCAAGTATTTTGGGAGCTGAAGCCTCTGCAATTTATCAAAGTCTCCGTATGGCGAACAAAATGGGTCTTTCTCATATTATGGTCCTTTCTGACTCGTTGACCTTGATTCATATTCTTAGGGAGATTTTGGAGAAATTTGGGCCAATGACCTAATATTTTGGTCCATAATGCCAAATGACCCATTTTTCTAAAGAATTGTCAATTGACCCTTTGCTTACGTCATCACGGTATGAGATTACAAAAATGCCCCTCTAGTCTATACGATACTCGTGCGCTCAAACTCAACGATCGTCCCATACTCAAAATTCTCGTGAAAGTGTCGTCCAATCTCGCTTTGTAAAACCATCATCCATCTGCTGTCGTAATCGAAGTTCTCTACTGGGTTAGTGAATTTAATTTTTGTCTTGCATGTTGTGTTACGTCTATTTATGTTGGTTTCGTTTGATCGATCGTCATGTTCATAACTAGTTTTAGGGCTTAATCGGTGGCATCTGGTTTTTATTTTGGTTTTTGATGTGTTCTGCATTGGTTGAGGATGAATAAGATATAGTTAGAGTCAGACAAGGTAGTGGACGAGTTTTACGAGAGCGAGATGGGCTAGAACGAAACGGGTGAAAACGAGATGGGCTAGAGCGAGATGGGATAGAGTGAAACGAGCGAAAGCGAGATGGGCTAGAGTGAAAGTTGGTTGACTATTATGTGTTTTTAATGTTTTGTTCGCCGTGTAGAGTCACCTAAATTCTCGAGATGGGGTCTACAAACATATTAAGAACAAGTCGTTGCATGCTGTCGTAGCATGGAGGGAAAAGACGTTTCCGGATTATGTTATGGGTAAATTCGATGTCAAGTGGTCAGATGTGGACTTCATATATACGACAAAAAACATTGATCAACATTGTATGTTGATGGCATTCGATCTAAATAGAGGTTGATTGTTCGTATTTGATTCACTACCATCTATGACATTGAAGAAGAAGCTGAAGTCTTTCCTTGAACTATTGACTTACACCCTACCATCATTTCTTCACTACTGTGACTTGAAACGTTGGAAGTCGGACATAGAAACGTCTCGTTGGAAGATATCTCGACCTACCTCTACGAATACACAACACGAGTCGTTAAATCGTGAAATATTTTTTGCAAAATTCTTAGAACATTTAGTGACTTGTAATGCCCCATCTGTAATCACTCAGGAGAAGATGAGTGACTATAGGATACAATTGGCATGTCAATTGTGGACAAACACTCCATATTATAGACGTACATGTATATTATGTATATTATTGATGTAATTTTACTAACATGTTATTTAAATTGTTAGTGTAGAACTAACATGAATAGACAAACATTTGAGTAACATAAATAAACAAACTTGAGGAAAGTTGTGTAAGTGATAACGAGATTAGCGAGAGCGAAATCTAGAGAGAGCGAGACATTTCCAAGAAGATTCATTCATGAATAGCCAACAAGTTAATTAAACTTATAAAAGAGAGAGTGAGATAAGCGAGACATTTGAAGAGATTCATGAATAGACAAACTTTAGTAATTAAACTTATAAGCCATACATTTTAAAAGGGATTACAAGTGATAGCGAGATTAGTGAGAGCGAGACGTTTCCAGAATGATTCATGAATAGCCAACAATTTAATTAAACTTATAAAAGCGAGAGTAAGATAAGTGAGACATTTGAGGAGATTCATGAATATACAGACTTTAGTAATTAAACTTATAAGTGAGATATTTTAAAAGGGATTACAAGTGATAGTGAGATTAGCGAGAGATAGACGTTTCCAGAATGATACATGAATAGACAACCACTTAATCAAACTTATAAAAGAGAGAGTGAGATAAGCGATACATTTGAAGAGATTCGTGAATAGACAAGTGGCACATAGAAAATTACAGTTTTGAGGATTACAAGTGTCACACAGACAATTACAATCGACCGACATTTGAATCATTTGGATTAGAATCAATAGGTAGCTCGGACGTGAGCGGTTCACTACAGTTTTGTCAATTATGCCCGTAGTTCCCACACCTACCACATTTTATTTGTCTGCATTGTTCTCCTCTTCATGGTATTCTTTGTACTCTTCATTGCTCGACCTGTACCACTCTTCTAGGAGGTGCAATATGTTTTTTCACATATCTCGGAGGTCTCTTCCATTCAGATATGTGACCGAGTTGATTTACGGGCTCTGCATTAGTAGCCATGAGGGAGTCAACGCTATAGAATGGACTGCACAAACCATGGATGGGGATGTTTCGTCCTCGCGCAGTCACAATTGCATGCAAACATGGGATACTGAGTGAGTCAAATTCCTTGCATGTGCATTCCTTCGCATGGAGGTTCACAATACCGTCAAATCAATTGTCTCGCACATGGATCCTATAACAATCAATTGGCTCAACTCGATATCGTTTGCCCTTGTCACACTCAGTTGCTAATTGGTGTTCACAGTAGTTCAAGTGTGACGTCGTTCGAGATGCCCAATAATTTCTCCATTCATAAAACCATGACTGGATGAGGCCTCGAACATGTTCCAATAAGCACATTATGGGCAGCTGTCGATATTCTTTAGTCAAGGAATTGAAATACTCTGCACTATTGAACGTCATGTTATCGTGTCTTCGTTCTGTTTGGTAAACATGCGCCCACCTTTCAAGACTAATATCCTCCAAATAATTCAATACTGCACCATTTCGAAAAGTACGTAGTTGGTCCCAGTGTGCTTGGAACTCTAACATGCGAAATGCCCTAGCTGCATCCTTGAACATCCCAACAATCGTACTATCCTTAAAGTTGGAAAGAATATTATTTTCTAGGTGGTTTGTGCACAATCCATGAAATGTCGTGGGAAAAAACTACACGAATGACATTGCCAATAAATACTGCTTGATCGGACACGAACACTAAGTTAGAGGATTCTCTAATGGCACACTTTAAGTTCGATATAAACCACTTTCAAGCTTGATCAGTTTCATTGTCCACTATGGCATATGCTAGTTAGGGGGTTCTCCAATAGAACATATTTGCGACCGCATATACTTTGTGATCTTAAATATGTCACACCCTGGAATTTTCACTGCATGAAGGCTCCACTTACAATTATCCTCTATACATTTGACAGTAAACAAAGACTTAGTTTACTTCCTTACCTTATATTTAAAATTATTGTTTATGGACAGAATAGACAATCTCATTTTTAAAATCACTCTTACTCAAAAGAATTTGACCAACTTCAACATCTGTCTCAGATGAAGAGGTACCAGACATAATCAATTCCCCTCTACGACATGAAGACATGGAATTCAATCCTGCTGATTTTCCAGTAATAGCCACTGCAGGTCTGTGCACTTTTGAAGGACCACATTCCATAGAATTCAATCCTACTGATCTTTCATTATCAACCACGAAAGGATCATGCTCTTCTGAAGGACCACAATCCATAAAATTCAAGCCTGTTGATCTCTCATTACCAAGCACAGGTTTGTTACATTGAGTTTCTCTTTCTAAGTCCACTGCATGAATGCTGTCATTGTCTATTGATAATGTTGATGGTTGAGTGTTCATAGACAATGGAGTATCACCCTCTTCTCGATTAAGTTCATATGATACCTCGTATTGTCTGTCTACACCTATACCATCATGACTCATATTCACATTTTCGTCGTGGTATGATTTTAGCGTTACATATAGCTGAACTCTAGAAAGATCATCCTGGAAAAGAAGGAAGCAAACATCACCATCATTCCGTATGTACTGTGGAGGGACTTCAAAGTCAAGCGTATATTTAATTCTCATAACAATATCAAACTTTGAGCAACTTACATTTGCAACCCTGTAAATGTGAGCTTTTAAGTTTTTCATACTTCAAGGTAATAGGCACAAGGATTCCTGTTAGTTCACCTCCAACATACAAATTTTGGTTCGCATCCCAATGACCTCCGTATCGAATTAGTACACACTTTTCTGACATCCTTCAAAGCAAAAGAACATTTTTTATTAAGCAGATAGTAATACACATGGATCTCTCTCGCTCTCGCTGTAGCTCTTGCGCTGTCGCTCAATCTCACTATCGCTCTCACGCTGTCGCTCAATCTCGCTCTCTCCACCTTTCTCGTTGTCGCTCTTTCTCACACCCCTTTCGTTATGCTATTTACATACCTTTTTTGAAACCACGTTTCTACAAACACCAATGAAACCAAGTTCAAGAAAAGTTTTTTCCCTTCTGACAAACTCGTTCTAAAAACTCCATTTTATTCCAAAAAACTCTGTTTTGGAAAATTTCGTTCAATAAATCTTCATTCAACAAAATGACAGTTTAAATGAAATTTAGATTTTAAAAAATTCACCATTACATATTTTCTGTGTGTTAACGATTTTAAGTTGTAGACAGATTTATTGAAAATTGTCAGATCAATCGTACAGTGATAAATAATCACATCAAGATGGAAGATAGACAGACAGCGATAGCAAGATCCAAGTAGCGAGCGCGAGACAGTTATCAGGGGCAATTCTTGTAATCTCATACCGTGATAACGTCAGCAGAAGGTCAGAAGGTCAATTGACAATTTTTTTTAAAAAAGAAGTCATTTGACATTATGGACCTAGATAATATTAGGTCATTGGCCCAAATTTCCCGAGATTTTGGCCCTTCTAGACGTGGTTGACATTAACCGTTTTACCTTTGTTCCATTTGGTGTCTTTTCAGTATGCTCCGAGAGAACATAATTTATCAGCGCATTCTTTAGCGCGAGATGGTTCTTTGGTTTCGAGTTTACTGTGGCTCAGCAACTTTCTCCCTGATTTGGAATCTCTTTATTATACTGATTTCGCTGTTCTTTCCAGCTCTTCGACCTGTGTAGTGTTCGTTTGGCTTCTGTTTTGTTACTGTTTGTACTGAAAAAAAGCATGGAAGTAGTCATTTACTAATTAAAAATTAAAAAAAGGAACTTTGTAGAAGTTTGGTTCTTAAAACAAATCGTACATCTTCTTTCCCCCGTCTCTCGCTCTCTCTCTCTCTCTCTCTCTCGCGTCGGACTTTTGGGAGCGTGGTCTCTCTCTTTCTTGTTCTGATCTCCATCAAATCGGAAAATTTATCGATTCCGCCAGATTTTGAGGTGTGAAATTCTCGATCTTGTAGGATCGCATTGTCTCCTCCATCCACCTGCTCAGATTCGGAGTCCTCTTCTCAGTTCTCGGGCTAATGATCATCTAGGGTTTGATCTCTCTTTCCGTCTGTCCAATTTTTATTTCTAATTGCTTCATTCTACACTTTTTCTCTATCATCTTAAGTTTTGGCTTTCCGGTTGACTGTTAATTTTACCAACCATTATCCATCCGAGAACTCAGTGGTTCAAAATGCGAATGTGTATGATGTTGGCAAAACTTTGCCTGTTTCTTCTGCTCCTAGAAACATGATTTTCATTCCCTGTTTCAAATTTCGTTTATTAGTTTATATCAGTTTATGACGTTTTCTCTTGTGGAGCATTTTTCCCCTCTTGGTTGTTATTGCTGTTTGTGAGTTGTGGAATTGTCTCACTGAATAACTATTTGGTTCTTAGTTTTTGATTTTTGAAAATTATATATACTACGTCCATTTATTGGTTTCTCTGTTTTTTTAGCACTGCTTAAATTCAAGCCAAACTTTTTTTGTTCCGGGTATTTGGTCAAGAATTCAAATTTGAAGGATGAAAACTATGATTATGAAATTATGAGAAAAGAAAGTTGTTAAGTAATCCTTGAGGACAGTGTTTTGAAAAGCCCTCTTGGACACGCGCCTAGGCCCAAGGCGCAGGTTTGGCACCTCGCTTTGGAAAGGCGAGGCTCACAAACTAAGACGTGCCTTAGGCGCATGCCTTTTGTGAAAAAAAACTATTAAAGCTCCATAAATCTGAAAATTGGTCTTTCCAATCACCCACTCAAAAGTTTGTAACCATCCAAGAATTATTGAATCTTCACTTGGAAGTAGTTTTGACGTATTCTTCAAGAACTCAATGAACAAATCTTGTATTATTGAATAATTGGAGGCTAAAAGCCTATTGTGCAAGCTGATATGACTAGACACCTAGGTAGCCAGTCAACCACTTTATTACAAATACATAAAAGCTACTAAAATTTAAACTAATATTAAAAGAATTCAACAAAGGAAGATTGTTTATAATTCCTACATCAATTCTACCCGCTTGAGAAGAACAAACTCGTCACTGAGTTGGTCTGGAGTTTGGTAATGATAAATAACTGAGACATTGAATGTTGAGCTGATCTTCATTATAGGCGGTAGATATATGTAATGTGCGTTTGGTCCAACTTTCTCTAGAATAGGAAAAGGGCCTATCTTCTTGTTGGTAAGTTTAGAATGTTGACCGGTTGGTAATATGCTTTTCTTTAGATGTATCGTGACTAAGTCTCCAATCTTGAAATTAGCATCTCTTTTGCGTTCATCAGCCTTGAATTTGTAAGAGGCAGTAGTGTTCTCTAAGTGTTGGCGAACTTCTTCGTCTATGTTCATCACTTGATCAGCCATGATGCTTATTTCATCACTAAGGTCAACAGGAATGGGTAAATTAGCATGATCCAGAGTTAGTCTATGGACTTGAGTGCAAACAATTTCAAGGGACACTTCCCTATAGAACGGTTCACCATGTTATTGAAGGCAAACTCAGCTTGAGAAAGTGCAAGATCCTGTTGATGGGGTTTGTCTCCACTTAGACAAGGTGAGAGGTTACCAAGTGTGCGATTAGTAACCTTTGTTTGTCCATCTGTTTGTGAATGGCTAGTTGAACTAAAAGGAGGTTAGTGCTGAACCTTTTCCATAAAGATCGCTAGAAATAACTCATGAACTTGATGTCTCTATCAGATACTATGCTTTTTGGTATACCATGAAGTTGGATGATTTCCTTAAAAAATAAATTTGCAACATTCAGAGCATCATTAGTCTTTTTACAAGCTAAGAAATGTGCCATTTTGCTAAATCAATCAACAACTACTAAATGGAGTCATATCCTCGTTGAGTTCTAGGTAAACTAAGGACAAAATCCATGGATAAGTCTTCCCAAATGTTGTTTGGTATGGATAGTGGGGAGTAAAGTCATTGATTTGAACTAGATCCCTCTGAAGTTTGACATAAAAAACATCTTTTAACAAAATTGACATCTTTTTTTAATTGAGGCCAATAAAATTTGGAAGAAAGAAGTGGTAAAGTCTTATCTCTACTGAAATGTCCAGCTAACCCACCCAAATGGGCTTCTTTTAAAAGCAACTCTCGAATTGTGGTATGTGGGATGTATAGAGTGTCATTTTTAAAAAAGGAAGCCATAAAAATTATGGAAATAATTTGTTGGAAGGTGATTTGAACAAGCATACCAGATATTTTTGAAACAGGGTCAGTAGGGTACAACTTCACCTTGAAGTAGAGTTAGAAGTGTACCTTTACAACGTAGAGCATCCACAACTTTATTAATATTACCTGGAGTATGTTTGATGAAAAATCGAACTGTTGAAGGAATGGTCAGTTAACAAAATTTTTTACCAAGAAGGTAATGTTCCCATTGTTTTAGGGCCTGTACTAAGGAGTAGAGTTCTTGCTCGTAGGTTGACCATTTTTGTCTAGAACTTACTTTTCACTAAAAAAACTCAATAGGGTGTTTATCTTGACTGAGGACAACTCCTATTCCTACATCAGAAGCAACCATATACCTCAAAAAGGTTTCTGACAATCTGGAAAACCGAGGACTGCAATTGTACTTAGTGCTGTTTTAAGTTCTTCAAAGCTAGTAGTTTGTTCATCACCCCACGAGAAAGGAACTTTAGTTTTTAAACATGCAGTCAAAGGGCCAGCAATGGTACTAAAATTTCTTATGAATTTTCTATAGAATGAAGCTAAGCCTGGGAAACTTTGAATTTCTTTAACTGACTTAGGTTGGGTCCAATCTAGAATTGCTTCAATTTTCTTAGGATCTAGACTAACTCCTCTAGAACTTATTAGGAATCCTAAAAAGTATAATTGATGCTGAAGAAAAGAGCATTTCTTTAAATTTATACATAAAGCATTTTCTTTTAGAACATTAAAGATAATTTGCAAATGTTCAAGATGTGCTTCATGAGTACAAATGTAAATTAATGTCACTGTGTAAACTACTATAGATTTATTTAAATAAGGTAATAAAACTTGATTCATTAAACGCATAAAGGTACTTGGAGAATTTGAAAGGCCAAAAGGCATAACTAATCCTTCAAAAAGGCCTTCATTTGTTTTAAAGGCTGTTTTTCATTCGTCTCCAGGTCATATTTTTATTTGGTGGTATCTGCTTAGATCTATTTTAGAGAAAATTGATGCTCCTCCTATTTGATCTAATAAATCTAATGAGCATGGTATAGGAAACCTATGTTTGATTGTGATTTTGTTTATTGCCCTATTATCTACACAAAGGCACCAAGAACCATCTTTTTTAGATGCAAGTAAAGCGGGCACGACACATGGACTAAAGCTAGGTTGTATATGACCGTCTAGAAGATTATGTATCTGTGTGTGTGCAATGTTTCATATTCTTTAGGACTCATACGATAATAGGGAAAATTAGGTAAGGTACTACCTGGTGTCAAATCTATTTGGTATTGAATGTTTCTTAGGGGAGGTAAAGTTTGAGGTTCTTCTAAGAGGAAAGGAAAGTCTTTTAGTAAATCGGAAATATGTGGATCTAAGTGCTCGTGGTTCTGTGTTTCAAAAGGATCTTGTTTGACAACAAATGCTAAGAGAGATTGTTCCTTAATATGTAAAGGATCTTTGTTTGGAAATAATAGAAAAAGTTGTTTTTGTGTAGAAGAAGATACCTTGATTGCTGTGGTATAGACTTACTGAGGGGGAGTAGCACCACTTTCTTACCCATCCAATTGAATTCATATGTATTATCTCGGCCGTTGTGGAATGCCTTATTGTCATATTGCCACGGGCGTCCCGATAATATATGACAGATATCCATTTTAGGACATCGCATATAATTTGATCTTGGTACAAGTTTCCTATAGACAGAGGCACGGTGCAAAATTTCTTTGATAGAGGTTTCGCCCTTTTTTGTGATCCAATTTACCTTATATGGATTCGGATGTGGTTCAACTTTCAAGTTGAGGGTAGAGACGAGCTTCTTGGAGACAATATTTTTGGTGCTTCGACTATCTATGATCACTTGACATACCCGATTGATTGTACACGAAGTGCAAACAAGGGCGTGCCATTGAGGATGGCTTTTAGACTTAGGAGTGAGCAAGACTCGTTGAAGAACACATGAAAGCTGGTCACCATGGTCTAGTTGTATGTAAGCAAGCTCATCCGGTGGTGTCTTCATCAAAGTCAGCTTCGTCATTGGCATCTTTTTCTTGAATTGCCAAGGTTCTGCATTTGGGGCATCCATTGGAGAGATGGCCTTGTTGGCCACATTGAAAACATTTTCCCAGGGCTGCTCGCTGATAAGGATTCGAATTTCTCTTTGGGAGATTGTTCTCAGCTCCTCTAGTATTCGGCTGTCTTGCAACAACCTCATCTTTCTTGGTTTGTTAGTTTGGTTTGGCAGTGGTTCAGAGGTATTTTGCTGTGACTGTTCTATGGAAGCTCTACGAAAAGGAGGTGGTTGGTGTTCCCAAGATTTCTTTCTTTGATGAGTCTTTATTTGTTTTGTCTCGTACTCTCTTCAATGGTAGTAACTAGTGTGATGGCATCTGCCAAATATGTGACTGAGTGTAATTTTACTACCTCTTTAATCTCTTCTCGAAGGCCAAGGACAAATCTTGATACCAACCGCTGTTTTGTTTCTGGTAGGTTATTTCGAGTGCCTAGCAGATGAAATTCCTCAATGTAATCAAAGATAGATTGATCCCCTTGTTTGCAAAGTTGACATTGGTTATAAAGGATCTGTTGGTAGTTTAATGGAAGAAATCTTTTCTTCATCAACTTTAGTTTCTTCGGCCAAAGACTTGATTGGTGGTTTTCCATAATATCTTTAGTTCGTTTTGAGTTGCTCCCACCAAGCTGATGCACTGCATTGGAACCTGAAGGCCACTAGTTTTACCTTCTGTTCGTCTGGAATGTTTGCATATTTAAAAAAATTTTCAACCTTTGTTGACCAATCTAAGAATTCCTTGACATCCATTCGGCCATCAAAGCTAGGAAGATCAGCCTTCATCTTGTATTCAGTATTTTCTTGATGAATGTGATGCCTTCCTCGTTGCATTCCCAATCTTTCTTGAATTCTGTTGAAATTAGGGTTTTTGCACTCTAGGGGCAATTTTGTCTTTTTCATTGTACCCTAGGGTTTCCCTGTTCTCTATTTAAGCTGTTGGTTTGTTGTATTTCTTTGTATCAATTTCTAATAAGAATCCCTTTATCTCGTGGTTTCTCTCCCTAATTAGGATTTTCCACGTAAATCATTGGTGTGCTATTTTCTTTTCCCTACTCTATTTTTCATCATGGTATCAGAGAATGGAGACGAAACCCTGGCCACCATTGAGGAAAATCCAACAGGAGAATCCCAAACCAATAATCCAGATATAACCAGTATTATCCAAAAAGCCATTGACAAGTACTTCCAAACCCTTCTTCCCCACTTCCGTGAAGACCAGCCTCCGCTGCCCTACCCACCACTGGCCATCTCCTTTGCAGACCCAACAACCAGCCGCCAGACCCAGCAACCGGCGACCAGCGAACCAGCCACTACCCACCCAATCCAGTCGCGTGCAGATGAAGACGGCAACGAACCATTCAATACCCACCTGGTTCGGACGCATGCAGACGAGGGCGACAAGCGGCCGACCACTCGAATCCTGTCCGGCCGATCTCAGACGTTGCTAACCGACGCCTTGGAGCCACGATCTGCTATACCCACTGCCGACCGGTCCAAATCCGTGATGCCCAGCGCCGATCAGTTAAGTTTCCGTCCGTTGGGGTTGCTGCCGGCCTTCTCTCAGATCGATATCTCATCTCAACCTATGCCACACCAAAGGACAGATGGAAGAAGTATGGGTATTTTCTAGCCGGGTATGAGCAACCGAATGGGATAGTTTTTGCCGATCACGGATGAGTTTGGAGGGGGCTAGTCTTCATCATACCACCATGACCAAGGAAATATAATTCAAGATCAAGTTACCCAGTTGCAGTTGCAGATTAATCGACAGAACGAGATGTTTCAGCAGCAGCTTGCTGCTAATGGGGAAGTCCTAGGATCGACATCTAAGAACCAACCATACCCTGAAAACTCGGTAACTTCGTTCCCTACTTACCCCTCAAATTTATGTTCTGGAACTATAGGCAATTCTTCTGGAATTATTATAGGAGAAAAGTTGAATGTTGATAATTACTTCTCTTGGTCTCAATCTATTAAAATGGCCCTAGAGGGCCGTCATAAATTTGGATATCTGACAGGTGAAATACCAAAACCAAGGATCGGTGATCCCCAAGAGCGAATGTGGAAAGGAGAGGATTCTTTGTTGAGGTCGATTTTGATTGGAAGTATGGAACCTCAGGTTGGAAAACCTTTATTGTATGCAGCTACAGCCCGTGATATTTGGGAGGCAGCCCAGAAACTCTACTCCAAGAGACAAAATGCCTCGCGTTTATATACTCTACGTAAGCAGGTTCATGAATGCAAACAGGGAACGATGGACGTTACTGCTTATTTTAACAAGCTATCTCTGTTGTGGCAAGAGATGGATTTGTGCCATGAGATGATTTGGAACTGTTCGTGTGGAGGAGTGTTTCATTATCAGTTTGAAGAAACGGATTGCGTGTATGACTTTCTTGCAGGACTCAACTCTAAATTTGATACAGTGCGCAGTCGTATATTGGGGACCAAACCTATACCATCCCTAATGGAAGTCTGTTCTGAAGTTCGCCTAGAGGAAGATAGGTCGAGGCCATGAACAGTACACCTGTAACACCACCAGATTCCGCTGCTTCCAAAACATCAGGCCCTGTACAAGATAAACAGAACAGTAAGCCGCCCCCAGTGTGTGAACATTACAAAAAACCTAGGCACACTAAAGATCAGTGCTGGAAACTTCACGGTCGACCGCCATATGGTAAGAAACGCCAGCCAAGTCGGGCTCTTGTAGGTAAATCTGTTACTGGAGATACTCAAACTCAGAATCAAGAAACTACTCAGAGCACTACTACTACAGTGGGTGTAAATGCAATCGCCCATACAGGTACTTTTCACTCCTTGGCCTTGTGAGTATAATTGGTAATAAACCGTGGATATTAGACTCAGGAGCCACAGATCACTTAACTGGCGTTTCTGATCAATTTTTATCTTATCAACCTGGTGCTGGAAATGAGAGAATCAGAATTGCAGATGGGTCCTTTGCTCCCGTTGCTAGAAAAGGACGAGTGTCCCCCTTTACCGGCTTAGTACTCCAAGATGTGTTGCATGTGCCAAAAGTGTCTTACGATCTGTTATCTATTAGTAAACTTACAAGAGATTTGAAGTGTCGTGTTACCTTCTCACCTGATGATGTTGTTTTTCAGGATCTGAACTCAAGGATGACGATTGGCACTGCCCGGCATGACATGGGACTCTATTTCCTCACTGAAGAAGCTTCCTTTAGGATATGTGATAGGATTAGTTTGTTTTCTTCCCATTTTTCTATTTCTGAAACTGATTATATGTAATGGCATTATCGCTTGGCCATCCTAATTTCTAGTATATGAATTATTTGTTTCCTCATCTTTTTCGCAACATTAATATTTCTAAATTGAAATGTGATATGTATGTCCAGGCTAAACAGCCTCGCGTTTCTTTCTCTTCTCAGCCCTGTAAGCCCTCTAAACCGTTTACTTTGTTCTATAGCGATGTCTAGGGTCTTTCACCAGTCACTACCATAACTGGGAAGCGTTGGTTTGTAACCTTTATTGACGATCATACTCGTCTAACTTGGGTTTTCCTTCTGACAGATAAATCAGAAGTCACTTCAGTTTTCCAACAATTTTACAATTCTATAGAAACCCAGTTCAACGCTAAAATCACTATTCTCAGAAGTGATAATGGTTGAGAATACCTTAGTAACGCCTTACGCGAATTCCTTGTCTCCAAAGGTGTTGTCTAGCAGAGTTCTTGTGCGTATAATCCTCAACAAAATGGAGTGGCCGAACGGAAAAACCGTCACCTTGTTGAAGTTGCCCGTTCTCTTATGTTGTCAACTTCCCTTCCCTCTTATTCGTGGGGTGATGCTATCTTGACAGCAGCCTATCTAATAAACCGCATGCTATCCCGGGTCCTAAAATTCCAAACCCCCTTAGATTTCTTCAAAGAGTCTTACCCAAATTCCAGATTTCTTTCTGATGTACCTCTTCGTGTCTTTGGCTATGTGGTGTTCGTTCATACACATGGACCTAATCGTACCAAGTTTACCCTTTGGACACAAAAATGCATTTTTGTAGGGTACCATCTATATTAGTGTGGGTACAAGTGTTATCACCCTCCTTCCAGAAAATACTTTGTCTCTATGGATGTGACATTCTTTGAAGATCATTCATTCTTTCCCAATGGTTCTCTCCAGGGGGAGCATTCTAGTAAAGAAACCAATTGGGGTCCCAGCCTTTCTGCCTTACTTGAACCTGAACCCATCCTTGATGTGAGTATCAACGTACCTATCCTCCCAACCAAACAAGTCTCTTGGATCACATACTATAGAAAGAATCTCAGAAAGGAAATAGCGCCGCCTGTTATCTCTCCGGCTCCAGTTCATGAGTCTAAACAGAGATCAGTTCCAGGTACTAGTAGTTCTATCCCTGATCATAATAATAAATGTGACAAAACTGATGCTTGTGTTGAAAATATTGAGAGCAAAAACAGGGAAGATAATGATAACAAGGATGTGATTGAGGTCGATGATGGTGTAGAGACAAATGGTTTTGAGGACATGGTAGAACCTGGAAAAGAAGCATCTCTTATTCCCATTGGAAAAAATGTTGAGAGTGGGAAAATAACAGAACCGGAGGGAGAATGCAGTATGTCAGAAGAAAGTAAAGATAGAGATGAATCCCTTGATCTTCCGATTGCCCTAAGGAAAGGTATGAAATCATGTATTAAATATTCGTTGCAGAGTTACCTATCCTATAGTAATTTATCTCCTGAGTTCAAGGTCCTCACTACAAACCTAGACACAGTGGTGATACCAAACAGTATACACACAGCGTTGGAAAGTCCTGAATGGAAAGCCACAGTTATGGAAGAAATGAGAGCTCTCGAGAAAAATCATACGTGGGATCAAGTCAATCATCCAAATGGTCATAAAGCAGTTGGATGTAAATGGGTGTTCACAATAAAGTATAGGCCCAATAGAACTGTTGATAGATACAAAGCCAGATTAGTTGCCAGGGGTTTTACTCGAACTTTTGGGGTTGATTATTCCGAGACTTTTTCGCTAGTTGCAAAGTTAAACACAGTTCGGGTTCTTCTTTTTATTGCAGTTAATAAGAATTGGCCCCTTGACAAGCTTGATGTGAAGAATGCCTTTCTCAATGGAGAACTGGAGGAAGAAGTCTATATGAGTCCTCCCCCAGGATTCGAGAAACAGTTTAATCACCGAGTGTGTAGATTGAGAAAGTCCTTATATGGGCTAAAACAGTCACCAAGGGCTTGGTTTGACAGATTTAATATGTTTGTAAAGTCGCAAGGATATAAACAGGGTCATTCTGATCATACTCTGTTTACTAAAAGGTCTGTATCCGGGAAAATTGCAGTTTTGATTGTCTATGTTGGTGACATTGTTATTTCAGGCGATGATATCTCAGAGATTAACCGATTGAAGACAAAGATGGCTGAGGAATTCGAGATTAAGGACCTTGGAAAACTAAGATACTTCCTTGGAATGAAAGTAGCTCGATCAAGAGAAGGAATTTCAGTTTCCCAACGAAAGTATACTCTGGACTTGCTTAAAGAAACAGGTATGATGGGGTGCAAACCAATTGATACCCCTATAGAAGCAAATGCAAAGTTAAGTAATATGAGTAAAAGTGTTCCAGTGAGCAAAGAAAGATATCAACGACTTGTTGGGAAATTAATATATCTATCTCATACTAGACCCGACATCTCTTATGTAGTGAGTATGGTAAGTCAGTTCATGCAGTCTCCATACGAAGAACACTGAGGGCAGTAGAGTGCATTTTGAGATATCTGAAAACCTCTCTAGGGAAAGGCTTAATGTTCAGGAAAACTGAAAAACGATGCATCGAAGCTTACACCGATGCTGATTGGGTAGGATCTGTAGTAGACAGAAAATCAACATCAGGGTATTGTACCTGTGTGGGGCAACATTGTTACATGGAGAAACAAAAAGCAAGGTGTCGTTGCCAGAAGTAGTGTCGAGGTAGAATACAGGGCCATGAGTCTGGAAATCTGTGAAGAGATCTGGCTTGAAAAAGTTTTGAAAGACCTTGATCAAGAGCATACCGGTCCAATGAAACTCTACTGTGATAATAAGCAGCCATAAGCATAGCAAATAATCCTGTTCAACGTGACAGAACAAAGCATGTGGAGATTTATCAAGGAAAGACTTGATAGTGGCAACATTTGTGTTCCTTATATTCCTTCCAATCAACAAATTGCAAATGTCTTAGCAAAGGGACTTCTCAGACATCTGTTTGACACATGTGTGAGCAAGTTGGGTCTTATTGACATCTACGCCCCAACTTGAGGGGAGTGTTGAAATTAGGATTTTTGCACTCTAGGGGCAATTTTGTCTTTTTCATTGTATCCTAGGGTTTCCTTGTTCTCTATTTAAGCTGTTGGTCTGTTGTATTTCTTTGTATCAGTTTTCTAATAAGAATCTCTTTATCCCGTGGTTTTTCTCCCTAATTAGGGTTTTCCACGTAAATCATTGGTATGCTATTTTCTTTTCCTTACTCTATTTTTCATCAAATTCCATAGTAATAATTCTCACCTTCACTTGATGAATCAGAATCTTGCATCATGTAACCACCCACAACTTGGTTTTCATGGAGTCGGAATCTTGATTGATATGGGTTTCTTGATGCTGGAATCTTGCTCGGTCTATGTTCTTGATAAGGTATTTCTATAATCTTGGCCTTACTCGGGTTTCTTGTAGGTTCTTACCAATCAAAAGGGATTCAAACCACTGTTTTTTCCTTGTTCACGTTCGAATCTTGAGGTTCTTCACTACGGATTCCACCTTTGTTCTTTAAGTCACTGTGATCTTTTCTATGTTCCGTGGATTGCATATTCATTCATGTGTAGCAAAATTTGAGCTAGCATAGAACGGATTTCTCCAATTTCTCCCTTCATTTCATCGACTGACTTCTCTATCAAGGATAATTGGGCTTGTATGGCTTTCACTGATGAGGATGCTTCCACGTCCATGATGAACTAAGATCCAATAAAGAAGGCACGTTGGATCGACACTCTGATACACTTGATGTATTCTTCAAGAACTCAATGAACAAATATTGTATTATTTATTGAATAAGATTGGCGGCTAAAGGCCTATTTATACAAGCTGATGTGACTGGAATCCTAGGTAGCCGGTCAACCACTTTAAACAGCGGGTTTACAAAGACATAAAAGCTACTAAACTCTAAACTAATATTAAAAGAATTCAACAAAGGAAGATTGTTTATAATTCCTACATCAAGTTTGGTGTAGCTTTAAAATCGTCCCTTGAATTATGCTTGATTTGTCGTAAATGAAGCTTAAATGCTTTAAATGGAACTTGAAGTCCTTGTGATGTGATGTCTTTATTCATATCACATGCACATTTTTTTTTTTTAAAAAAAAAAAAAGACTAAAAAACCATATAATTATCAAGCTGCGTAGACATTAACACATCATGAAATTGATTTATTCAATTTGAGAAAACTTGAGCAGATTACAATCGTCTCTCCCTTAAATGTAAAGAGGTTAAAAGATATAACTACCCTCATTAACGAATAACAAACTTAAACAAATCAAAATGATTATAGAAATAGCAAGCAATAGTATCCTTAACCATCATGGTTGGCCTAGTGGTAAATAGGGGGCATGATCTTGATAAAGGCCTAAGAGGTCATGGATTCAATCCGTGGTGGCCACCTACCTAGGATTTAATATCCTACGAGTTTCCTTCACACCCAAACGTTGTTGGGTCAGACGAGTTGTCCCAAGAGAAAAAACCAATGATATCCTTAATACTCCCTCAAGATGGAGCATAAATATTTGAAATGCTCAGCTTCGATAAAGCAACACTCAAAACAGGAGTAGCGAGAGCATTTGTGCACACATCAGCAAGCTGAAGTGTGATTGTATGGGAATAATTTTAAGGAAACCATCCAAAACTTTATCAATAACAAAGTTGCAATCAATTTCAATAGGCTTCATCTGCTCATGAAAAGTTAGATTAGAGACGATTGAGATGGCCACCTAATTATCATAATAAACAACCACAGACATGGGCAAAGTTACATGGAGATTAGAAAGTAACTGAGAAAGCCCAACCAACTCACTGGAGATTCATGCCAATACACAGTAGTTGGCCTCAACAGAAGATTGTGACATACTGCAGTGGGCTATTTCTTAGATTTCCAAGAGACCAAGGATTCCCCTAAAATGACACAAAAGCCAATAATCGAGTGACTGGTATCTGGGAAAGAACCCCAATCAGCATCTGGAGAAGCTCTAAGCAGAAAAGTAGTAGAATCTCATAACAAAATTCCTTGGTCAGGTGAACCCTTTAAGTAACAAAGTAACTGATGTACAGCTGCCAAATGTCCAGATTGAAGGTGCTTAAGAAACTGACTGAGGTGATGAACTGAATATGAAATATCTGACTATATACCGATCGAGGGTCCTTAACAGATATTTAACTGATTAATGTTGATCAGAATTAGTAGATTAAGTACTCAATGTTTTAGCTATGTGGTTCTCAAGGATCTTACTTACGATGACATTAAAATAATCACTGCAGTGTTATAATGGAAACTAGCATTGTTCTTTTAAACATTCCTTAAAAGTTTCTGTAATATATATACAAGATGTACACAATGAATAGCATGCAGCCTGCCACAGAAGTATGGAGATCATGGTTTTGAGGCTTCTGTGTTAGCATTCATTATGTTCACTATCGAACAACTTTAGCCTTTTGCTGTGTGTATATTTTGTAATACATGAATAATCTACTTGGATTTTCTCAGATTAGCATGTGGTCGTTTCTCCTCTGTTCTTTTCTTTTATATTGTTATTTTTTAAAAATAAAAACTTGTGGTAGTTTTTCCTTGAAACCTGTTATATGGAGAATATAAATTATGCCTTGCACTTAACTTCCAAAAGTAATTTATATGATCCTTTATATATTATTTTTTACTTTCCACCAGATTGTGCTGACACCTCCTGTGAAATTTCCATTGTAGTCATGACTGTCTTCAATGTACGTGTTGTTCTGACTAGTCAATGTGGTTTAATGCTGCAGGATCAAATCCTCACTCCCTTGTTATATTTCTATTTGGAAAATGATATGGGAAGAAGTTTTGAAGGTAATTTTCCCTTTGCTGGAAGGTGTGGACCTTGCTTCCTGCATGGCAGTGTGCAAGCAGTGGAGAGATATCGCTCAAGATGATTACTTCTGGAAATGCTTGTGTGCCAAGAGGTGGCCTTCAACCTGCAAAACGCCCAATCCTCCAACTGATACCTACTACGAACTATATCGAAATTTTTACAAACGCCCCAATAATCGACGTCTTCTCCCTCCTCGACTTTCCTTTGATGTTTTAGAGTTTTTTATCGACATTTGGAGTGAAGACAGATTAATATTCTCAGAAGTGGTCTCAGGTCAAGTCCTCCAGAATGGTATGAAGAACCCACCACCTGGTACTATTAATGTGCTTAGTTATCACCTCGAAGTCCCTGAGTTCAAGATGACACTCCCTGTTGAGCCAAGGTTCTCAATTCCTATATCCCATAGCGTGAGTGTGTCCGTGCTTGTGGGACGAAAGGATTCCAATAAAGTTGCTAGGATAGTGAATAAATCAGTATTTGATTATATTGATAGAACATCTTACAGGGCATTGGCATTTGACTACCTTGATTTTTCACCACTACACCCGTTTGTCTCGGGAATCCGAGCATGGATCTCATTGCTTTTCATGGACGATGGAAATGATGGTGTAATCGATGTATTTGGAATAGTAATGGATTTCTGTGATGCTGCAAATACAAAGGATGAGGTATTATGGCTTTTGGACTTGCTTGATTGGAAATGAGGGGGAAAAGAAAGTTGGAGAAGCTAAGAGGCATGGCCATGTGGGGGTTGCGCCAAGTATCAAAAACTCACACATCTTGCCTGGAAATATCGCTCTGGCTTTTCTGGTATTATAACCTGTCCCTTACTTGTTCATTGTCACTGTACATAATTTTCCAATTCATACCATCAATAAATACGAACAAAGTTCTCTTTATCAATTTGTATTTTTTCCATAGTTTATGTGAGTCACCTGCAATCTTGATCCATTCTTTGTATGCCAGTCTTTCTTTCAAAGTATATGTTTTCAGGCTCGACCTCGAGTATATTCTTTCGAAGTATATGTTTTCAGGCTCAAGTTGCCATTGAAAGTCATTTTCTATTTTGCCATGTTTAGTTTACCCAGAGCAAGCATGTGCGCATTTTTTTTTAAATATACACATGCGCGCGCATATATATATATATATTCCCCCTCTTTTCCTTGCAGATGGTTGTCTTATTTTTATGCTGTGGCAGCTCCCAATTTATTGGCTGTGCATGGCTGCTGAATTCTTGGTTGGTTTGATGATTTTTTTTGGCTTGCTGTTCTGGTTAGTGATTTGTTGATAGTTTAGGGGTGTAAGGAAAAGTTGAAATATCAGAAAAACTGCATAAACCAATCGAAACTGCAAAACTGGTTGGTTTGACAGTTTTGGGTTGAAAATGTAAAAAGCTGAAAAGTTTCAGTCAGGTTGGGGTTTTGGCAAAAATAGAAAGTAAAAAAGGCAAAATTCATTTTTGGCTCCTAGGTTTGGGGTTATAGTTTACTTAGTCCTTGAAGTTTCAAAACAGACATTTTAATCCTACAGGTTTGGAAAATAATTCTAAATGGACCATGACTTAAACTTTACCATTAGTTGGCCAACGGAAAAATGATGTGACATAATTGAATAACAATTTTTGCTACCTTTTAAATTAAGTTGAGCCTATGTGGCTTTATTTTTACTTTTTCCTTCCCCTCCACTGGTCTCCACCAGTCTAACCATTGCTAGAAATTGGACTCTGGAGATTGTAGTCAGAGATGATAGTTTTCAATTTGAGAAATATCAATACAACCTTAAAATAGTTACACTTGAAATATCACATTTTAATTTGTTATTAGTTTTCAATGACTATCATTGATATACTTTATCAATTGCAATCAAACTTGAAATATTAACATCTAAGGCCATCGGTGGATATCAATGATAGACTTTTATAAGTAGTTATCAACTTTTAAAAGGAAACTATCATCTTTCAAAGCTTAACATTTAAAATTATAAGTGATAGAAATCTATCAATAAGAGGTTTATAAATGACTATCTTTAATATTTACTTAAGTCGTATCACCAATATCATTATATCATTCATTTTATTGATATCTAAGTCATATCACTGATATACAGTTATCATTGATGGCTATGGCTATCATTGATAGTTTCAATCAATGGTTATCAATGAGAGGCTTTCATAAAATGAAATTGACTTTTATATCATTGATATTGTCGATATATGGATATCATCTAAGTTCTATCACCGATATCATTGATATCACCTAAGTTCTATCACCGATATCATTGATATCACTTATATTGTAGCTATCGGTGATAGCTTCTATCATTAATAACATGCTATTAGAGATAACTACTATCATTTTTTTTTACCATCAAATAACATGTCATCGTTGATAGTTTCTGTAACTGATAAACATGTTATTAGTGATAATTTCTAGGTATTTCACTTACACTTTAGTTAGAGATTCAACTTTATTAATTAAATTCACTTTGTTGGCTATCAATGATAATCTTCTAAAAGTGGCTATTAACTGTGAAAAAAATAATCAAAGATTATGCTATCAATGATAAAAAAATATATTAGTGGCTAGCACCAATAGACTTTTATTTATTATTTATATTTAATATTTCATTATAATAATCAAAGTTGATGATTGACTTGTTAGTGTTAAGTCAATTATGAATTAGGTACTTTCAAGTCTTGGGTACGAAACTCAACCTCATAATTCTTATGAAAAAAAAAAAAGGAAGAAGCGAAAATCAGATAAATGAAAGATTTTTTTTTTTAAAAAAAAAAATGAAAGAAGCAAAAACTGAAGAAATGAAAGTTTTTTTTTTTTTAAAAAAAGAAGCAAAAATCGGAGAAATAAAAAAAATTAAAAAGAAAAAAGAAAGGGAAGAAACAAAAATCGGATAAAGGAAAGAAAATAAAAAATAAAAAAATGAAAGGAAAAAAGCAAGAATTGAAGAAATGAAAGAAAATAAAATAAAAAAGAAAGGGAAGAAACAAAAACTGGAGTAAAAAATTGGAGAAAGAAAAGAAAATAAAAAAATAAAAAAAAAAGAAAGAGAAGAAGTAAAAACTAAAGAAATGAAAGAAAATAAAAAAAATAAAAGAAAGGAAATAAGCAAAAATCGAAGAAAATAAAGAAAATAAAAAGATAAAAAAAAGGAAGAAGAATGTAAACCCCAAACCCTATTTTCCCTACTTATGTATTTTAATTAGTATGTGTAAACCCTTGAGTCTTACTAAAGGTAAGTCAAGCCAAACTTGGGTAATAAGATTAAAGAAGACTAAGTATAAGTTAGTATTATAAGGAGGAAGCTCGAAGATGATTAAAAGAAGAGGAAAACACTTTAAGGGTTGAGAATGAAACTCTTGGGTGCTAAAAAAAAGAATGTAGATAAGCTTGGTTAAGGAGGACAAAATTGGTCAAGGATGGGAGCCATGCGTTGAAGGTATGCGACGATCTAGTATTTTGAGGTTAGTAAGCACAAGTTGGGAGTTGAGGAAAGGAGAAAGGCACGACTAAGTGTTGGCCGAGGGTGAGGAGGTCCTTGCATTGAGGCATAAAGAAATGCGTTGGCTAAGCCAGGTTGAGGTTAAAAGGTCAAGTTGACGAGCACGACAAGGAACAAGATAGCCTTAGGCGAGTTGGCTTGAGTGTACGTTAGAGCGCGTAGGCTAAGCAAGGTATGCGTGGAGTAGGGCTACGCGTCGACCTTGAGACTAAGCGTTAGGTGCAAGGGGAGTGCTAAAGCAATGCGCTGGCCAAGGGATGGATGTGTCCAAGTAAGACTATGTAGCCAAGGAAGAGGCCATGCATCCAAGTAAGACTAGGCGTTGGGTGAGGTATGCGGCCAAAAAAGGGGTGACATGCATTGAATAGGTAAGCTTGGGGAGCAAGTTTGGGTCGATAGAAAATTGGGGCATGTGGCTGAACCAAGTGAAGTCTTGGCTAAACCAAGGATGAGGTGGGCACAAAGGTGGGAATGACACCTCACAAGAAGGCTATTTGTTGGCCTATGCAAGATTAAGACACTTAAGCCAACATACAAGGAGGAGATGTCAGAGGAGATACGTTGGCACATGCATGCTAAAGGCAACTGGACATGCAAGGTTGAAGTGGTATCAATCACTGATGGTTTTGGGACTACTATTGTCACACCCCCTCCCATTTTTCCCTCTAAAATCGAAAGGGGATATGACGGCAACATTTATCGACCTACTTGCCAGCACTTACTGCCTAACTTAAGTAAAACCTGCTTAAAACCTTGATATGCAAATACGACTTAGTGGCAAAATAATTATGACTTTAACCAGAAAAGCAACTTAAATACAATTCATAAACGACGAAAAAACATATATCCAACAAAACAACGCAAGAACGAAAACATGGGTCCCAAAATAAAATCCACAAGTCCCAAACTTCTCTAAAAACATGTGTACATAAAAAACAAGCTTAACCTAAGCTTCCTCCTTCCTAACCGAGCTTTGAGTGGCAAGCAGCAGTGGGTTCAACCTCGGAGAATCTGACCGCTACCTGGAAAAAAAAGAAAACATTTGAAAACGGTGAGCTAGTTGCCCATTGAGTGACTCATAGAAAAGCAATTCGTTTCAAGCCTTTCATTCACATATTATATTAAACATATAAACATGCTAGAAATAATCTCATGCAACTTACGTAGTATCATACATTAATCATAACATCATAATCAAACATACTATCAAACCTTAGTTGAGAACGAGCGTTCGTAGCTCAAGCTTCCAACATCCATTCATGGCCGTGAAACCCATACTTCGGTCCCATTATAATGACTGTAGGCAAGAGACCTATACTTCGACCTCTCATACAGAACTACCTACGTGCACGTGGAGTAAGAATTGTCAATATCTTAGGTACTTCCTCGGATACCTTCTATACCTTCGGCATCCGGTTTATTAGAATCATAACATTCATAGAAGATATGAGTACAATAGGCTTTAGGCATAACACCTTCCTAGCTTTCACCGTAAGAGCATTATCACAATTCAACACGCATGCTTCACGAATTATAAACATTTAGTTTTACAACACTTTAGCATTCAACCTTGACAAGCGCTAGAATTAGTAAAACTTATTTAAATAGCTTAAAACATCATGCTTAAGAAATGTCATGAAATCTTTAAAATCATAAGTATAGACTTTAATTTCTTGGAAAACCCATAAACTTTAGCATGAAATTCATTTGGAACGTATGCTCCTTTTATATATAAATTTTTGAAGACATTTAGTCACTCACGGGTCTTTAGGCTTGTAGGCTTCCCCAATGGACGTTGCTCCTACACATAAGAATAAAAATTTTAGTTACTACTTTGGTCTCCCTTTTGAGACTACTCTTTTTAAACCAAGCTCACACTTAGCAAGAAATTGCCTGTTTGTCCACAAATTCCAGATTTAGCTTATAACGTCAATAACTCGAAAACCAGAACTCATTTAAAGAAAGTTTCTTTTTCAAACATGTTCAGAATTTTGTTAACAATGTTACCTCAAAATTTAAGTGTAAAATTCCTTGTGGTTCGACCTGGGCCTTTAAATCTTTCTCGATGGCCCTAAACCGCAACTCCCTGCTTGATCAAAGATTTTAGGTTTAAATTCCAAAATATGTAACTCAAACCCCAGACGTTATCTTGCAAACGTTCCTTCTAAAAACATGCTTGAAAAGGTGATAACAATATTACCTTAAATTTTTAGCTTGAAATTCCAAGTGGTTTGGCCTAGATCTACGATTCTTCATCGAGTGCCCGAAAATGCCCAAAAACGAACCTTCGTCTCTTCCTTCCTTCTCCGGCCCTCTTTCCGGTGAGAAATCCCTTCCAAAGGCTCGATTTCAGGAACTAGACTCAGAGCTTTCCAAGGTACCAAGATCGTTTGATTTGCTCTAAGAATCGTCCAAAACGAGCTCTTGAAATTCTCTTCCCTTTTTATACTACCGTCTAGCCTTTTTGCATGAAATCTCCTTAAGCCACCTCACCCACTAGTGGAGATTAATGGCCCAGATTAAGCCATCTACCTGGATAACTAAAAGAAAAGTTTAAAGCTGAACGTTTTAAGGAAACTCAATCCTTGATGGAAAAACTCTAAATGGAAAAGGGTCATTACTCGATGGAAATTTCAATGGTTCTCTGCTGAATACTCGATGGGAAGAATTCGATGCTCGATGGGATACTTGGTGCTCGATGGCTTGCTCGATGCACGATCCTTCCTTGATGACTCAAACTCGACGCTCGACTCTTCCTCGATCACTCATACTCGATGCTCGACCCTTCCTCGATCGCTCATACTTGACGCTCGACCCTTCCTCAATCGCTCATACTCGGTGCTCGGTGACATTTACTTGATGCCTGCCTTATGCGTACTCGATGTTCAGCCACCACTCTTCATTTTTAACACTTAGCCAGGGTTTCTTTTTGCAAGGCTAGTTTAATAAGTATCTGAGAGCCAAGTTTCCAATACTTAGACATTTTCCTTCTTCAAAACTTATTCTTTACCCAAAACCCACAATTCCAATCTAACTTAAATATTTAACCTCATTAATTCGCTAAACTCAATCGATAAACATAATTAAAAATGGAAAGTAAGGTGCGGGTTTTACAACTATAAATAGGGCGTTTGGGGGACCTTGGCTCTCACAAATCTCTCGTGCAAATCAAGTGAAATCAATGTGAAAGTGTTGAGAGGTGAGTGTACTAAGTGATCCTAGGCTTCCATTTGATTTGGAGAAGTGAGAATTGAGGAATTCAGTTTAGAAGGCAGAGGGGTCAGCTGGTCGCATAAGGCAGACATCCATCGCATACACCATCGCCTGGCGAACGGCTCATGTGTGCGCGTGTGCCCCATCGAAAATCACGTGTCCTTGGAGACACGGACACTCGATAGAGTGCATATCGCACAACCGACTACTTGAGCAATCCAACGCATGACCGCGTGTGTTACGTTTGTCCAGCACCTTGCACGCGCTCGTCCACGTCCCAGTCGCCACGCCTGTGTCATGCCCGCATTTTTGCGAGGATTGCCACCCATTTGCGCACAACCGCTGTATTTCCAGAAGTTACATCTATTTTTTAGTAAGTTGAGGTGGGTAAGTGAAGTTATTCAAATTTAAGGATATATTTAAGACCAAAGTTAATTTATTTGAGAAATTAGACTAATTTAGGATTTTCTTGAAATAAGTAGAATTCAAGGAAATAGGACCAAGAATTGTTCGGCGAAGACTGTAGGAAAAGGCATAACAAAAGACTGTGAGTGGTTTCTACTTTCATATGTTTTTGGATTGTATGTACATATATGTTATTATATATGTATGATTTGTAAATTTGGCATGATCGAAAAATGTGTCTTCCTGGATTTTATTCATTAGTTTTGTTGTTGATCATCTCTTGTGCTTTGCTGGAATGATTGTTTTACCTTTGACCTTGCTAGTTAACATGAATTGACGGGAAACTGGGATTATACCCTAGAAAATTGTTAGCATACCCGAGTATGACTAACGGGATATTGTTGACATGTACACATTCGGCGGGCTATGTGGGTACTGGGATTGTTTCCTCAACTTGCATATTGGGAATAAATGGGAGTAGTTGGGAAACACATGATTATGCCAGAAGTAGCCAGTTACTAGGTTGGGAGGGTTACATTTTTATGTGTTATGAATACTTGATTGTGAAATTTGTTTTTAGGAATAAATTTCCTAAGCAATACTTATTTTCTTATAAAAATATACCACTCATTGGACTTTTAGCTCACGTTTTTCAATGTTTTATTTTCTCCTCAGGTAGCGATAGAAGGAAGTTTTGAAAGTGCCACTCAAGGTTTGAAACTGCCACTCTCACGAAACGAAACCCTGGATCTGGTTATTATTGAAATTCATTAGGGCTAGCTAGAGTCAGGAATGTATTTAGTATAAACACGTGTAACTTACATTAAAAGTTATTGAACTATACGTATGTGTACCTGACGAATTCTTTTAAGGTGGGTGGACAATAGATATCAAAAGGGTGGTATCTGTTGTCTTCACATCTCCTTTCAGGTTTGGAGAATAAACTCGGGAGGGTGTGTGACATTATGTTAAATAAGATTAAGTGTAAGTTAATATTATGTTTGTGGGGAAGAAACTTGAGAATGAGTGGAAAAGGAGGAAAATGTTCTAAGTGCTGAGATTGTAGCTCACGGGTTGGATTTGGTGTTAGCATTTAGTAGGAAATTTTGGCTAAATGTGGAAGCTAAGTGTGGTCCTTATGCGTTGAAGGTTGTTGCCAAGAATATACAACAACCTTATCATATTGAGGTTAAATTGAGCACAAGTTGAGCGTAGAGGGATGGAGTAGGCGCGGCTATGTGTGGCGAAGATGATGCCATGCATTGAGCATGGGTTATACACTAGCCAAGCCTCACGTTGAGGTTAGATGGGCAAAGATGTGTGCGCATGGGCAAGGATGCCTTAGGTGATGCGGTTTGTGCATGGGTTGCTGTGAGATGGCCAAGCAAGCATGTGCATGAAGTAGGGCCATGCGATGATCTTGAGACTAGGCATTGGCGCAAGAGGGGCACTGAGGTGTGTGTTGGCCAAGCGTCCAAGTGAAGCTATGCAGTGGTAAGAGTTGAAGGGCCATGCGTTGGTGATTATGGAAAGCTTTCAACTTAATCACCGATTATGGTGGCCAGCTGTCGAGATTAGAAGGTTTAATTTTACTGAGTAGACTAGCTGGCACTTTAGTCTTATGCTGAAGCATGCATATTTTAGTATAAAAAGAAGGCCTTAGTTCAAAAGCTCGGTTTGAGCAATTACTTGTGCAAAAAAGGTTATTCCAAAGCCATTTGAATAGTTGATGAGTGTAGTTGAACTCCTTGGGCTGCTGGAAGAAATCATCGAAGGAATTGAGTTGAAATTTGAAGATTTTCTCGAGAAGGTCTAGTTCTCGAATGAATCAGGGCCAGAGGTGAAGATTGAAGAATTTCGGCCAGACTGTGAAGAATTTGAAGCTCAAATTCACAGTTAAGACATTTCTACACAAGTTTATAGAAGGAAATTTCCAAAAATAATGTTTGAAAAAATAAGTAATTTAAGCTTGAAGTTGATTTGGATTTTTGTGTTGAACAAGCAGGCAATTGCTTAGGTTGAGTAAGCAAGTAGCTTGAAAGGCTAGGCAGACGCGCTAGCATACATGCGCGAGGACAAAGTGAGTGTCGGGCGTTGCGCCAGGCGTGCGCGCGGGAGGTTGCACAATGAAGCATGTGTGAGCACAAGGGTTGTCTTGTGGGTGCAAGGACGCGCATGGATGTGTTGAGACGTGCGGCTGCAAGGTGATGTGTGATGGGCGTGAGCGCATAGGCATGCGTTGACGCATAGGAAGGTTGTGGCCGCCGAGCCAAGCCGTTTCTCTCGAGTTACTTAAGTGTTGCTTGACTTGGTAAGCATGCGTTGGCCACATTCTTAGTTAATATTAAGCTTGCTTAAGTGTGCTAGGCTCACAAGGGAGCTAGTGACATTAACCAAAGATGTTTGTTGTCTTCATAGGACAAACGCCCACGGGAG
Organism: Benincasa hispida; assembly: GCF_027475165.1. NCBI lineage: Eukaryota > Viridiplantae > Streptophyta > Magnoliopsida > Cucurbitales > Cucurbitaceae > Benincasa > Benincasa hispida. The sequence goes on along the minus strand of NC_143478.1, from coordinate 53,674,114 downwards.
AAGCTTACCAACCACACAGAAAACGGCCAAGGCTGTGAGTGACAAAACTAAGTATTTTCTAAGTGTTTAGCAAACACATGTCTTCCTTAAAAGACTAGTTTTCATACTTATCTTCATTTTAAAGTATGAATGAGATAGTTTTCCAAGCAAACCAGTTTTCCAAGAGTTTTCACAACACATGCTCAATTTAAAAGATGTTTATGAAAGTATGTTCTAAGTATTTATATGCTTTATGTTTACTAGCATGTGCTAGTAGTTCATGAGTTTATGAGAATGATGTTATAGCATATGTTTATATTATCTATTCTTTCGGGTGTACATGTTTTAATGAATAAAGTTTTATGATGATGAACCCGATAGCGAAGGACTTTGAGAAGGTATCTGGGATAAATATTTTAATGTGGAACCCAATACTGAAGGACAATGCGAATGTATCTGGACCCCTAGAACCTAAGGTATGACGGTACTTAGTTATTACCACGTGCACGCAGGTAGAGTTGATGTTGGTAGTGTTGAGATTACTCCAAACCATCTAAGGTTTAATGTTGAGGGATTGAGCAAAATGGTTATCTCTCAACTAAGGTTTCAGATGTTTAATGATTTCTAGTAGCTCCATGTTTTAAAGTTTTTAAGCATGAGTTTGCTTGATAGTTTTCAACTTAAATGTATATGTTTTTATAGTCACTCACTAGGCTAGTAGCTCATTCTTCTAAATGTTTTCCTTTTCTCCAGGTAGTGGTCATCTCCCCAGAAGTTAGCTGCCTTATTGCTCTGCCACTTAAGGACCAGTTACAGCTCAAAGTTTGAAGAGAAGTTTTAAGTGTTTACCTTGTTAATATCTGTACATATGTGTTGTTCATGTTAGGGACTAGAGAAGAGTGTTGGGACTCATTGAATTCTGTGTTATTAATATAATGTATATATGATTTGTGTTGAAACCTTGGTTATGTTAAGTTGGGTTTGAGTATTTGTAGTATGTTATATGTTGTATATGAGTTTTTAGGGTTTTCAGGACAGGTTAAGGATATAAGTTAGGCAGTGGATGCCACAAAAGGGTTGGTAACTGTGGCCGTCACATTCTCTTCTGGATTAAGAGGGTAATCTGGGAAGGGGTGTGATAAAGAAGGTGTACAACAAGACAAGACAATGGAGGATAAAATTGAAAATTAGAAAAAAAATTCAAAGGTTGACTAGTCAACCCTTCCGTATTTGCAAATATTTTAAAGAGGTAATATATTTTTAAATTTTTTTCCTTTATTTTACTATCTATTACAAATATTCGTATCCCCAATCCAAATCAAATTAGAGGTAAAATCTCAAATTAAAATTTGGCCATATTCTAAATTTTATCCCAAATTCTTGTCAAATTTATATACTAAATTCATAATTTGACTAACACATCAAATAGAGTCAAATTCAAGAGCAAATAACCTGTATTTTGATTCCAACTTTATCTTTTTCGAGATTCATCCACCCATACATATGCATAAATCTCGAAAATGGGCATTTGTTGAATGGAAAATTTTAGACCAACCAGAATTGCCATGTCGTTTCTCAAATAATGACGAAATTGCCAAGTGATTAAATTAGGTCCAATTAAAGGGTTGATATGTGTCCCAAATTGAGATTGAAAACATAAATTAGCAAATACCAATGATGTCACATGTTTTCATCATGACCGTTGGATTGAAAATAAAATAATTTGGTCCAATTTGATATTATTATTTAGGCTAAAGTCAAATTAGGTCCAAGAATATGCTTAATTTGACTCAAATGTCAAATAAGGCCTAAGTCCAATTAGTTAGGTCCAGGGGTTAGGTCTATGGACCAACCAAACCCAAACCCACAAAGGCCACATGAGAACTCTATAAACAGAAGAGTTCTCTTCATTTGTAGGACGGTCAGAAATTTTACACTCTAGAGGGCCTAGAAAGAATTCTCCCAACAATCAAAAGACTCCCCAACTCCTGAAGTTGACCACACTTGTAAAATGAATTCCTTTGGAGATATAAGCATTCTTCCAAAACTTCAATTTTAAGAACATCACGCGCTCCGATTCCTCAAATCAAGCGTACACATTCAACCAAAAGAGAATTAGAGGATAAAGTACTAGAGATTGAACGACATTAGATCAAATCAACATAAACACAAGTTCAAATCCACGAAGTAAGTTTCTCTGGAATCCTCGTACGAACAGATGTGTTACTTGAAAATTAGAATTTGACAAGGATAATTAAGTAATTTACTTCAAATCCTATGAAATCTTACAAAATTGAAACATTTATTAAGGAAGGTTTGTTTTTAAGTAAAAACAACACTTGAAATCACTTCGGATTTTAAAATCATTGTATTTATTGTAGTACCAAACAATGGAATTCATCTGAAATCCATTATGAATTGAAATCCCTCAAAATCATGAAGTTCCAAAGAGTAAAAAACCAAGCAAATCTAATCTCTCTTTGTAACAAAAAAAAAAGTTCATTCATACACTAAACATGCTTAAAAAACATCAAAAAAAAAAAAAACAATAGTTTTTGCATGGATATCATTTCCTAAAAATATTGTAATAAACATATGAAATCAGGTTTAAACCATATGCAAAGCAAAATGTTGAGAGTTGTCCAATGTAAGGCCCCAAGTCCATGGGCGGGCCGAAGCCCACAGGGTACAGGAGGAGACATATGGGAGTGCCCTCCAAAAGGGAAATGTCAACGCCTTAGGTTTAACCGACCAACCGAGCTAGTGAATATATACCAATCAGGACATAATCGAGCCGAACCAGGACTAACATTGGACAACCTTGAGCGTCGGAAATGTTCTTGATACCACCGACGTCGTTACACGTAACTAGAAGCAGTGTCAGAGGAAGGGGCTATAAATATCCTCCACTCAACCACTCAAAAAAAAAAATAATAATAAAAAACACTAAAAAGATAAAAAGATAAGGAGTTGCATATTTACTGAAGATGCATTTGAATTACTTAAAAAAAATGATGTCTTTTTTTAGAGTAAATAATATTATTATACAACAAGAAGGAGGATCCCATAGCCCGGGATCAAGGCATCAAAGCAACAAAGCACAAGCAAAAACAGGGCAATAAAACGCAAACAAAGCCAACAAGATAAAACCTGAACATAACTAAACATAAACGTAAAAAACCCCCCAAAACACAGGGAGAAAGCCAGAGAAGAGAAACCAAAACCCTATAACTAGGGACAACAGGAAAACAGAGAGAAACAACAAGTTCAAAAAGAAGAAAAGCAACCGTAAACATGCTTGATAAGACCAAGAAGTTCAACCTGCTAGGAAGCAACATGAGCACGAACCGTTGAGACCATAAAGTGAAACAAAGCAGACACCGACCTTAGTCGACCTCCATGCAGCCACCGATTATGCTCCTGGCAGATGTAGTAGATGGAAGCACACCAGAATACACGGAACAACTTACTATGCACCCCCTTACCCAACCCCACTCGGCACAACCAACTCAACTCGACATCCTAACCTGCCACTCGATGCAACGAACCCAACTGACATAACACACCAGACAACACCTCTCTCCTAAACCCACACTCGAAAAATAAATGATCCCGAGACTCTATACCTCCTCCACACAGAAGACACCCCCCTCTGACAATAGACCCCAACTCCTCAACCAATCCCACGTACCTAACCTGTCCCTCACAACTAACCACGAACAGAAGGAGTGGCGCAGAATACCATCCACCACCCACAAAATACTAGCCTAAGACAGCCTAGGACGACGAGGACACAAACTCTCCCAAGCACTACCAATAGAAAATCGACCACTAACACCCGGCTCCCAAACCCAATAATCCTCCCCCCTCACTCTAGGCCCCACTGGTTTAATAAGACCCCAGATCTCAAGCAACTTCCAAGACACTATATTTCACCTCCAACATCCCTCACCATTTTAGAACTCTGACAACCGCGCCTCCAAACTACTTCCTGCATCATAAACCACCGTAGACCCATATGAATCCAAAATTGCACCCCCCAGCAACCAAGGATCCCACCAAAAAAAACAAGACCGTCCATTACTGACCATCAAACGAACCAGATGCTTGAATCTATTTCTACACTGTAAGATAGCCCTCAAGCACCAAGACCTCCCAACCTCACTCCGAACAACCCACAAAGACCGCCCACGAAAAACATATGCCTCCACCCGCCACCCATAATGAACCTAATTTAATTAAGAGAAGCCAGAGCAGCTTCATACTAGCAGCTTGATTACATGAAGTCACATGTTTCACACCTAAACCCCCTTTTCCCAACGGCAAGCACACCTCATCCCACGCCACTCGCACACCACCTCGACTCACCGTAATTCCCTTCCATAAATAACTACGTAACAGACGATCAACCTCATGAGTTACACATGCAGACAACATGAAGATGCTACACCAAAACGCCTGAAAGGACTGTAAAACAACCCTAACAAGCTGCAACCTTCTAGCAAAAGAGAGGGACCGCGCTACCCAGCTTCTAATACGAGCTATAATCCTCTGTATTAAAGGCGCACAATCCACAGCCCTTAACCGACCAACCAATAATGGTAACCCCAGATACCTAACAGGCAGTGAACCAAGAGAGAACCTCATAAACGCAGCTAGTTCCTCCGCCTCACCAGGTTTCACGGCCGCAAAAAACATAGAACTCTTCCCAAAATTTGCAACTAACCCAGACAACCCTACAAAATTTGCCGCGACCTGCCTCACAAACTTCAAAGAATCTCTCTCAGCTGCACAAAAAATCATCAAATCGTCTGCAAAAATGAGTCAGGCCGACATGTTCATATCGATCATGGAACCTAAACCACACAGGAGGTTTATTCAACAACCTGGACAAGACCTCCATCACCATCACAAACAAAAAGGGAGACAATGGATCCCCCTGCCTCAACCCCTTCCGACCAGGAAAAAACCCCTCAAGGGAACCATTAATCATCACAAAGAATGTAGGTGACATAACACAAGCTCTCATCCAACTAACAAACTGAAGGGACGTACCTATAGCCAGCAATACACCAAACAGAAAATCCCAGTTGACCGAATCGTATGCCTTCTGAAGGTCTATCTTCAACACACAACGCGAATTCCCTCTGCCCTCCTTGTAGCCCCTCACAAGCTTCTAACACAATAAAATGTTATAAAAAATTGACCTACCAGGAACAAACGCAGATTGGTTACCATTGAGAAAGAAGGCAACCACAACCTTAATCTTTCAGCTAAGATCCTCGAGATACACTTATACACAACATTGCAACAAGAAATAGGACGAAACTACTCTATACGTTCAGCTCCCCGCCTCTTTGGGATAAGAGTAATAGTAGAGAATTAACTCCACCAGGCAGGTAATAGGACTAAAAAAAGTTCAGCACAACATCACAGAAATCATCCCCAACCACACTCCAAGTAGCTCTGTAAAAATCCACCGAAAACCTATAAGGCCCAGAAGCCTTCCCAGACTTCATCGAGAATAAAGCCTTCTAAATCTCATCCTGACTCACTGGACGACCAAGCACCTCCATCCCCTCCTCGGACCAGCTGAACTGCACAATATCCTCAATCTGGGCAGTAAGTTCCTTATACCCCACTAGCTGAGACCCTAAACTACCTCGAAAGAACTCAATCGCCACTCCTGCCACCCTATCATGCACCATCTAGCGAGTCCCCCTAGCATCCATAACCGTAAATAAACCAATGCAACTACAACGAGATCAAACACAGCGATGGAAGAATTCCATGTTCATATCACCTAACTCCACCACCTCACCCTGGCCTTCTGTCGGAGTGACGCCTCCTCCAATCTAGCCACTAACCAGAATACCTCAGTGGCCCGAGCCACCTCTGCACATACCAACTTTGAGTGAGGATCCCTCTCCACCTCAGCTTGAGCAGCCTCCATAATCTACCTAGCCATCCGCATCTCCTCAGATAACACAAAGATATGCCTACCAAATGATGCACGTAACACTCGCTTCACTGCCTTCAAATTTCGCACAAAGTTAACCATGGGAGATATATCCTCTGACCTTTTCCACGTTGACCTGATAGTATCAATAAAATCATCAGCCTCCGCCCAATGAGAAAAATAGTGAAACGTAGGAGGCAACCTACTTCTCGTCTCCCCTGTAGAAACTAGAAGAGGACTATGATCAGAAATCCCCCACTGACCAATCCTAACCTTCGAATACAGAAAAGCTACCTTCCACGCCTCATTAAACAAGCAGCAATCCAACCGGCGCAAGATACCATTCCCCTGAATTTTACTAGTCCAAGTAAACCAGTTACCTGTCACACCCAACTCAACCAGATCCGCCTCTAACAACGTCCCATCAAATTCCTCCATCTCCCTCAAGCTAGGGCGACCTCTAAAATCTTCCGAGCTACTACGAATAGCATTAAAATCTCCCAGAACAACTCCGGAAAGCTATCACGAGGCACACACATCAATCAACTGAGACCACAAGTTTCTCCTCTCGCTCACGTGATTAGAGGCATACACAACACCAATATGTACCCTAGCACTAGATACACTATCCACCAAGGTTCCAGAAATGAACTGATCCCTGTTGACATGTATAAAAAAAATCATAGACACTTTTCCACCACATCACCCATATCCTCCCAACTCCCCTCCCATTATAACTACACACACCTCCAAGCATCACCAAACCCCCCCCCCCCCCCCACTACCACCATCATATCAAAGTACTCGCGACGAACCCTCGTCTTAAAGCAAACAACAAAAGTAACAGAGGAGGAAGCCAGGAAATCTACCACCACCCTACACTTAATAGGGTCGTTCAATCCCTTAACATTCCAGGAACACCAAATCATGAATCTTGCAAGCAATCACATCTACCACCTCCCACTGGACTTTTGCCCAAACTTCCGAACATCCCCTCCATAACCCACAACGGATTAGGATTTGCCTGCACTAAAGCTAGTGCCAACGAGTGTCCCCCCTCATCACACAAAACTTTAAACTGATTACGTTCGTCAACATACTTTACAAATCCTATAATTCCAGGGGACCTATAAACTACTCTGCTCCTCAAAGGCACCGAACCCAGTGACCCACTGCCACTCCTGTGCCCTACACCTCTTCTATCACGTCGACGATGACTAACCATAGTAAACTCGTCACTACTCCCCGCATCTCTCCCACCAATACCTAAATATTGCCCCTTCCTCACACTCTCACATCCCCCATTCTCCCCCAAACACCCCTCATTAACCGCCACAATACACAATTCCTGACTCTTTGCCACACCTTGTTTTTCACACACAGCCCCTATATGTCCAAAGAAACCACAACAAGCACACCTACGAGGTTTCCACTTATACACTACTAGAATAATAAACTCCTACCTCGCATTCTAACAATGATTGAAGAGGGCAATAACGAATCACTATCCACCTGAACACAAAACCTTGCATACAATAACCACCGCCACTCTCTTATTGCAACATCAAAAGAGATTGGTTTACCCACGACACTAGCTAATGTTGCTAAACCCCTATCCGTCCACAACTTCAGGGGAACACGCACCAGTTTAATCCAAATAGGAACAGAATCAAAAACAAAATTTTCAGGAACAATACCTAGAGACCACTGTCGTAATAAGATGGGTTTGCCACCCAAGTTCCATGGACCATTCTCCAGCACCATATCCCGCGACTCGACCTTCTGAAATTTGAAGATAATCAACCCGTTTTCCAATTAGGTAATAGTTGGCATCTCTACGCGTCCCTAAATTCTCTGAATAAGGCGACAAATAACAGAATACGGGAGTTTGGCATCCAAAAACTTACCAACCAAAGATTTCTCCCACAAACACACACCCGCATCAATAATCTTCTCACAAGGTTCAACAATAACTTTTTCATTTTCAACCAAAGGGGGGATAAACTCTAATTTCTCCTCAAATTTGACCCAAAAAGGGCCCCCCATGAACTTTCACCTTTCACACTGAAACCAGAACCAACTGAACCACACCACTCCTCCAACCGATCTGACTTTGGACCAAACCCCCTAGCTGAACCAGTTTTGAGGACCGGTTCCTCCCTCTCATGAGAACCCCGCTCGTCCACCAAATGACCCCCGCTTCCAATAAGCCCAACCCGTGAGACCTCCTCATTGCCTAACTTTTGCACCCCCGATGCTCCCAAATCCTGCCCACCCACCAAAGCCTACACACCTTTTGACCCCGTCCCTAGATCCCCCTACACCAGTGCACTTCCTTCACCCAGCCTCATCCCACTCTCAATAGACCCGCTTACCCCAACTCCCTCAAGGCCTGCCCCAACACCCCTCACAGCCTGTTTTTCTTCCAAGTTCCCAACACCCTCAAGGCTCCTAGACACACCCCTCACATCCTGGACCCTAATGCTGAAGCTTAACCTCCTCTACTCAACCACTAGCCCAAACCCCAGCCCATCGAGTTCAATCCTCTCAACCCAATTTCCTTTAGACTTCATGATCCAACCCTTCGACTGCCGCTGGATCACCCACCGTCAACCCCCCAGCACCCTTTTGGCCACACTCATCATACCTGACCCTTCACTCTCCTCAGATTGACCGTCAGACATCCCAAAACCCTTTACCTTCGAAGAACGAGCACTCCATCCCGATTCGATCTCCGGTCTAAGTAGACGAAAGGGATGCCGAGCAACTCGACCTCCATTCTTCTCCTTCAATCTTAAAGGTGATCGCTTACGCACCATCGAACATCACCGTCTAACCTCACCGTTCATAGATTTAAACTCACACCGTCTTCTGCTGCTAACAACCAGAACGTACCCCTCACTATCCATATTAAACTCATCGTCTGAACGAAGCCAGAACGAAGATGACACCTACCGGCCGATTAGGACGACCGTAAGACCAGAAGACTACGACGCCAGCTACTGAACGAAGCTGGAACAAAGATGAACGAAACGATACTTACCGTTTCTCTACTGCACATTGTCAGAACGAAGCCGACAACAGCTACTAAATAGGCGAAGACGACGACCACCTCACCGAAATGGCTACCGGCTACCCTCGGAAGAAGACGACACCTTAAGAACCGCAACCCTAAATGTCATCAGTTCTAAGGAAATTAAAAAAAAAATAATTTGTTCCCTAAACTTTTAAAGTTAACAATTAAGTCTCTGTACATTAAAAATGGTAACCGCTTCCCTTCCTATACTTCCCGTTAATTTTTCCCTTCCCTTTTCATCATTTGCTTCCACTCTTCTTTCAAAATTTCATGAATTCAGTGGATTTGATTTCATGGATGTTTTGTGAGAAAGCAGGAGGTAATGGTGCATGCAAAAGAATTTTTGAGCTGTGGGTTTAATTAACTTTTCAATTGGACAGAAGGTATTTACTTTGCATTTGATGCTTCATCTTTGTGGGGGGGGGGAGGGGATGGAATCAATGTAAAGGGCTCTGAAATTCTCTTTAGTTTCCCAAGTTATATCTACAAATTAATTTGACCTGAGAGGGAAAAATAAGGTTAACAGAAGTGTTGGGAGGAAGACGAAATTTTTAACAAAAGGACTAAATTCTTGATACTTTTCAATTATATATCTATCGAAAAAGAAAACTAAAGAAACTAAAGAATTGCATCAAGGGACACTAACACTTGATAGCTTCTGAAAACAAGCTCTTTGAAACCTTAAAAATAAACCCTTGCGGGTTCTGTCACATGTTTATATGTCAATATTCCTTTAAATTCATCAGAAATTATGATAGTTGACAAATAAGAGTTGTGGCATCAAAATGATAACTAATGAGACATGTTGTATTTATTAGATATTTTGGCTCGTCTATAAAAGGAGATCAGACCTTTACATGAAATTGGGTTAGTGAATAGAGTAAAAAGAGTGAAAAGAGTTAAAAAAAAGAGAAAATTCCTTATCTTTAAAACTGGAGAACTCCTTGGAAAGAAGAAATTCTACACGAAGAGTAACTGTCACATTAAGTAGGAAGCTTTAAAAAGCACTTGAAAGGTGCTTTAATTGCTTTTAATTTAGATTTATTATCGCTATTAGTGTGATTTAATGCGTTCAATTTAGTGAATTTCAGGAAACCAATTATAGGAGTAAGTTGTGAAGGATTTGTGTTATTTTAAACCGAGTCTTTAATTATTTAATTGTTTGAAGGAGGCCCAATCTCCAGTTCGATCCAAAAGAAAAATTCAATGAGTGAAGGATTGTATCATCATGCAGCAGAAGCGACGAGGATTGATAAGCACACTAATTCATTAATTTTGGCAAAAACGAAAGCATGCTGAAGCAGAATTTAATGGGTTTCAAGTCATACATTTGAAGAATCTTTGAAATCTCGATTTCTAGCTGCAAAACTCTCCAAATCATTGTGCAGACTACCACAAGATCTTTTCTACTATTCTTTTGGTGCTCTAGATTGAGTTGTGGGACTCAAAATAAGCTGGAATCAAGGGAACTTGAAGAATGCTCATAGCAGCAACCCAATGAAGGACTCCTTCTTCAACCCGAATTTTCAGCTAAAATTCTTACGATTGCATTGCCTTAAAATCACTCCATTCTCTTCAATATATTGCAAATTATCATGTAAAGAAAATTGCTGCATGAGATGCAACTCATGCTTGGAGTAATTAAGCTTGAAGATGGTGGGTTATTATTGAGCTACTTGAAGATGGAGATGGAAAAACCATTTTTCCATTTGTGTATTTTCTATTTCCAAAAAATCCAAATTTTGATTTAAAAATCAAAATTTATTAATTTTACAAATTAATAAATAATTATTTAAACAATTTAAATAATTCTAGTTAATTTAATATCCAATATTAAATTAATTTTTACACAAATCCATCTTCATATATTTAAATCATTTTTAAATATAAATTCTCCAATTTCGTTTGATTCTAATTTGAACGTTTCAAATTAACTTATCACGCTACTCTAGAGCTAATCCATTTTCGAGTTAGTAGGGGGACCTCGTGGACCTACAAATCATGGGCTCCAACAATCCGAGATTAATCGGCTAAACTCATTAGACCGATCGAACCCTCATTCGTTAACTAATGGGTCACTCCACTAAAACTCATAGCTGAACTTCCCTCACTGTAGATATATTATGTCCACTCGATATAACCATGATTAGTAAGTCAACCCTTCACAGGTTGTTCGTAATAACGGTTGGGTTGAATCTCTGTTTTACCCCCGAAATTACCTCTTGTTTCTTAAGTCCCATTGATCCCCTAATGAACAATTGTTTTTTGATCCAATCAACAAAACCGAGTCCCTCTTGGACTAGTGAGAGGCCGGGGCCCCTGTTCAAGACCCAGAATAAGCAATTAAGGGAACAACCTCTCTACTATCCCTAAAAACGGGTAGGAGTGAATTCTGTCTTGCACCCTATGTCCCCAACTATCTATCCAGTCTTACCCCTGAAATAGGAAGTTATTGAGTCGATGCTGTTGAGCCAGACCTCATCTATGCAAATTTAAGAATAATTCCAAATAAACAGGAGTTCATAGTTAGCTAAGGATTAAGGTCAAGTTACCTAGGTCATTGCTTTGAAATAGTTAGTCTTAAACAGTAAACAACATTATAAAGTAAGAGTGACTGATTCGTGGTCCAATCTTGTACAAACTCTTTTGCACAAGGACACCCCCACTTCTTATGTCCCAACATGAACGAATTAAGATCACTTCATTTGAAGCACTTTACAAATCTATGTAACAATTACAGAGCAGACTGCATCTAATAGTGTTACCAGAATAAGGTACCTAACCGTATTTATATACTATAGATCATTTTGACTATTTACTCAAACCTGATCCGCTTTTATGTCTTCACATAAAGTTCAAGTACTCATCTAATAGTCAAGGGACTTTAGTTTATTTGATTTTTATCAAGCAAAACATCTATTCAATAACACTTTATTGAATTTTCAGAATAAGTTCTATTGTTTACATACCACGAGTTTTAGGACATAAAAACCAATACCTTTGTTTTTACAAAATCACCTCACACCTCTCACTCATTTACATATATAGCTTTTTAATCAAAATTGAGAAGTGTTTACAAGAAGGCCATTCTGTTTTAACTTACTAACTTCTAATTTTTTTTCTATTTGAGAGGCAATCAGTTGGAAGGATGGTAGCTTCAGTTTGACTCACCCTAACAAATCTCCACCTTGATACAAAATGGTCTCTGATGCTTCTTCTCCTTTAGGTATTTTATTTTCCAACTCGATCTAATACATTGAGTAGATTTAAACAATATTCGAACTTGGCTTTTGTTACTGACTTTGTCAAAAAATTTGCTGCATTCTCTTCTGAAATAACCTTTGTTACTGCTACTGTGCCCTTCTCAATTATGTCTCTTATGAAATGAAGTGTTATATCTATGTGTTTGGGTCTGTCATGAAATTGCTAATTTTTAGTTAGAAGAATTGCACTTTAGTTGTCATAGAGTAGCTCTACTAGTGGTTGTTCATAGCCGAGCTCAGTAGTTAACCCATGCAACCATAGGGTTTCTTTAACAGCCTCTGAAGTAGCTATAAACTCTGCTTCGGTGGTTGAAAGGGCAACCATTGATTGCAAGTTAGACTTCCAACTGATCATATTTCCTCCAAAAAGGAAAGTAAAACCTAAAAGAGACATTCTTCTATCTAGGTCACCTATAAAATCTAAGTCCACATAGCCTTTAAGTGCCAGCTTAGTCGTATTAGGGGATTTATAGAGTAAATCTCTATTTATGCTTCCAACTAGATAGTGAAAGACCCATTTAGCTGCCTCCCGGTGGGCTTTCCCTAGATTGCTCATGTATCTACTGATTAAGCTTGAGTTGTAAGCTAAGTCTGGTCTTGTATAAACTATTAAGTACATTAAGCTGCCTGTAGCACTTGAATATGGTACTTTATTCATTTTCTGAATATCTTCTTCTAGTTTAGGAGAATCTTTAGCAGATAGCTTGAAATGTTGTGCCAAGGGTGTGCCAACTGCTTTGGCATTCAACATGTTGAATTTAGATAGAATTCTTCTGGTGTAGTCACTTTGAGAGACAAAAAGTTCACCCTGGGATCTTCTTCTTTCAATGACCATGCCAAGATTTTTTTTTAGCTGGTCCTAGGTCTTTCATCTCGAATTCAAAACTTAGTTCTTTTATATGATTTACTTCCTCAACATTTCTTCCTGCAATGAGCATATCATCAAAATTGAGTAGTAAATAGACTAGACTTCCATCTTTAGCTTTTCTAAAAAACACACAGGCATCATATTGACTTCTGGTGAAGTTGATCTTCTTTATAAAATCATCAAAACGTTTATACCAACATCTAGGAGCTTGCTTGAAGCCATATAATGATTTATCCAGTTTGCACACTAGACTTTCTTTGCCCTTAACTTTAAAGCCCATAGGTTGGTCCATATAGATTTCTTCATCTAACTTTCCATGTAGGAAAGCTATAGCCACATCCATTTGTTCAAGTTCATAGTTTTCACAAGCCACTATTGCAAGCAGCAATCTGAAAGAAGTGTGTTTAACCACTGGGAAGAAAATTTCAGTATAGTCTAGACCTTTCTTCTGCTTAAAGCCCTAGGCAATAAATCTGGCTTTGAATTTTATTCTCACTGAGTTGTTGTCGACTTTTCTCTTAAAAATCCATTTGCAAGGGATGGATTTTTTATTTGGAGGGAGAGGCATTAAGATCCAGGTGTTATTCTTCTTTAAAGAAGACATTTCAGCTTCCATGGCCTATAACCATTTATCCTTTTCTTTGCTTGACATTGCTTCTTCAAAGTTCTGAGGTTCTTCATCAAGAATGTTTTCTACAATGTTGGCAAAGTCTAATATAAAGTCAGTATTTGAATATCTAACTGGAACCCTGATTTTTCTTCTTCTTCTATCTCTTGTTAGTGTGTAATCTGATAAGTTTTCTAGTTGAGAACTTTGTTCATGTGCTATCTGTTCACATGCTGCAGTTTCATTGGTCTGAAGGTTCATATCATCTCCTTCTGTTGAGACATTTTTTTATTTTGGGTAATAGCTCTACCTTAAAAGTGGTGGGATTCTTATTTGACACTTCTCTAGTTGGTTGTTTTTCCTTTTCCATCTGTGTAAACATCTCATCTTCTTTGAAAATAATGCCTCTGCTCACAATACTTCGATTAGAACAAAAGTCCCAAAGCTTGAAGCCTTTAGTTCCTTTAGGGTACCCTATGAACATGTATTTTAGGGCTCTAGGTTCATGTTTACTTTATCTCACATGTAAAAATGTTGTGCACCCAAAAGATTTTAGGTTTGATAAGTCTGGAGGTACATTTGTCCACATTTCTTCAGGAGTTTTCATGTCTATGGAAGTGCAGGGGCTTCTATTAATAGCATAGGTGACTATTGTAAGTGCTTCTGCCCAAAACACTTCTTTTAGGTCTGCCTCTGAGAGCCTGCACCGCACTGTCTCCATAAGAGTTTTGTTCATTCTTTCAGCTGCCCCATTTTGCTAGGGTGTATAGGTAACTGATGTGTGTCTAACTATTCCATGCTCATTACAAAAGTTAGTTAACATATTATTCATAAAATCAAGACCATTATCTGTTCTAAAAATTTTTACTCTTTTCTCAGTTTAATTTTCAACTTTTGCAATCCATTCTTTAGATTTGTCAAAGGCTTGATTTTTAGATTTTAGCAAAAGAGTCCATACTTTTCTAGAGTAGTCATCTATTAAAGATAGGACATACCTTGAGTCACTCTAAGAGGGAGTTCCAGCTGGTCCCCATAAGTCAGCATGTATGTAATTGAGTCTGTCCTTTGAAGTATGGATTCCTTTTGTGAATTTGAGTCTCTTAGCTTTTTCATAGACACAATGCTCACAAAAGCTTAACCTCTTGGTTCCTTTGTGTTGTATCAACCCATGTTTTGTTAGTTCAATCAAGCCCTATTCACTAATATGTGAGAGTCTCTTATGCCATAACTCTAGGCCTTCTGTTTTGTTGTCCTGAGATAGTAAAGCAATGTTAGGAAAAGACACATTTCTCAAGTAACATAGCCCATTTATCCTTACTCCAAGTAGAATTGTTTTTCCAGCCCTTTTTACTTATAGATTCTCCTTGTTACCAATGTGGTAACAGTCTTGGTCAACTAACATTCCTAGTGAGATTAGGTTCCTTCTAAGTTTAGGTACATGTCTTACCTCCCTTAGAAATATTTCTCTATTATCTTCTTACTTTAGGCATACTGAGCCAATTCCCACGACTTTACAGTCATGATCATCCCCCATATAGATTGAGCCTCCTTCCCATGATTTGTAACTCACAAACCATTCCCTTTTGGAAGTCATATGATAGGTACATCCTGAGTCCATGACCCAGTCTTCCTTCTCCTCAGTCTTTTGTCCCATGGGCTTCAAATGAGTTGCTATTAGGATTTCAATATATTCATAGGTGTTTTCTCCCACTGAAATATTTCCTCTGCCATAATCTCTTATTTCTGTTATCGCTCCTTTCATAGTCTCTAGACTTGTCATTTTTGCCATTATCCCTCTGCTTCCTTGAGTTCCTTTTATAGGGTTTTCCCTTCTTAGGACAATTTCTTTTGAAGTGTCCCTCTTTGTGACAAATGAAACACTTCAAGGGAGGTTTGTCCTAATAGTTCTTATGGTTTTTGTCAAAATGACTCCCTCTAGCAAAATTCTTCCCTTTTATGTAGAGAGACTCATCCCCTCCAGCTTTATTCTCTATTTTTAGCTCGAGTTCCTTGCACCTTAGAACATTGATCACAAAGTCTACTGTCACATTATCTCTTCCATATTTCAAGGCTGATCTGACTTCTTTGTAGGCTTCATGTGTTGAATTTATCAGGATAGCAGCTTCACTTTCAGCCCTTAATCTTTCACCAGTTTGATTAAAAGCATTTGTAAACCTTTTGAATTCATCTAAGTTCTCATCCAACGATTTAGATGGATTCATTTTAAAAGAAAACAATCTTTCATGAATATAAATTTTGTTCGGAAGATCTTTCTTGTCATAAAGTAGGTGTAGCTTCTTCCAAACATCATGGGCTGAGATTTTATCAATTACATGTCGAAGTACAATATTTGAGATGTTTAGAATCAAGGTTTTATATGCTATTTCTTCTATAGTTTTCTTCTGCTCAACAGTAACTGTTGACGAAATTTCTTTTGGATCTTCAAGGGCATTTGCTGCTTTTTGCACCATTAGAATGGTCTTGATCTTCTTGGCCCACAGGGTAAAGTCCCCATTCCCAGTAAAATTTTCAACTTCATAATTTGTTGATCCCATTGATACTTTTCTGACTCTTCTTGACAGATTCTTGAAGAATCTTGGAGACTTCTTGGCAAATCTTGGAAAAACAAAGGTTCTAATACCACTTGTTATTTTAAAATGTGCATTTAATTATTTAATTGTCTGAAGGGGGCCCAATCTCCAACTCGATCCAAAAGAAAAATTCAATGAGTGAAGGGTAATGAGCCACGTTACTTTTCTTGTTGATTTGGTAAATGAATTATGAAAAGTAAAAGAATTGCAGAGATGACATAATTGTTTAGTCACTTTTCTCCCACTTCTCCTCGGTATTTTCTGAAACCCTCTTCACCTTCCTCATTTCTTTTCCTCTGTAAACTTAGTTTGCTGATGGATTTCTTAGCTCAAATACATGGTAAATTGAGCATGCAAAGTAAGAAATGAGTAGAGTAGAAGAAGAGGAAGAAGAACATGTATAGTGGTTCGACTTTCACCTACATCCACTATTGAAGCTCTTCAGAGAGTTATCTTTATTCTCAAGAAGAAGATAAATTTCTTTTTCCCTCCTTTGTTTTTACAAAATCGCCTCACATCTCTCACTCATTTACATATATAGCTTTTTAATCAAAATTGAGAAGTGTTTACAAGAAGGCCATTTTGTTTTAACTAACTTCTAATTTTTTTTTTTTTTTTTTGTTTTAGAGGCAATTGATTGGAAGGATGGTAGCTCCAGTTTAGCTCACCCTAACAATTTGGACCAAAGCTAGTGTAAAAGTCCAAATATGATGACCTTTTAAGGCCACACATGTGAAAAAGAAAGAAGAATGTGCCAAAATCCAGAAGAGGAGGCAGATTTCAACCTATGGCAAGAGAGAAATTTCAAAGAAGGTAGATGCTTCTAGAGATCGATTAGGAACTCAACAAAAAGGGCAAGAGCTCGTGATCGTGAGATGATATCGGCAAAAGAAGATCAAATCATCTAATTTTATCCCTTTCCCACGTTTTCATCTTTCTTCTCTCATGATTTATGCTAGAAAATGCTACACTTTTTGTATGCGGCTTCAAGTTTGTTTCACAGATATTGTTATGAGATTTCAAACAGACTTTTAAAATCTTTGACTATTTCACCGGATTTCACTTTTTAAATCACAGAATATTATTATCCGGGGAACTTTAAAACTCATATGATATGAGCTTTTTTAATACCCTCTATACTTGTGGGAATTTATACCTAAGAGATGAATAAAGTCTGATTAATTAATAAATTAGTATTAGTTAGTTATTACTATTAATCTTAATTAATTAGTAAATATAAATATATTATTTCGACTTAATAAATTTTAACTAATACATTTATCATTGATATTTTATGATATCTTAATTATTTAATATAAAATCTTATAATTAATTAAGGGAGATTTTCAAAAATAGAAAAATAAGGGAAACTATTTATACAAAATAACAAAATTTTAATTTTTTTTATAGAGGAAGTCGATAGAAGTCTATCAGTAATAGAAACTGATAGAAGTCTATCACTTATAGACGCTGATAGAAGTCTATCAGTGTCTATCATTATTTTTTTGCTATTTTTGTAGATGGTTTGACATTTTTTCTATCTTGAAAATTTTCCATTAATTATTCATATTCTAATTAATTTATATTTATTTAATTGTTTTTTAGTTATTAAATAAAATAATTTTAATAATGTTTTATTAAAAATATTCATTTATTGATATTTTAAGTGATTAAATAATGAATCAATATAACAATATATTAAATAATTAATTTAATTATAATTACCTTACTTGTTCTCTACATTTGATTAAATAACTATTTAGTTTTAGTTTTTATATTCAAAATTGGTTAACCAAATATATTCATTTAACTTCCAGATATTAATTTTCCTACAAATCCAAACATAGACATAAATTATCCCAAAAAAATTTTCAGACATTTAAATTCCAAACATTTAATATCCATGACTATGAAACAATATATGTGATCCAAACGACCCCTTAAAGAAAATGATAGAGATTTTCTCCGAGAGATTTGATCTTCTAGTTTCTTCTAGCATGCACAACACTGTTATTCAATACTTATCCTTTTTTTTCCTAAAAGAAACTTTCATTAACCAATAGCAGGACTAGAACAAGTAACAACTTCATAAATAGCTGAGAAAAACTACTCCGGCACAACAAAACCCAACCCACCATCTTCTTCAAAGAAGGAAGAAGAACCACAACCAAAATCATACACAAATTTGCAAAACTCAACAGTTGCATGAGCAAGGCAATGAGCAACCTCATTTGACGCTCCAGGATACCATGCAACAGTTGCAACCCGGGCCGAGCTAAGAAGGGGAAAGAATACACTACCAAATCAGATAACTCCAACAAATCCCTACCTCATGATCGACAACCCTCACAAGATCAAAACAATAAGATGATTCCACAAACAAAGGGCGAGGAGAAATTCCACAAGTACTAACCCAGAGGGCGAAACCTGACAAACCTTCAAACAATGTGAGGCCTCCGAGATTCTTGGTAGACCACTTACCCTCCACCTCGATACGCCCTGCAAAAACCAACGACTTGACGGAGTCACGAACAATCCAGCTGATCCCACCTGCACCAAGCTGATCACTCCATGATAGATCTGAATTCAGCTTCTAGAAGTCCACGTCAGAAGGACCTATGAAACATGACTCGACTGGTTCTCCATTCTTGGCAAAGAAGGAGAATTGAGCACCTCGATCCCCAACTCCTTGGAGCGAAGCAAATCTTATGACTGAACGACCCCAATCGGGCAAATAGGCGCTATGCCTAATGGAACTACGATAATTCCATATCTCCCACAGAATGATGACCACAACACCGCGATTGAGACCACTAATGATATCCATCAAAGCATCCCAACAATCTGCTGCACTTTAGTCAGCCCTCAAAGTATCAAAGAAACCCACTAATAAGAGGAAGAAGGATAGCCAAATTTTCTTTGAAAACTTACAACCCCACAACACGTGGTTTGTATATTTTACATGATTCCCGTAAAAGAAACAAAGGGAGTTAGTGAAAATTCCTCTTTTAATGATGTTTCCAAGAGAGGGGATGATATCATTGATGATCTTTCAAACTAATCTTAACCCATGGAAGCACATTCAGGTTCCTAACCAACTTTCGTTTAGGCCTTAACCTTAGCACGATAGACCCAGGTTCCTTCAAATTCTCCTTTATTTTTGTCGCAATGTGATATGCACTTTTCATTGAGAAACAATCTTTCGGATTAGACCCCAAATGATTCTGGCTCAATTTGGGATTGCTGTAACTTTTAAAATAATTGTTGGCAGTCGTGCTTTTAGAAAAATCGACTGTGAAAAAGAGTAAAATAGTGTTTGGTTAATTTCAGCTTAAACTTGAAAAAGTAGATTGAGGTGTTTAGTAAATAAATACAATAATATTTTATTTTAGATATAATAACTAAAATAGTCTTATCATCAATTTTTTTAATTTTTTTTTGTAATTTAAAATTTTAGATAATTGTTTAGCTTGATAAATTTTGTTTGTTATAGATTAATTTTTAAATATTAAAAAATAGCTTTATTGTTTTTTTTTAGAAAATGATGCATTTAATTCATAAAAAATAGAAAATAGATTTGATTACATGATAAATATATATATATATATATATAAATTTTTTTTACAGTATAAAATTAAAAATTAAATGCTAATTAAAAATTCTACTCGATTTTAAAAGAATCTAAAAGTTAATAAGATACTGCTTTTAAAGTAAACTTGAAATTAACATATTTTTTAACATGATTTTCACAGATTTAATTTAAATTTGTTTTACCAAAGGTAAAAAATGATTAAGATTTTTTCCAAATTACTTTTTCCAAATGAACCTCATTAAGAACAAATCTCTTACATACATAATGCTCCTCCTAGTGAGAGAAGGATTGTTCCCTATCGACGCATTGAAAAAATCTTCATCCTTGAAGTATATTCCTTTCAGAACTTAAGTGAGGAGGCTATTGGGGTTTATAACAATCCTTCAGCTTTGCTTGGTGAACATTCCTTGGTTAAAGAGGTGAAGATCACGGAAGCCTAAGCCCCCCGCATCTTTACTGTCACAAATTCTTCTAGTTCATCCAATGGGATTTTTCCTTCTAGTAGATTCCCACCAGAAACGAGCACAAGTAGGGTTAATCTTATCACAGATATCCTTTGGAAGCCTGTAGGAACTTATTATATAAATGGGGATAACTTGGACGATTTAATAAAAATCTCCTTATTACTGAGGGAAAAGAGATTATATTTCCACCCTTGAAGAGCTTTCCATACCCTATCGCGGATCCGACTGAATAACGTAGCTTTGTTACTACCATTATCATCGGTTGGCATCCCTAAATATAGCCCGACAGTCTTCCTGATCCCTCAAAATTCTATAGAGCTTAGGAGAAAATCCATCACCGATGTTCTTACTAATTAGATACTCAGATTCATGAAGGTTAATCTTTTGATTTGACGACTCCTCATAGTCCTGCAGCAGAAAATGAACTCTCCACATTAATCTTTAGAAGCCTTAAAGAAAATTAGACTATCATCTGCAAAAAAAAAAAATAATAATAAAAAATAAAAGAAAAAATAAAATTAGAGACCGATAGTGTTTGTTAATGTGAAGACCATGAATAAAAAAAGAGAATCTCCTATTTAACATAATGGATAAACCTTCAACACATATGAGGAATAAGTAGGGGGATAGAGGATTCCATTGCCTAATGCCTCTCTTGAAGGAAAACTCTTGTTGAGGAGAACCAATAACGAGAATTGAGAAGCAATCTAATTCAACACAGTTCATAATACATCGAACCCATTCATAATACATTGAGAAGCTTGATTTGTAACAGATTTTGTAACTGAATGAAGTTATTTTCACCTTTCTGTATAACAATCTCCACCTTGAAATGAATTTCATACTTTCTTCAGCTTCTTTGATCTGACTGTCTCTTTCCTTTAACCTTTGTCTCTCAGCTCAAATCCTATTATATCAAGGCACTTCTGGAGTTTGAGCTGAGTGACTGTTTTTGTCAACATGTTGGAGGCATTCTCTGAGGTATGAACTTTTAGAACTTCAATCTGTTTAGCTTCTATTTGTTGCCGTATGAAATGATATTTAACATTTATATGTTTTGTTCTATTATGGTACTAAGGATGCTTTGATAAATGAATTGTACTCTGATTATTACAAAAGATCTTCACTGTGTTCTGTTTAATTTCGAAGTCACTTAGGAGACCCTTTAGCCATAGCCCTTCCTTTACTGCTTCTGATAGTGCTATGAACTCTGCTTCAGTAGTAGAAAGGGCTACTACTGATTGTAAGGTAGCCTTCCAGCTTAGGACACACCTTCCAAATAGGAAGATATACCCTGATAATGACCTCCTCTTGTCTAGATCTCCAGCATAATCTGAGTCTACATAACCAATCAGCTCTGGTTCACTGTCTAGTAGCTGTTGGTACATTAGTTTAGCATTAATAGTACCCTTTAGATACCTCATAATCCACTTTTTAGCCTCCAAGTGCCTCTTACCAGGATTAGCCATGTATCTATTCACCAGACTAGTAGCATAGGCAATGTCAGGTCTTGTAGACACCATTAGATACATCAAACTTCCCACAACTTAGGAATAAGGAACTGTTGACATAATTTGCTGATGCTCAATATCTGATCTTTAGGTAAATTCTCTACTGAGATTTTGAAATGGTTAGCAATAGGAGTAGTTACTACTTTAGCCTCTGTCATCTGATACATCTTTAACAATTTGCTGTAGTATTGTGACTGACCAATGCTTAGAATACTTGTTTTTCTGTTTCTAATAATGTCAATGCCTAGTATTCTTGTTGCATTTCTCACGTCTTTCATTTGGAACTCTGATTTTAGTAGATCTTTTACTTTATTCAGCTCTTTCATAGTTGCTCCTGCTAGAAGCATGTCATCCACATATAGTAACAAGTAGATAGGATGAGTATAGGACTCTGTATTTATGTAAACACAGCTGTCATAGGAGCTTTTGTAGAAACCATTCTTCTGAACAAAGTCACTAAACCTTCTATTCCAGCATCTTGGGGACTGTTTGAGGCCACAGATAGATTTTTTCAGTAGGCACACATAGTCTTCCTTCCCTTTGACCTCATACCCCTTCGGTTGGCTCATGTAGATAACTTCCTCTAGGAAGCCATGTAGAAAAGCTATTTTGACATCTAGTTGCTCCAGCTCTAGGTTATTTTGAGCCATAATAGAAAACAATAATCTGATAGAAGTCTGTTTTACCACTGAAGAAAAAATCTCATTAAAACAACACCTGGCCTCTGTTAAAGCCCTTAGCAACCAGCCTAGCTTTAAATCTAGGTCCTTGATCATTAGGGAAACCTTCCTTCAACTTGTATACCCATTTGGATGCAATTGGTTTGCATCCTTTAGGCAAAGGTGTCAACTCCCATGTGCTATTTCTCACCAGTAAATCAACCTCTTCATTTAGCTTCTATCCACATCTTAGCTTTAGAATAACTCACTGTTTCCTCAAAGGTTGAGGGTTCTGCATCATTAGTTAAATCAGAAACATTCAAAGCTAAGTAGTCTTCATACCTTGATGGTGGCACAATGTTTCTTCTCTGCCTATCTTTAGCTAGGCTGTAACTTCTCAACTCTGGTTCTTCTTGCTCAGGATCAATAGTAGCATCTTCTACTTCTTCTTCTAGATGAGGTAGTTGATCAAAATATGATTCAGAGCTTGAAGGATCAGAAGTAGGAATTAAAACTTTCTCCACCTCAATTGTATCATTCTTCTCTTGAGGTACGGTAACATTAGGGTTAGATTTCTGTATATACATCTCATCTTCTCTGAAAACCAAATCTCTACTAGTTATGCATCTTTTCTCAGTAGGGTACCACATTCTAAGCCCCTTAACACCTTCTGTGAAGCCCAAAAACATACACTTCACAGCTCTGACAACTAATTTCCCTTTACTCTAATGAACAAAGCCAGTGCAACTAAACACCCTTAGATTATTCAGGTTAGGAGGTTGTTTGGTCCACCTTTCCTTAGGGGTTAGAAGGTTAAGAGATGCATGAGGGAATCTATTCAATGTATAGACAGTATATGAGGCTGCCTCTGCCCAAACTTTCTTAGGAAGTATAGCATCAGATAATAGGCTTCTTACTCTCTCCATTATTGTTCTGTTCAACATCTCTGCCATCCCATTTTGCTGAGGTGTATACCTAACTGTCTTGTGTCTAGTTATACCATGTTGTCTGCAATAAAAATTGAACTCCTCTACATAGTACTCAAGCCCATTATCAGTTCTAAGATACTTAATCTGACAGTTAGACATTTTTTCAACCATGATCTTCCGTTCTTTAAATTTTTCAAAAACTAAATCCTCAGATTTAAGGAAATTGATCTAGCTCTTTCTTGAGTAGTCATCAACAAAAAGTTAAGAAATACCTGTCATCAACAAAAGTGAATGCACATAGTCAAGGATGGCCTTGGTTGTGTGTTGAGCCTTCACAAAGCTCTGCCTAGTAGCCTTCCCTATTACACAATGTTCACAAAAGGATAGGCTCTAATGAACTCCCTTAGGTAGAATACCTTGGTTGGCTAGAGCTTGTAAGCCTTTGGCACTAATGTGTGAGAGTCTTTTGTGCCATAGGTCTCCTTCAGTAGGCTGATTTTGAGTCACAGTCAAAGCTGAGTGTACCTTATGAACTCCTCGCACTACATACACTCCATTAATCTTCACCCTCTAAGTATAGGCTTACTGTTCTTCAAAACTTCACAGTAACCTTCCTTGCCTCTGTATTCACAACCAATAGAATCAAGCATGCCTAGTGAAATTAGATTTCTCTTCAGCTTAGGCACATGTCTGACATTTCTTAAGAGCTTGACTGTTCCATCTTCTAGTTTTAATGAGACTAAGCCAATCCCAACCACTGGACATGAGTTATTGTTTCTCATGTAAACTGATCCTCCATCCAATTCTCTGTAAGTACTAAACCAGACTTTATGGGGTGTCATGTGGAATGGACACCCTGAATCTAGAACCCAATTTAGGTTCTTATTAGCTTCTTCTTCTGTCCTGCAATTAGAGGTAGCCAAAGCATCAGAATAAAAGTAAGAGTCCTCACAAACTGAGGCTTCATCTGACTGATTTGGTTGGACTTTAGGTTGTGGCTGAGATTTCTTATTTTTCTGCTCATTTTTCCACTTCAATGTTCTACAATATTTGATTAAATGTCCAAGTTTTTTTTTACAATATTTGCATCTGACCTTGGACTTCTCTTTCTCTTCTTCATTTGAGCTCTGTTTGCCTTTTTCCTTGTTGTTCTGTTTTGACTTCCCCTTTACAAACAAGCCTTTTGCACTAGACTTGTCTTCTTTGCTTGTAATGAGCTTCATTTCTCTGATCTTAAAAGTAGAAATTATGATATCAGTAGTAATGGAATATCTCCTATATTTTAGGGTTGTCTTCACTTCTCTATAGGAATCAGGCAATGAGTTAAAAAGCACAAATGTTTCATTATCTGCCCCAATTTCTTCTCCTGGAGTCTTGAACTCAGTAATAATTCTCTTGAAATCATCTAGATTCTCTGTTAAAGATTTTGAAGCACTCATTTTGAATGTAAAGAACCTTTCTCTTAGGAAAAGTTTATTGGGCAAATTTCTTATCTCATATAGCTCATTCAATTGGTTCCACATCTTATAAGCTGCCTCCTGATCAATCACTTACCTTAGGACATTATCTGACAAGTTTAAAACCAGTGTTCCGTGAGCAATTAGCTCCATATTTTCTTTTTCTTCTTCTATTGTTGTGCTTGGCAGCTTTGCTGGATCATCTAGGGCCTTATGTACCCTCTGCTGTCCCAAGATAGCCTTAATTTTGGCTTTCCACAAACCAAAATCGCCTTTTCCATCAAATTTCTCAATGTCATACCTTGCTACTGCCATATCTGTTTCGAAATTCAACTGCAAGACTCCAAGATTTTTGCTTATTTGAATCTTGACTAATCTTGAAGCTTTCTTGCAGGCTCTGATACCACTTGTTGGGCTTGAGTTGCGAATAATAGCCTGAAGGAACTGACTTACTGAATCTTTTGGGCTTTGAAAATGCGATGGTCCTTAAACGAATACCAGAAACCACCTTATTTCTTCACATAAACACAAAACAACGTGCTGAGAGCATAATCCGTGTGATGAAGGATCTTGACCTTACACTTTGATGGCTGAGATTAGAGATTCACACTTTTGCTGGTTATGCACTCCGAAAGACTAACTTTTCTTTTCTTTTTGCAGAGAAAGAACGAGAGAAAAGAAAAGAGAGAACCGTCGGGAGGCTGCCAAAAATCGCAAAGGGCAATGAGTCTTCGGTCGTCTAGGCGATGAGAGGTAAATCTGGAGGTCGTCTAGACGATAAGGGACAAGTCGTCTAGACGATTAAGGCTTTACTGAAGATCGTCTAGACGAAGTCGTCTAAACGATGGTCGTCTACACGATAAGGCTTGCAGAAGTAAAGGATCATTGGCTAAAAGCTAGACGATCGTTTGCTAAAAGCTACACGATCGGTAGGTCAGAGGTATACGATAGAGGAAGACAATAAAAAGGAGAAGAACACGATAGTTTTACATGGTTCGGCCAAGGGAGGCCTACGTCCACGGAGAAGCTAGCGGGAGTTTTATTCAAGATTGCTTCAAGATAAGTTTGATCACTCAATTACAATTTGCTCTCTCTCTACAATTAGTTACACAATGTATTTAAGGTAGCTTGATTTGTAACAAATTTTGTAACTGAATGAAGTTATTTTCACCTTTCTGTATAACAGTTTGATTATTATGTTATGATACACTTGGCATGAATAAACATTTTATTGTCAACATTGTTATATGAATAATTTCACCCAAAAAAATGAGAAAATAAATAACGTTATAAAAGTGAGAGAATCTGAGCCCAACGACTTCACGTTGTCTTCTTAAGATAATTTTATTCACTCTAGTGCTTGAGTTTTTTGAGTAATTATCTCCTAGGATATAACATATTAACTTTCTTATGAAACAACACCTCATTTACAAGATCCAACAAGTTATACTTGTAGAATAAATCAAACTTATACCAATTTAAGAAAAAGATATATTTTTATAGAAGATAAGTAATGGTTATGTTTTTTTTTTTTTTTTTTTTTTTTTTTTTTTTTTTTTTTTTTTTTTTTTTTTTTTTTTTTTTTTTTTTTTTTTGCACTACTACAAGAAAACTATGATACCATGACATTTAAAAACTATCATATTTAGAATTCATGATGGTTATTTTCGATAATGGTATCTCTTGTAAAGGTATGATTTCTGTAAATGAGTTTAATTAATTATTCAAGTACCATTGGAGCTTCAATTTACAAGTTCATAAGGTCCCCCTATAGCTTAACATGGATTATTGAGAATTAATTCTAGGTTAATTTGAATTTGAATTGTTCGAATTAATTGAGAAAATTAATTATATGTGATATAATTGATATAATGTATTTGATAAATTATAATATAAAATTTATTTTCAGATGAAGTAAATATTTGAATGATTATATTAATTATATGGATGAGATTCATATAATTAAATTCAATATAAATGTGATTTACATTAAATACTATGAATGATTGAGAGAATAGGTTATATTGTATTTGATACAATATAAAAACTATAGGTTATATGTTATATTAGTTTTAACATATAGTATAATTATATAATAAAGCGATTATTATATAATTATATATATTTTTTAATTAAATTAAAATAGTTTTAATTTATTTTTTTGAATTTTACTGAGGATGGAGTTATAATTTTCTCCCTCATTTTCTCTCAACTCAATCGTATGTGGGACTGATGTTTTTATTTTGTATCATCATCTTCTTCCCCCCGACTTCGAATGTGGAGAAGTGCTATCTCAATGGTTCCCAAAAAAACTTTCATCCTCTCAAAATATCTCTCCTCTTCCCAAAAGAAAACAGAGCCCACAACTCCTGAATTATCACCTTACCCTAAAGGAGAATACAAAAGGTTCAACTTGTGGTGGTGTCTTATTTTTTTTAGTTCTTGGTTCGAGAGTTCATGATTGTTCGTGGAGAGGAGGAATTTCGTGAAGACATTTTCGGCTTCAAGGGTAAGTGTTTTTCTTTCCTTAATTCCTCTGTCCAAAGCATGTTGTAATTTTATTATTATGCATAATTCTTATTCTCTATAAATTTAATTCTGAGAAATCTGAACATTGGGAACAATCCCACTTCTGTTGCAGACCTCACAGTTCCTTCATGGTATTCAATGATAGTTTTCAAAAAATGTCATAATTGAACTTTAAATGACAACAAATAATTGTCACTGATGAACGATTACTGACAATGATAAACTGTCATTGCCAAGTTTAATATGACATGTTATCAGTGTCATCAATTGACTCAAAATTGGCTAATTTATGTATGATTTTAGGTAATAATCACATTTATAAAATGCCAAAAAAGAATATATAGTGACATTTTTTTCCTTGTCAAGAATAAATAAACCAGGACAATCTTCAGTGTCATTAAGATGCACTTTTCAATAATTGTTATTTCTATGAACCCTGTCATTACATATAAGATTTTCATAGTGAATTAATTCTTTTCAACCCCAAGAACACAAATATAAAATACTTTCATATATATAGAAAATAAGCATAAAGTTGATAATATTTTTATATAAAAGTTCAACTAATAACCATTAATAAAGGTTTTACAATAAGCCACATCAAATTACATTTCAACCAAAGTTTAACTACTAACCCTATAAAAAAATCATATAAATATATCAATGCTCCATGGTTGTTTTTTTTTTTTTCCTCCAACAAATTCTTACAAAACCTATTAACAATTTTTTCAACACATTGATCTTGCCAAAAACATGGAGTTCATAACCTATATCCACAAGTATGAATACACCCATAATAAAATTGGGTAAATGTTTTACTTATACAACATTGATATAATAACCTATACTCACAATTCATCCATGTCAACAATCATAACAATATTCAACAAAATTCTCCAAAACGATAGTAAACACGTAATACTTGACAAAAAATAGCATCCTTCTTTTCCTTATTATTATTATCATTATTTTCTTGGGGGGGGGGGGGGGGGGGGGGGGGGGAAGAGATCCCGTCAACCTATACATTTCTTTGGATAATTGTTACAAATTATTCCAAGAATAAAAAGTCAATACTCAAATTGTCTACATATATAGCAATCTAAGTGTTCTTATATATCATTCAAGTACTAAACTCACCACTTTGTTGGTCTTAATTCTCCCTACTATATAAATGTGCATGTATTTCTTCTCTAAAAAAACCATTTACAACAAAATATAGTTCAAAAGCAACAAAAAATCACCAAGTACCACATATCATGCAAAAAATATGTGTGATCCTACAAACTTAGCCCATTCAGATCGCACACAGTCAATGTCATCTTGTGTATAAGTAGAAGGTGCACCTTTCATTTGTATTTGGTGCACCTTTCATTTGTATACAAGAAAGTGGATCTTAACTTATGATACTAAATTTCTAGCTCAAATTGTTTGAAGTTCTACATTACATACCATTTCTACAATTGAAGTGTTCTTGGATAATATTATATCATGCATAACCGCATAACATAATAGCCACATTCAACCACATCCAATTGTTTAGACACTGTGCATAGAACATAAGAAACATAGATATGGTAAATAATGTTTCTATGGACTAACTTGTCACTTACTTGGCCTCTTCTTTTTTGATATGTTGAAGGACCTACGGATGCATATGATAGCTTGTAGAAGTTCAAGCTATCGTAGCCTTTTACTTAGAATAATGAGGGTTGATGAGCACAACATTTATTGATATTACTAAGAATTCATGTGAAATAATGAACTTGCGTTGATTTACACTAAAAATCCCCACTAACCCCATATCATGTGTTATCCCGTGTCAAAGTGTCTATTTTGTAGTTATTGCAGGAGTCGATCGCATGCGTTGATCTCAATAAAGAAAAGTTGGTTGCATGCACTATCCCAAATACAGTGATAGCCATGATAGAAGTATGATCACAAAGAGTTGGTGGAATGCATTGATCCTTCAGAAGAAACAAATATGAACACATACCTCGGGATATCTGAGCTGCACAATAGATCTTCTCAAAAGAAATCAGATCATGATGACATTCTCACCTACCGCGTCAGTAATGGTGGTGATTTAGAGTGGGATTATCAAAGTTATCAGCATTTGGCTCTATAAATAGAGCCTTGGAGCCCAAGTTCAAGAATCCAGGACTTTTGCCTTGGGCAGATTCTTGTGATCATAGACAAGAGCATGAGCAAGAATTTCTCTGAGAGTTCTTCATTTTCACAACTTCCTCCGATTGACAACCAGAGCCGCATCGAAGATAGAGCCCGAGAGGGACTACTCCATCGCCCATCCATGCATTAATGAGAGGATGAAGTATTTGATACATTATGATATAAAGTTTATTTGAGAGGAAATAAATATTTGAATATGATTCAAATATTAATTAATGTGAATTTGATTCATATAATTAAATCTAGTATAAATGGGCTTTATATTAAATACCACGCATTAATGAGAGAATGAAAACTATAAATCATGTTGTATTTGATACAATATTAAACTATAGGTTAGATGTTATATTTGATATAACATAAAGTTTAATATATATTATATGATAAATAGGTTATCATAGAAATATATATTAAATATTTTTATTAAAATAAATTTTCTTTTAATTATATTTATTTTTTGAAAAATAATTTTGGGAGGGAGTTGTAACCCCCTCCCCCTTTTTCTCTGTACAACATGCATGAGTGGGTGCACGGAGGAGTTGTAACCTCCTTCTTCTTCCTAAGTTTTACAGAGAGAGCACTCCGTGAAAAACTGATAAAAAAATCTCTGAGAAAAAGTTCTCTGATCTCACCCTCTCTCTCTCAATCTCACTCCCTCACCCAAAATACTAAGAGCCCACATAACTCCTTGGATTCTCATCCTAGAGAATACAGAGGAAACTCTCGTGGTGGTGGCCTATTAAGGTTTAGAGTACGTGACATTTTGGAGAAGGAATTACGTGAAGAAGATTGCTCTTCAAGGGTTAGTATCTCTCCTAATCTTGTTTTCTCAATTTCTTTTAGCATGTTGTAATTGTTGATAATGCATAATTTTTTTCTGTATTATTTTTGTAAAATTGATGGTTCTGTAAAAAATTGGGATTTGGGCCCGACCCCACTTCTATTGCGAACCTTCACTGGTTCCTTCAGAAGTATCTCCAAGCTCATCTTCATAACACGTGTCAGTAAAGTCCTTCTGTATTGATTTGACAATAATTGACCATTGTGAATGCCAACACAAATTCTTTGCATGTTTAGAGCTCTTAAACATCCTTATGAACCTTGGAACTATTGGAAAGTACCACAATTGTTTAGCAGCAACTCCTTTTATCTCTTCAGTTGAGTTCTTAAGTATCTTCCATCTTGATAAATTACACTTAGGACATTTAGTGATGTTTGTACACTTTTTCATATACAAACGACAATCATTTGGTCATGCATCTATTTTTTGGTAACTCAATAAGGCACATAACGAAATGTTATTTGTCAATTTGGTATGAGAAGGAAGTATATTCTCCAACTTTCATAAATTAGATATAAAATAAATAACAATCAACTTACACTTACCAATTAAAATGGAAACTAAAGCAACCCAAATATATACGTAACCATGGTGGAAGATTGAACCATGAAAAACATGTATTTCAAAACAACCTAAATATGTATAAATCATATACTATTGTACAACAGACGTACATGTGTATAAACCAGAAATATCGAACTTCAACATAAATCTAATTAAGTCAAATGACAAGAACTAAAATCTAAAAACAAAGGTTTAAAATAAAATGAAAATAATTACATCACAACTGGCAACTCTGGTATGGACACCGAATATTTGACTATGACCATTGAAAATCTGGTGGTGAATGACGGTGAGTATTGACGGAGGACGACCAACGAGTATCGATGGAGAGTATTGACAGAGAACGACAAGCGAAACAAAGAAACGTCAGAAAGAGTTTGCGGGGCTGACTGATTCGACTTGTTGAGGCTAACTAATTCAACTCGCCGAAAGGCGTCCAATATTGAAATAGGGAAACAAAGAAATGTCGAGGATGTGCGACGAGGGTAGGGGAAACGTCCAATATGGATATGGAAACAGGGAAACGAAGAAATGTTGAGACTGACTATTCGACTTCGTGGTTCAATTGGCTGACAAGAGTAGGGGAAAAGTCTACTTCGAATTCTTGGAAATAATGAGTTAGGGTTTTAATATATTTTTATTAAAAAAAAATTAATGAAAATTAATAGATTTCATTAATTGATGAAATTTTAAAACTACCATGAATTATAAGAAATCTGAAAACTTCCACTTTTTCCCACAAAAAACGTGAATTTTCACATTTATGATACTTTTTTCTTTCCTCCCCCTCAAATTTCCTGTACAAATACGTCATGGTAGGTTAAATTTATTGTAGTGCACTTTGAAGAAGAGACATATTTATATACTATTCATGGCCATTCGATAGTCATGTCTCTTTTTCAAGTTGTTAATTACGAAAAGACATGTTCATTTATGATACAATACAAATCTACACGAATTTCTACTAATTTATTCTAACAATCCCTCCTCCCAAATGGTAAGTTGACAATATGAGATAAAAGAAAAAAAAAATTATTCGATATTTCCCAATGAAGAATCTGCATCGAGATAAGTAGTAAACACTTTGAACTTTCATAGTGAACATCAATCGAGTTTACTTAATTATTCAGTGGACTTGATGTCTTGAACTGTCAGCCATTCTAGAGTAAACTAAGACAATTGAAGTCATATAGTATCATATTATAACAAAGTTTGTTCTCGTAACTATGTTCATTTTATCCTTGAACACTGTTTGGTCTCATGAGTATTTTAAAGAATTCGCCTTAAAACTCTCAAAGAAGCGACCCCTTCACACTTACAAGGTGATTCCTATAAAGAACATCGTATATGCTCTTTTCATAAATAATTATTCAAAAACCTATAGAAATCATTAGAAGCACAATGCTTACCCTAAAACCACACTTGCACTGTCTCATCATCCTTAGAATGGGTAAGAAGAAAAAAAAAAATCAACGTAATGCTCACTAAGTTATCCAGAAGTCGGTTTGCCCGTTGAACCTAGATCTTGGGATCTTCAGTCAACTAGGTCGAGTTGCCTCTCTGGTTAACTTTTTAAAATTAAAGGCTTTAATCTTATTCTCCTTGATGAGCTTTCAACCAACTCTCTAGTTTGGCCTTTTAGGAAAGTAGTTGTCTAATTGTATTATGTCTTTGTCATATATGTTGAGACTTATTATTATTCATTAAAGAGGTATACAAAAATTTTGTATACAACTCAGACATATTCCAACCTCTTTTTAAATTGTTATCCAATATTCTAAAACTTGGATTATTATATTGGAATAGTCATTTTTCTAAAATACCCCACAATAATATAAAATTTTAAGAAGGTTTCAACCTTTCCATAATACACAAGGAATTTCCTATCTTATCATATATGGAATTCCATATAAAATATAATTAACCTTCAATCATGGGGGAGACATATTCATGAAAAGTGTCTTATCCTGATTTTAGAATCAATCATTTATAGATCAAAAAATTTCTGACTATAAATTTTATTACTATGACATCTTCTATCTTATATATATTACTTTTCTCTAATGATTCTCATAGCTTTTTGTCAAATCCACCACTATACACATCATATAGTGTGTTATCTAGTCCATTTAAATGTGGCTCTTGCATAAATATTTTGCATATGTTTCTTTACTTCAAATGCAAGCAACTTTTCTTTGTTGGCTTCTCCTTCAATATTGCTAGATTTTTTTTTCCTAAAAATAATTATCATATTCCAAGTTGTAAGGGAAACTGAGATTTCTTCTTGTTGTCATTTGAAAACATTACAATCAAATTTCTCATAATTTTTTCTCATGATTTCCACTAAAATGTGGTACAATAATTTCATATTTGTGATGACATTTATGAGAAACCGATCATCAAAATAAAATACAAGCGAATAAGTTTTCACAAAAGAAAATCAATAAGATAGCAACTAAACTTGAGACATTATTGCTTGAAACGTAAAACAAAGAGGACATTATACTTGATACCCATTTATGCATAATAGTAAAAATAGATCAAAATAAACCAATTAAAAATAACAACAACATGCCAACATGAGTGTAATACTATATTACACACAATATTATAGTCCAATAAAATTCAAATCTAATACTAGAAAATCGGTAATTTTCACACAAAACCATTATTAATACACTTTTCCTTCCTAATAAAGTGGTTGTGTCTGCCAAAATTTTGATAAAAACCAAACAGTGCACAAGCAAAAGGGCAATGTAAAATTTTAGATTTAAATCCTATTTTAACATTCAACTTTGAATTTGGTTTTATTTTAGTCCCTAAATCTTAAAAGAATAATTGTTTTAGTCTCTAAATTTTTTTAAAAAAATCTTTATTTTAGTCCTTACTTTTAAAATTATGTCAACTTTTATTAAGATAATTAGGCTTTAAATGTATTGAGTAAGATGAAGATAAAATAAAACGTGAACAACCAACATGCCAAAATACGACCAAACTTTTGAATTAAAAATATTTTTTAAATTATCCCGTTTTGTCACCTTATTCAAAATTGAAACTCTAGATATTTTAGCATGCTAATTTATATGGTAGCCTAGTCATCCAAAAATACAAGTCACTCACCATTTTCTTAAAGAGTTAACAATACTTCATGGACTAAAACAAATATTTTTCAAAGTTCAAGAATCAAAATAAAACAATATTCAAAGATTCAGGATTAAAACAAAAATTTTTAAAAATTTAGGGATCAAAATAGAATAATAGACAAAATTCAAAGACCAAAATAAGATTAGAAGAGGGCATCAAACATCATACCACGATGCATAATAAAAGCAACATAACACAGAATATGACTAAGTTTTCACACCCCGCAGTTTGAAGATAAAATTGACTTTTTTTTCTTTTCAATAATTTAAAACAAAATATATATTCAACAAACAATAGTATATATATATATATATATATATATCAAACAGGATAGTAACTAATTAGTTATGCATACTGAAACATAATTGTGTATATATATAACTAATTAGTTCACTTCCAGAGCACAATTAAATCAAATCAAAGAAGATTCTTTCTTTTTTTTTCTTTTTTTTTTTTTAAGTTAAGCCGAAAAAGAAAAGAAAAAAAAATCTTGGAATTCATATCATCCGCACAAAATAAATTCAAATGGGAGAGAATGGTTTGTATACTTGAGTCAAATGTAAAAAATTAGTTTTCTTTTTTCTCTTTTTACTGTTCTGATTTTTTATTTTTTATTTTCTATTTTTTTATTTTTTTTTTCTAAATCCAGTCGAAGAGGACATAAAAATCCACCGAAAGCACAAATCAGTATAAAGTCAGAATCTCTGGAAAATCACTTGAAAGGATATTAACAAATTTATTGTTTCACATTCCAAAACTTATATCACTTGATTTCAGTTTTTTCCTACAAAATATAGAAGGTTTTAAATGGGAAAATTATTTCAAATGGTAAAATTATTCGAAAATATTTATAAGATATAACAAATTTTTCTGATTATCATAGATGTTGATAGCCAATAATAGGCTTCTATTAATGTCTATCAATATCACTGATAGACATTAATAGAAGACTATTTGAGTCTATATCATTGATAGTTCTAAAATTTTTTCCATATTTTAATTTATTTTTTTATATTTAAAAACAACCCTATGAGAATTTGTAGTATTTGTAGTAGTGTTCCCTACTAAATTGATTTCAGTTTTTTTTCAATACAGTGGTAATGTTATGTAAATTAAATGTAAAAGGTTTAAATGGTGTTAAAATATTGTTTTTTTTTTTTTTTTTTTTAGTTTTCTTTCATGAAATCAATATTATATAGGATAGTATTTCCATGATAAATGGGCGTTCTGGGCAATTTTTCGAAGGATTTTGTAATTAAAATGATGTTACCTTTCTATATCTTTATTGTTATTATGATTTGGGCGATAAATCTACAAAATATGACAATTTTTGCATTGCCCTAGAGTGATAGTCTAAATTCAATGCATGTATATATATATATATATTATGAGATTTTTAATTAGATTATGATATCCATAAATCATTAAATATAATTTTCATGAATTTTAGGTAAGTTTAGTATATGAATATAGCAAAAAATATGAAATAGTATAGATTTATTGAACAAAAAGAGAATCTACGTAGTTTTTTTATTTTTTTGCTATATACTTAATGATTGTATGATTTTTTTTTTTTTTAATTTAGAATTTTTCCATATTTATTTCAGTATATAATATTTTTGTAGATTTGGTGTATGATTTTTTTTCAAGGATTTTAGATCTTGTGAATAATATTGTAGGGAACTTACAAATTTTGAAATTCTTAAGCAATTTTTTTTATACATTTAGATTAAACTTTTTACAATATAAATTTGTCATGCATTACATGTTAGGTAGAAAATGTCATATATTTAATAGAATAATTTTGTAAAATAAAAGAGAACTGGCCCAAAAGAAAGATATTTTGTTTGTAAATTACCTGTATATTCTTGTTTTATTTTCATGAATTAATTTAGTTTAAGTCTATACATATATTTTTTATAATTCTCTAAAAAAATAGATATTTTATAATTAACTTTTGAATTTAATATTTGAGGAATTAAAAGACCTTGAAAGTTAAAGTTGTAGAATTGTTAAATTTTTAATAAAACAAAATTAAGAAATAAAAAGTGAGAAAGGAGAAGAAAAAATATTGGCAGTTGCAAAATTTACAAAATAGAATTTAGAAAAAGAAAAATAAATGAGGAAGGAGAAAATATTAACAAATGCAATTGAATATAAAAAAAAATTAAGAAAAAAAAACCACAAGAAGGCAAAATATTTGCCTTATTTTTATAAATTGTTACAAAACTCTTCCTGTTTTTGCCAAATTCTTTTGAAAGCCATATTCTTTTTAAAGCCAAAATCTTGGGTTGTACTTATATTTTTTTATAAGTGACTCAGTTGTTCATGACAAATTTTCCTTTCTTTCTTTCTTTTTTTTATACACAATATGTGTGTACTAAAAGGATGCAAAGTTTACGTCTTACGAAAGAACATAATTATAACATATATTTTCTGAAATTCACGGATCGCTCATTATTCAGCTGCACTTGAGCAAACCAAATTCGGAGTATAATATCATCATCGAAGAGTTTGAGGAGAATTATAATGAAAGCATCAAGGATAGATGGCATGCAATCAACAATTCAAGTTCTAAGGAGAATTTGGGCATGTACGCAGTTGCTTGTTGGACAATATGGAATGAAAAAAAATAAAACAAGATTAGAAAAACCGACTCCATATCACAATCAGAGAGCAAATTGGATTCTAAAATATCAACAAGAATTCTTAAATGCCATGCAAAGAAACAAGAGAACTGATATTCTAGAAAAAAAAAACCAAAATACTTGAAATCCCTTACATTTGGATAGCCCCACCTCAAGATTTTATAAATTTGAATATACATGCAAAATGGATTTCAAGTCCTCCTTCAAACAGGGTTAAGCAATCCCTTGTAATTCTGAAGAAAAACTTTTAGGAGCTTTAGCCCAATCTTTGAAGATGACCTTCGATCCAAAATTCTAGCTTTAAGAGAAGGAATAAGCTTTGCAACATCTTTATACTTCCCAAAGTTAAGTGTAGAATCTGACTACATTCAAAGACATTATCAAAGAATTCTCCTTAGTCATTTCAATTTTTGTAGAAGAGAGAAAATAACCTAGCCGATTGTATAGAAAAGCAAAAGCTTGTATCCTAAATGAGATATCGCTCCTATCATATTTAGATTGGATTCTAAATAACTCCTACCAAGAATGGTACAAATCATGCTCACGTGGCAAGTTTATAATAAATAGAATGGTTTTTCTTTAAAGAAAAAAGAACATAATTTACCTAATGAAAATAATTTTGTGTTATTTAAATGTATTAGACGAACTAGGGTCTAGAACTCTTAAAAAAAAGAAAAAATATATATTTTAATGAAGACATTCCAAAAATATTTTATATTTTAGTTATTTTAGTTGAATTTCATATTTTACTTATCAAATAATCTTTTAGTCATTATTTAATTATGTGCAAAATGGCAAGTCAATATCAATATTAACAAGTTACTATATTTAACAATCGATGAGTCAATCTCTTATACTTTTAATTATCAAGATTATATATATATATCAAAATATTTATAATATTAGTATTAGTGTCTAGACTTATTTAAAAAATGGTTTTTTTAAGAAGGCATTCCAAAAGTATTCTATATTTTATTTTTAGCTAAATTCGATATTTTACTTCTCAGACTCGTTTTTTTTCCTTTATCCTTTATTTGCTTAGGCGCAAAAGTATTCCATTGATCAAATCAATATAATGTAAAGTTATCATACTTCTATATTTAAAATGTTTTATTTGAAAATATTTATTCACTAGGTCGCATGGCTGTTTCTTTCATTTTTTTTTTTTTTTATAGTATTTTGAATGTTTAATTTAAAAAAAAATGTGTTTCTAAAAAAGATAAATAAATGTATACTGAAAAGAAAGATAAAAATGAATATATTTTTCATTTTGTAGAATAAAAGTTGATGAGAAATGTTTGTTTTTATGCGAGAAAGTATTTATTTGGCCATCATAAAGTATATAAAATATTAAAAAAAATAATTTCCTCTTACTCTTGCAAATATATCTTCTTGTATTATTATTATTATTATATTATTTGATTATTTGACTTCACTCCGTATTATTATTATTATTATTTGAGTTCACTCCGGATTAGATGAAATGATAATTTATTTTTTAAAAAAGATAAATATTTTAATTTTAATACTAAAATTGAATTATCATTATATAATAAATAAATGGTAAGATGCATGGTAAAATATTGAAAAGGGTCATCTATATTATTATAGGTTTTTTTAGGCAAATCTATGTTATTGTAGTTGTAACACTTTACATATGACATAAGTTGAAGTTTCAAGTTGTCAAAATTTTCATTGGAGTACTAGTTTAGCTTCAAAAGTTAATTATATACTCTGCACAAATGTAATTTATTGGGAAATCAATCTAAATGGGGGATCATTCCCTCTTGTAGTTAATTAGTTGAATTTTAGGATTTAAGTAAGGATTTGTTTGGCTTTTTTCTTTATTCAAAGCACAACTAAAAAAGTCTAATAAAATGGTTACTATTACGCTAGGTTGAATCGAATTGAACCAAACTAATTCTACCTAACTCAACTCAATTCAACTAAATTACATTAAACACTTGTTAGAAATTATATTTTCCTTCAAAGTTTTGTCCAAACTGCCAAGAGCTCGGCACAACATTATCAAATTCAATGGTCTTCCAATCACTAGTAGTGACTCTAAAGGACAAACTTTGCCCCACCAAAAAGGTACCAACTTGCCAATTCTGGCCCCAATTCCTTGACATTTGTAACCATCCAGTAGACGAGCCTTTAATCTTAACATCCACAACATCACCTGCACCACCAACATTGTAGAGCAATACAAGAAGCCAATAAGGATTCCCTTTGAGTTCAAACCGTAGACCACCTTGTTTGTAGCAAAGCGTCCTACGGTAGCGAACCGGGATGACTCCAGCCCTGTAAGGGGCCATTTTGGTGAACATATAAAGTGATAAATCAAAATGGCGTTGGGGTGGATTGCACCAAATATCTTGTGTTTTTGTATAGTTTGGAGGACAGAAATTTGTGGCAGTTATTTTGATTGTGCCTGCATTTGGTATACACCAATTGTGTTCATTGTTCACGCACATTATCTCAAAGCATGCTCCGCAGGCTCCACCATTATTGAATAATGCTGTACTTAACGCCGCTGTTGCTAGCCCATAACCTTGTTTGAATAGATTTCCATACCCGCAAGCTCCCTCTATTATATATTGACAAAAGAAAAGTAAAGTGCACTTTAATATATTTGTATAGATTCTACCATTATAATCCTATCTTTAATTTGCATAAATAGAAAGTATTATTTTAAATGTATGATATATTCTTACGCATAGTTTCACCACCCCTCATGTCGCCATAGAAGGTGGCACGAGCATCGTACCATGTGGTGTCAATCTTTTGATTAGCAATAGTATCAATGAGCCTAGAGGCCATGGCTTGACCAAAAATGGCCATAAACCCCAACCAAAGAAGCAAATTGTTGAACGAATTGACCATTTTTTTCTTCTTTTTTCTCTTGCCTTCGCAAATTGCAGAAACCTAAAGTGAAAGTGGGTGACTTTATATGGTAGAAAATGGAGTTAAATATGGTAAATGAAATTAATTTTCTGTAACAGAATATATAATCAATGTTGGTAAACCAAACAAGGGAAGAGAGACAAAGATCCAATGCTATAGTTAAAACGGAAAATTTTCAAACCACGTTAAATTACGTCCATTCCCTCCCCGGCTACCGTTAAATTTAAATATTACGGAGTGTAACTTCCATGATTGTAGTTTAAATCATTATTGTTTTTGCAGTTTTTACTCCACGTTTTTTGTTTTTTATTTTTTGTCTCTTGGGAGTTTCTTTTCTAGAAATTATCATTTTTTTTTAGTTTTGTTCATTTCTTTTTCTAAATGTGTCTATCAGTGTCTATAATGTCTATCATTTATAAATGTCAAATTTATTATTTTTCCTTTTTTAAAAATATGCTTTATTTTGATTTAATAATTTTCAGCAATTTCTTTTAATTTAATTTCTACATTTTTATGTAGAAGATATTTTCCGTAATAAAAGTACTTATTATAGAAAATTGATTTTACAATTAATTACATTATAGTTTTTACCATAAATTTATTATTTCTTTCCGCTCTACTTATTCAAAATAGATTTCCAGCCAAATTCTACTACTAGCAACCAATTAATTTTTATTTAAAGTAGTTTTTTTTAAAAGAAAATAAAAATATATTTTCAAAATATTATCTTCATTTTCTATTACTATTAAAAAAATAATAGATGTCAACATGAGCGTAGCTCAACTGACATAGTGTTTGTACTATGACTTTGAGGTTAAAAGTTCAATTTCCACACCCTACGCTTTAATTACAATACCTTTGCCAAAAAAAAAAAAAAAATGAGTAGGCTTTTTTTAAGCCAAAAAAAAAAAAAGAGTAAGTTATTCTATCTACTAAATTCATTTTTGTTTTAGGAAAATTGCAAAAATGACCCTTAAAGTATATAGTAGTAATTGCAATTACACTCTCAAACTTTCAATTGAAAAAATTGAACTCTCAAAGTTACACAAGTATTAAAATTAGGCCCATCAAACTTAGATAGTTATAGAAATTGAACCATTTAATAAAAATTGAGCACTCAAACTTATATAAATACTAAAATTAGACCCCAAACTTTTAAACTAGTTGAAATTTGATCCTTAAATAATTAGTTATTGTTAAAATGGATGTTGCAACACTTTGATTAAATTGATCAATATACCACGAAATCCATTTTTGAAAATTATGTAACTAATTAAAATTTTAAACTTTAAAACTAAAGGTTTATGGATCAAATTTCTACATTTATGTACATTATTTTTATTAAATTATATTGTATTCCTATTTTAAATTTATTTGTTTGTTTCTGTTTGAACCAATATCAGCATCTTGCTTCACTGGATCTTAGGTTAGTTTAATCTTTCTTCTAAATATCGTTATCGATATTTTATCGATAATTTAAATTTAAGGACATGACAATGAATATTTAAATATCAACAGATATTTTAAAAAAAATCATGGATATCGTAAAAATTTATAAAAAAAATATAGGATTCTTTTAGAGAAATTTCAAAACAATCCTATTTAAGCAATAAACTATGATTTTAAACATATAAATCAATAATTAGAAGTCAAATATGATTTGTGATAGAATAATAGATAATAGTGAAGACTGAAAAATTATTATGAACGGAATATTTCATCAATAAAGTCTAGGTCATACAAATTCAATAGTAAGTTTAGTAACAAGATGATATTAATCCAACATTAGCATAATTTATTTGATGATGATAATATTGCTCCCAAGCAAAACTCATATTATCAATTCAATTTTGAGGAGAAATTATGTAAAAAATCAATGAGAGAAGTTTGAATCAATTAGTTTAAAAATAAATATATTTTCTTCTTTGTGATTTTTTAAAGAAAAAGAACAAAATATAGAGATGTTGAAACGAAATATCAAAGATAACATGACGAAATATCCACGATTTAACTGGTATGTATAAATGACATTTTCGTGAATAAAGTATATATTGCGGATATATCGAAAATAGTAAATGAGTTGAAAAAAATAGATAAGACCACATGGTGTCCAAATAAATATAAACTCGAATGATAAATTATATTTATTAAAAAAATATCAATTATATAATAATTAATTTTAAAAAACAGTTAAAACATGAAATAGAAAATATATTGAGAGTCCTGAAAAAGGAAAAAGAGAGAGAGAGGAGAGAGAAGTAACCAAAATTTTATAATGAAAAAGGATTGAACCTACAAGCTTGAGGATGATGAGGCATACAAAAACCAACCAAAAACCCCAAATTTGAGAACCGAGTGTAAACTTTAATCAACATAAACGAAAAATATTTTTTGAAAAGACAAAATATTGCCAAGGCGATATTATCAAATTATTGATAATATCGGGGATATATAATCAAATATCGCCTATATTTCGACGATTTTTGGTAAAAACGATTTTATCTAGTGAAATGTGAACAGAATATATTTCGCTATATTTTCATCCTTATTCCAGACCAAGGTTCGACTCCATTGGCAATTTCATTCTATTTTTAGTTTTTAAATATATATGGTTTTTTTTAATAGGTAGTATTATTATATAACAATAGGAGGATCTCACAGCCTGGGATCAAGACACCACACCACAGCAAACAAAGCAA
The DNA here is from genome assembly GCF_027475165.1 of Benincasa hispida. Classification (NCBI taxonomy): domain Eukaryota; kingdom Viridiplantae; phylum Streptophyta; class Magnoliopsida; order Cucurbitales; family Cucurbitaceae; genus Benincasa; species Benincasa hispida. Next base: position 53,631,640 of record NC_143478.1, on the reverse strand, counting down.
CAACAAAGACCAAGCTCTTAATAGAACCAGAGATCAAAAGCCATAGCAAAATAAAATAGATAAACCGACCAGAGAACCAGTAACGAAACAAAACAAATCCCACAAACGGAAGGCAACACCCAAAGAAAACAAAAGACCAAACACAATAAATAAGAAAGAACATTAATAAGAAAAACTAGAGAAGACCAAGAAGATCAACCCGCCAGGAAACAATACGAGCACGAACCATAGAGACAATAAGATGGAATAAAGCAGACGCCGTCCTAGGACGATCTCCATGCAGTCGACGATTCTTCTCCTGCCAGATATAATAAATAGAAGCACAGTAGAAGACTCGAAACAACTTACTTCGTACTCCCTTACCGGCCTCCACTCGACAAACCCAACTCAGCTCGACATCTCACCTAGCCACCAATAGGACGACCCCAACAAACATAACACACCTGACCATACCTCTCTCTCAAACCTACACTCGAAGAATAGATGATCCCAAATCTCCCAACCCCCCTCCCCCCCAACAAGAGACACGTACCATCAGACGAGACATTCCACTTCCTAACCCAATTCTGAGTACCCAACCTATCCTGCATAACCAGCCAAGCACAAAAAGAGTGCCGAGGAATACCACCCCCAGACCACAGAAGCCGCGCCCAAGACACCCTAGGACGACGATGATGCAAACTCTCCCACGCACTCGCAATAGAAAACCGACCATTAGCACTCAGCACCCACACCCAATAAACCTCACCAATCACTCTAGGCCCCGTTGTCTGAATCAAACCCCAAATCTCACGCAACTCACGTGAAACAGAAGGCCACTTCCAGCCCCTCTCTCTATCTAGAAAATCTGAAAATCGCGCCTCCCTACTAGTGGCCATATCAAACACTACCCTAGGATCATACGTCTCCAAAATCACACCCCCAAGCAACCATGGATCCCACCAAACAAAATACCTCCTCTCATCACCCACCTTCAAACGAACCAACTACTTGGATTTATCCCGACAATGAAGGATAGCCTTCAAGCACCAGGATCTCCCAGCCTCACACTGAATTGCCCACAAAAATCGACCCCTCAAAACATACCCACAAAGAGTCGAACTTAACCAACAGAAGTGAAAGAAGCTTCATAATAGCCGCCTGGTTCCATGACTCCACATGCTTAATGCCTAAGCCCCTCTCACCCTTTGGTAAGCAAACCTCATCCCAAGCAACCCGCGCACCATCACGACCTTCTACCCTGCCTCTCCACAAATAAGCCCACAGAAGACAATCAACCTCATTAAAGACACAAGCAAGCAAAACAAAGATGTTGGACTAGAACACTAGAAATGACTGAAGGACAGACTTCACTAACTACAAAATCTCAGCAAACGAAAGAGAATGGGCCGCCCAACTCCTAATATGAGTAGTAATCCTCTGAATCAACGAGGTGCAATCCACAGCCTTAAGACGACCAGCCAACAACAATAATCCCAGATACCTGACAGGCAGAGAAGCAAGAGCAAACCCCATAAAAGATTCAAGCTCCTCAGCCTCAACAGAATCCACTCCCGCAACAAACATAGAGCTCTTCCCCACATTTGCAACTAACCCCGACATCTCCGCAAAATCCACCAGAACCCTGCTCACAAAATCCAAAGAACCCTGGTCAGCCGCACAAAAAATCATGTGATCATTAACAAAAGCCAATTGAGTCAGGCCAACATGCTCACAACTGTCATGGAACCTAGGGGTGTTCGTGGGTTGGGTTGGGTTGGGTTGAAAGACTAAGACCCAACCCAATTGTTCGGGTTGTAAATTTCTTCAACCCAAATAACCCTTATTAAAAAATGAACCCAATCCAACCCAACCATGAAATATTTAGGTTGGGTTGGTTCAGGTTAATTGGGTCTTTTATTTAAAATTTTGTTCTAAAAAAAGCAAAACGTAAATATGTAAAAATTTAATTTAATTATTTTCATATATTGAATTAACAACTCAATTTCAATTTCTATAGTGAGAATTTTATTTCTAAAGTGCAAAGAAATTACTTTTATGAGTTGTTGAAGAGTAAATTATTAAAAAAAATATTGGAATTAAATAAAATTAAAATCAATATATGTATAAATAATTGTGTTATAAATAATAAAAAAGTATATATTTTAAAGTTAATAATAAATTCGGGTTGGTTCGGGTTGGTTTGGGTTATATTAGTTGAACCCATGAACCAACCCAACCCATAAAATTTTCATTTATTTGAACCCAACCCAACCCAAATGAGTTGATAACCCAAACTGCACAGATTGGGTTGATCGATTTTTTCGGGTTAACGGGTTTTTTTAACACACTTAATGAAACCTAAACCACACAGGAGGTTTATTCAGCCGTCTTGAAAGAACTTCCATTAAAAAATGGTATAATTCATTAGCAAAATATATGCTTATTTTATTAGCAAGTGGTATAATTCATTTATGATTCACCACATATCTCGATAAAAAAATGTTTTTTTCTATTTTTTATTTTGAAATATATATAAAATATAATATAATATAATAGTTAATCTTTTTATTATATATATACACAAATTTATAATATTTTTGGATCATTCTAAAATTATTTACCTTTATATGAAAGTTAAATTACAAATTTAGTCCCAAAATTTTCAAATTGTGACTAATAAATTCCTTAATTTTCAATTTTGACTTTAGTCCATTAAAAATTTTAGTTAAACTTATAAATTACTTTCAATTTTATATCTAATATATCTCAAAAATACTAAAAATGTTTTAAAAATAACCATTTTATAAAACAAAAAAATAGTTTTTGTGTCCATTTGAACCTTAAATTTTAACATTTGTATCTAATTCAAAACAAATATCTAATCGTACCTATTAAGCACAAAATTAAATGTAATGTCTACTGTAACATCTTTTAATATTTTAAAATATGTAAGAGTCGTATTTTATGCAAATTTGGTATTTTAGGAATCTATCAAATACAACAATTGAAAATTCAGAGACCTATTGAATATTTTTTAAAAGTTAAGAACTATATATAGACACAAAACTAGAAGTTCATGGGCTAAACTTTTTAACTTATATACAGTACAACCCCTCACTTGAAGTTCTAATTTGCCACTAGGCACAAATGTGTTGGGGTTGATACCTTAAACTCTCGTAGGGTCCTGTAATTTGTAAACACCTGTAAGAACAAACACTTATGATGTAATAATATGAGATATTTTCTTCACTATTGTCTATGAAACATGAGATGTTTTATTTGCATTTACCACAAACCAATAAACTAAGATCCCTGGTTGTCGTTGTAACTTAAGCATGTATGTGGAGACATACATGTGGATCATGCCTTAAGTGATAACAAAAAGAGTCTGTAGTATATAGATATAGGAGGGAAACCTTATCCTAGTGATACTACGGATGTGACCCACTTTGTAGATAGTTACAAATGTTATGACATGCTATAGATGGTCTGATCCTGATCATTCATATGGAGACATGCAAGAGAGGGTGTCCTATACAAAAGAGTTTGTATAAGACCGGACCATGAAGTGTATAGTCTCGTTTTATAACGGCGTTCATGGAAAAGACTTCACTTCACTAAGATGACCGTAGATAACATGACCTTAATCCTGAGTGAGTTGGGAACTCCTGCCTTTAAAGGCGGTCCTTTGATTTGCATGGGTGCGAGTGGCCAGATTTCCGACTTAAACCTACCACTTTGGGGATTCGTCTGATTGGGGAGCTGGGAACTCAGTTACATAAGATGGAATTCACTTCTTCCCCAAAGTAGAGGTAAGTAGAGAGATTGCTTCCTTAAGGGCTGATTCGAGGGTTTGAACGATGGAGAACCACACACCTTCTCAAGGCCCGAGAGGTGTTCACTCATATTAAGACTATGATATATTGTTCATTAGAGGGATTAGTGGTACTTAAGGAGTTAGATGTAACTATAAGGGAAAAATGGTAAATTGGCCCAACTATACTTACGAGCATCTGCGAAGGGTTATCCTACTATTGACTGATTATATCTGATAGACTCAGAAATATATTTGTAGTGAGAATAGTGCAGCTGTCGGTCTTTAGTAGAGTGCCGGCAGTTAAAGGAAGGGTGGTGGATCTCGTGACTAAAGAATTTAGTCAACTATTCATGTACTGTTGGAGCTTCAAGCTACAGGTCCATAAGGTCCCCTTGGTAGCTCAATGGATTCAAGTTGAGAATTAATTTTTGGGTCAATTTGAAGTATTCAAATTGATAAGAGGGAGTTTGATTATATATGATATGATTAAAATAATTTAGTTATATGTGATATAATTGATATGATGTATGAGATACATTATTTGGAGGAAAATGATATAAATATGATTCATATCAAATAAAAGAGAAAAGGACTATGGTTTAAATGTTGCATATGATGTGATATTAAAACTATAGGTTATAAATATAATATGATAAGTTAGTTATTATATTTATTTATAATTAAAACAATTTTGAGATAATTATAGGCAGTTTCTCCTTTAACCGTGCGTGAAGTGGGAGGTTTTATTTAATTTTCATAACTTAAGGATAAAATGAAAAATGTTTTTATTTTGTAGAGGATCGCTTCATTTAGTACACTGCTTATCGTTTAGCTCACGAGAGATTATACGACAGCTTCTATGTACACGCACAATTCTCTAAACGATCATGTAGCATTTTTCTAAACCATCATGTGGCAAGCGATATTCTTTAAACGATCATGTAAACGATCAAGCTGCTTTTTCCTAAATGATCGTGTACCTGTTGACTTTTACTAAACGATCAAGCATAAAGTCTATACGATAAAGAGTATCCTTCTCCCACTTGCTTGGTCGTTAAGTTCGATTGTTGTTTCTTCCAAACCTCTACCAAATCCAACAAAGTTGTTATTGAAAATATGTATTGCTTATTTCATCTTAGAATTCCAATAAACTAAATGACCCATGACTATTACATGAGTACTTGAACTTTATGTGGAGACATAAAAGTGGATCAGGTTCAAGTAATAAGTCAAAATGATCTATAGTATATGAATGAGGTTTGGTGCCTTATTCCTAGTAATACTATTGGATGCAGCCCACTTTGTAGTTGTTACAAAGAGTTGTAAAGTGCTACAAACGATGTGATCCTAATTCGTATATGTTATGACATGAGGAGTGAGGGCGTCCTGTGCAATGGGTTGGTATAAGATTGGACCATGAAATCAGTCATTCTTACTTTATAATGTTGTTTACTATTTAAGACTGACTATTTCAAAGTGATGACCTAGGTAACTTGACCTTAATCCTGAGCTAACTATGAACTCCTGTTTATTCAGGATTATCCTTAGATTTGCACAAGTGAGAGTTGGCTCAACAACGTCGGCTCAATAAACCTCCATTTCAGGGGTAGGACCGAGTAGATAGTTGGGGATATAGGATGCAAGATAGATTTCACTCCTACCCGCTTTTAGGGATAGTAGAGAGATTGTTCCCTTAAATGCTGACTCCGGGTCTTGAATAAGGGGCCCCACCCTCTCATTGGCCCAAGAGGGATTCAGTTTAATGATTGGATCACAAATTAATTGTTCATTAGAGAATCAGTGGGACTTAAGAAACAAGAGGTAATCTCGGGGGTAAAACAGACATTTGACCCAGCTGTTATTACGAACAACCTGTAGGGTTAACTTACTAATCATGGTTATATCAAGTGGACATAATATATCTACAGTGAGGGGAGTGCAACTATGGGCTTTAGTAGAGTGACCCATTAGTTAACGAATGGAGGTTAATTCGGTGTAATGAGTTTAGCCAATTAATCTCGGATCGTTGGAGCCCATGATCTGTAGGTCCGCGAGATCCCCTACTAGCTTGTAAATGGATTAGCTTTAGAATAGCGTGATAAGTTAATTTGAAACTTTCAAATCAAAATAAAGGGAATTAGTTACACGTTTAATTTTAGAATTAAACAGAATGGGAGAATTAATTAATATTTAAATATAATTTAAATATTAATTCATGAAGGTAAAATTTGTGTAAAATTAATTTAATATTTGATATTAAATTAATTAGAATTAATTAAATTGTTTAATTAATTATTTATTAATTTTAGAAAATTAATTTTTGAAATTTACTTTGTAAAATTAATAATATTTTCAATTTTGAAATCAAATTGATTTTTGAAATCATTTTGATATTGAAAAATTTGGAAAACACAAAAATTTGAGAAATGGGATTTCTCCACTATCATGAAGTAGCTCTCTCAACATCCACTTCTTTCAAACTTCAAATCTCCAAGCATGAGCTGCATTTCATGCAGCCATCTTCTTTGCATGAGAGTCCTATAATAAATAAAGAAGATTGGAGTGGAATTTAGGCATGCATCAATTGAGTTTTTACTGAAAACTTCAAGTTGAAGAAGCTGTTCTTTAAGTGGGTCGTTGCAGTGAGTTCTTCTCCAAGAGAATACTGTGGAAGATCTTGAGGTTGTTCACAACGAGATTTGGAGAAGTTTTGTAGCTGAGAATTGAGGCATACAAAGGTATTGCTAGAAACCCTCTTATTATTATATGAGTATGCTTTAGTTACAACCAAAATTAATGAATTAGAATGTTTATTGATCCTTGTTGCTTTCGCTGCATATTGATATGCTCCTACAAAAATGGACAGAAATATATCTACGGTGAGGAGAATGCAACTATTGAGCTATAGTGGAATGTCTTAGTAGTTAATGAATAGTAATTAATTCGGTTTAAAGAGTTTAACCAATTAATTATAAGTCGTTCGAGCTCATGATCTATAGGTCCATAAGGTCCCTGTACTAGCTCGTAATTTGGATTAGTAAATTGAGTAATCTTGATGAGATTTAAAATTACGGTAGAATTTGAAATGTTCAAATTCAATTAGGATTTCTATTCATTGTATTCTATACAATTGAAATGTTTAATCTTATCAAAATTAAACGAAATTGGTGAATCGATTAATGTTTAAAATATGATTTAAATATTAATTGTATAACATTAATTCCGTTATAGTGGAATTGATCTTTTATTAATTTAATATTAGATATTAAATTAACAAAATTAATTAAAAGATTTGAGGAATCCTTGGTTACTTCCTACAAGTTCCAACTTTTGAGGAATCCAAATGGACTCTCTGTGGTTCGACCCCATACTTGCTACTTATACTACTAGTTAGTTAAGAGGTTAGTTCGGTGCATACAAATTTTATTTGCATAGGCACGGGTTCACGGACGACAGTGAATCCAGCGGCCAACCACAATCCAAGCTAAAAAATGTGTAGCATTGTCCACAATTGAGGCAAAGTATATAGCAATAGTGGAAGCAAGCAAGGAGATGTTATGGCTTAAAAGGTTCCTTCAAGAGTTGGGTTTGAAGCAAGGTGAGTATGTAATATTTTGTGATAGTCAGAGTGTTATGGATTTCAGCAAGAATTCAATGTATCATGCTCGTACTAAACACATTGACATTAGATATCATTGGTTACAAGACGTAACTGAAGAGAAGAGATTGAATCTGAAGAAAGTCCACACTGACAAGAATAGTGTAGATATGTTAAATAAGGTAGTTCCCAAAAGCAAGATTGAGCTTTGTAGTAAGCTTGCTGAGATGAGATTCAAGTGATCATGGATGTGATTGAGTCTTTCTCGTGTTGGGCTGGAGGGGGAGATTATTGTGGGTGTCTAGCCCACTTGTTGCACAAGCAAGACTTTATTTTAAACTTGTATTTTCTGAGCCCAATTGGACCTAATTTTTAGGTTGGCTCATCTTGAAAGCCCTAGGTTTTCTTTTATGTGATATGAGAATTACCTAAGGGAAAAGAGAGTAAAAAAGAAGCAAAAAAATCGAGAGAAAGACAGCAGTTCGATTTTTCAACAACAGTTTTCACAAAGTTGTCGATTTTTGAAGTTTGAACCGTTAGATCTTGCTAAAATTTGGCCAGCCTGTTTGGACACATGGGACCTCGTTTTGAACGGTTGGATTGTTAATGAAGCTCTGATTTATCCGTAATCACTGTCGAACAGAACTTATAAAATTGGGTGATTTTCATTTTTTTTTATCTCTCAAGTGTTGATCTTTTATGTATGATAGTATTAGTGGGTAGTGAATCTTTGTATGACTAATTTGGGTTATTTTTTCCTCAATTTTATCATAATAAGAGAAGTTGACAAGGGTAGACTCCTCACAAGTCCCATGGTTTTTACTCATCACATCGAAGGGGTTTTCCAGGTATAATTCATGTGTACTCTTTGTTTTTTAGTATTCCAGAATTTTGTGATTAATAGATGTCCATTGTTGGTTGTTTGCTTGGTGATTTGTTTGTAGTATTTTTTAGAACAATTATTTGATTTATTATTTTGGAGGAGATCCTAGTGAGTTGTTGTTATATTATCTGAGTGATAGAGGGGAATGCGAATGGATGTGTGAGAAAGAGAAAGAAAAGCAATGAGGATTAATTCGAGAGAAAAATAGAATATTGGAGGAATGTGAGAAAGGTATTTAGAGGGGGTAGTGGAAGGAGAGAGAGTATTATAAGGTTAATTTTAGGTGTTAAAAAATATACAAGGGTAAAATTGTACCAAAAATATTCTTCCATATTCATAATTTTTTATATATTATAGATAGATAGGTATAAAATAGCTATATATACAACCCTAAAGAACCCTACCAATTCTGGTGCAATATTCTATTTAAGAAAAACTATATTGATGCCACCAGAGTCACTTATATGTGGTGATGTAGGTCTTTTTGGCGAGTGCGAGACCTTCTCCGGTAAGTGTGTGACTACCCATGACATGATTTTCTCCCATAGCGGTAGCAATTGAGCAAACGACCAACTATGTCTTCATGCTCAATCCCTATGTTGTCTAATATAATAACACATAAATTTGGTACATAATGTGCATTATATACTTGATGGTCCATGGTGTTATTCAATAAATCATACCTACAATATAAAACATAAAATATATGGAAATAAGATTCTCAAATTAAAAATGACATTGTGCAAATCTATACTATTAAAATTTAATTTAAAATTTTACTTCATAATTATTTTGAATTAATTAATAGACATTAAGTCAATAATTGAAGGTGAGTATTAGTGAAAAATCAAGGTTAAGAGTGTAAATCCTAAAATCTAGATACCAACTTGAAACAAAACTTAAATTTCAAGAGTAAAATTGTAATATTTTAAATTCTAAGGATTATATTAAAACAAAACTCAAAACTTAAGGACTAAAAAGGTAACATTTTGAAACTTAAGGACTAACTAGAAAGTAGACCTAAAACCTAAGAACCAAAAAGATATGTTTCTCAAAATAAAAATATTACCTGTATTAAAGAAATACAAATATGGTATGAAGCATGTATTAAAAAACTCTTGAGGGCTAGAAATTTTGTAATTTTGTTTAAAAAGTTTTTTGTGCCTGATCGTCCAATCATTGAACGTTGAAGCTGCAGACACTTATTTTCCAACCATCCCAATTTTATTACACTATATGGGGTGTGGGAAATTGAAGTTCAAACCTTAAAGTTGATAGTACAAGTTCGTACCAACGGAATTTAAGTTCATGTTGATTTTGTAAAAGATCTATTTTTAGTTTTAAATGAAAAATGTCTACCCGTTAGACACGTGTGTTCATTTAGAGTGTATTTTCTTATGAAGCACAGATACTTTATATGAAGCAAAGAATCAGTATCAGACACGTATCGGATACCGATACTTCCAGATACTTCCTAGATACATATCTGATACGCGATTTGACGTATCTATATTTCTAGATACTTTCAGATACGTATCTGACACACGATTTGACGTATCTATTTCTATGCGTACTTTTTTTTAAAAAAAAAAAAAAAAGAAAGAAAAGTAACTCATCTAATCTTTTCCAAAAATTAGGCAACCTATTTAAAAAGCTCACTACTCAAGTACAAAACTAAAAGAAAAAAATAAATAAATAAGAACCAAACCCTAGACTAGAATCATCCAATCTTCATCTTCACATTTGAGTCCCCACAAAGTCCACCAAAATATAAACTATTTGAATACCTTCAGCAATAAGTTCTTCGTTTATCTTCATACTTCTCCCTCTAATCTTTTTCTTCTTCTTTTTTGCAATATGAGTCACTTTTCTATTGCATTTTATTAACTATTGTACTTCAGCATCTTAGATGTTTTTTTTGTATTGTATGTCAATGTTTGTATTCTATTTTGTGTTATTGTTATTAACTTGTATGCTAAATTTATCTATATCCTAGATTTTTTTTAAAGAAAAAAATGTAGTATCCTCTTTTTTCTAAAAATATATATATTAAAAAATATATAAAAAAATGGCGCATCCTTAGACGTATCTGTATCTTAGTTTTTTAGAAATTGACGAATCACCATATCCGATCGTATCCATATTCGATAGTCATATTGCTGTCAATGCTTCATAGGTGTTTTCCTTTTGTGCCCTCTAACTACTAGTACAACCGCCATCATACCTAATTTGTTTCTGGTTTTAAAAACAAATGTAGGTGGTTAATTGTAATATTGCTTAGATTCTTTTGGAATTTTGGATGAATATTTTTTTATAGTTGCTTTGAACTCTAAATAATATTTCTCTAGCAGCTGATAATCTTATTCTGATGGCTCACGATAAGAATAGATCTATATAGGATTATGTCTTCCTAACCTTCTATAATTTTTCACCAGGTAGAGTACGTCCAACATTTGATGGTTTGCGATTTGAAGTGAAGCATGTAATGTTACAGATGATTCAAGTAGCAAGACAATTTTCTAGAGCATTGGGAGAAGATTTGCATGCCCATCTTAAAAGTTTATTGGAAATCCGATACATTTGTTATGCCTAGAGTCACTCTAGAGGGAATTAGAATGTCCATGTTTCCATTTTTCTTATGAGATGAGATAATGGACATATTCACTCAAACCAAGTGAAATAACTTGATGGGATATGATTGTGGAGAAATATTTTCCTCCTACTGTGAACATAAAGTTGGGGGCAACTATGAGACTTGTAACATCCATTGCATGAAAATAATGAATAGCTTAGACACCTTTTAAGGAATTTGGCCCGTAGTTAGATGTCTTTCACCTAACCCGTGTGGACAAGTCAAAACCAAAGCAGTTTTTCTAGATAAAGTTTTCTCTCCTTTACTTAGGAAAAAAAGAACTAAAAGTTAACATAGGAATGGGTTAGTTTTCCTCTTCTTCTTTTTGTCATTTCTTATTTTTCTTTTTCCCTTTCTTTTTCAAGATAAATGAGGAGATTTGGTTGATTACTTCCTTATGCATGTATTAATAAGTTGAAGTTTAGGAGAATCTAATATCTATGCCTAAGGCCTTTCAAGGTAACAATGAAAATATAGGCTAAATAATGCAATTATAAGCATGCAATAGGAAGCCAGACAAAGAACTCAAGTTGCATGAGAAATAAGAAGGAAAATTTTTAAATGAGCTAAAAAATCATGCTTGTTTTCTTCCTGCGTCATCTTAAATAAACCAAATTCTAAAGGAATTTATCATCACTGTCATAATAAGAGCATAAGCAATTAAGAAAACAAGCAGGTAAAGTAAAAATACCTGGGTCATCACAGTTCTCTAGAAGATTACCTGGCAGAACTATCATTGCCTTTTCACTATTGGGCTCTTCTTCCTTCTTAATCCAACACATCTTGCTCTTTTCAAGAGAGTTGGCAGTCACCAATACAACGGTGTCAACATCTTCTTTCTTAGGACTGAGAAATTTGTCTAGAAAGGGAGCAACATGAATATAATCATATAAATTCTACCGCCACAAAAAATTGGTACATACCTGTTTGGGGCTCTTTGGTGTTAGGGGTCTATGTCCTTCTTCATCAAAATCAAACACTTCATTAAACTCTGCTTCAGTCATAGGCCTAGGGAGATCACAGAGGCTTACAATTTCCAAGGCACTAACATTTCTCACCTGAAGCTCTAATTGAGCTGGAAGTATACCATTCTGATTTTCAAGTTTACTTACAATGGTCTTTTGGTTAGTCATCATGTCCTGCTAGAGTTTCATAATTATTTTCACCAAACTCTTAATTATCTCCTCTAATAGTGTGCCAGAATTAGAGCTACTAGGGTGGTCTGTTTATCCCTCTCCCCATTGGAAATTGGGGTGATCCCTCCATCTAGGATTGTACATGCTGTTATGGGGATCATATCATCTTCCTCCTTGATTACTAACATAATTCACTTCCTCAATAGGAGCTTAGGATTGAACATGGGCAAGGGCAATCTGTTTCACAAGAGAAGCTAAAACAAACATTTGAGACTTAAGTTCATTTACCTCTCGTATGATAACTGACAACGGGAGCTCGCATTCCGAATTGCCAAGAGTTCTTAGCCATTGTGGAAGTCAAAAGTCAAGCCTCAATGGTGGTTTTATAACCAAAGCCCCACAACATCAATTGTATTCCAATCATTAGAGATTAATCTTGAATAGACGCACTGAATCAAGAGGTGATCTGAAATTTGGTGGTGTGGGAAACTTGCACACAACTATTTATAATGCTCCCAATACTCAAACAATGTCTCTCCAGCACCTTGTGTAATTCCATAAATTTCTTTCCTGGTGCTATTGGCTCTATAGATGGGAAAGAATTTTTCCTTCTTGACGCTATTGGCTCTGGAGACATGAAAGAACTCCAAAAAAACTCTTCTTCAGCTTGTTCCAAGTTCTTATCAATCTTAAGGCCTGGTAGTATTGCCAGTCTTTCGCTCCAACCCTTCAGTGAAAATAGAAAAGCTCTCAAGTTGAATAGCTTTTTTATCACGACCTGGGGAGTCTCATCCCATCACAAACAACATGAAAATATATCAAGTGTTTATGTGGGTCTTCCCCATAACTCCCTTTAAAGATGGGCAATAGAAGGATAAGCCCTGGATTGAGCTCATACAATGCACAACATGAAAGGATCAAATCCTACAGCGGAAGTGTTGTGAATGCCTCGCATTCCATAATTCAATTTTTACATAAACAAATTCATTATACTAAAACAAAATATAAACATGTAAATTAACATGCTTTAAGAAAAGATTAGAACCATTCTTACCTTTGTAGATTCCCAAGCTTCACAAACAATCCTCTTTAAGTTCCAACAAACGGCTCCTCCAACGATCTTGATCACGAACGATTTTTTGAACAATCTCGAACACTACCATGAGAGTAACTTCATTATTCTCTAGAATTCCAATAGAGGGATGGGTGGTATCCAACTATTGGAAGAGGGGGAGGGAGAGGGAGAGGGAAAGAAGAAAGGGGTTTTGGAGTAGAGAGGATTCTCTTTGTGGCTTAGGAAAAAATTTGCACAATAACACTTGTGTGTTGTGTATTGTCAGTCTCTGTGTCGGTGTCTCCTAAAGGGGCCATAGAGATGTCTTTATATAGGCAAGGGGTCAAGCCTTTTTCCTAATCTTTTTCCTATTTCCCTTATCCATAATTAATTAATTAATTAGCATTTATTTAATTAATTAGCACGATTAAATAACACTTATTTAATTTAATTTGCACATTAATTAAAACACTATTAAATCTAATTTAATTATCATAAACATTGTATGTATATGTGCAATACCCCTCTATTAATTAATTCTTTGGGAATCTAATTCGCTTGAATTAATTAATTGAATCTTATTCAAATATTACTTTCCAATTTAGTTTGAATTATAGATCATATCCATAAGCAATTATATATTAAGCACATCAATATATAGTTTTCTCAAATTAATTTGAATAATTCAAATCATCCCCTTAAATATCTTGTAGTGAGCTAACAAGGGAACCTGATAGACTTGTAGATCAGAAGTTCCAACGATATGATATTAATTGGCTAAACTCATTAACCAAGTTAATCAATATTCGTTAACTGTGAGTATACTCTACTAAAGACCCACAGTTGCACTCTTCTCACTACAAATATATTTTTTTCTCCACAGATATAGACCAATAACAATAAGTTAGTTCTTCACGAGTCTTCTAACTCCAACTGGGTCAAATTACCGTTTTACCCTTGGGTTATCTCTGATTTCTTAAGTACTAGTGCTTCTCTAATGAATAATTTGTTTATGGTCCAACCAATAAACAGAAACCCCTCTCGGGCCAATGAGAGGGTAAGACCCTTTGTTCAAATCCCGGAGACATCACTTAAGGGAGCACTCATCTACTTACCCTTAAGGCAGGAAGGAGTGAATTTCATCTTGTTTTATTATGTTCTCAGGTCCTCACACGGTCTTGTCCCCAAAATGGTAGAAATATTGGGTCGGCAAACTGACCATCCTCATCCATACAAATCAAAGAACAATTCCTCGTGAACAAAGTTTCAGAATATAAGGATTAAGACTAAGTTGCCTAGATCATTATCCTATTGAAATAGGAACCTAACTAGTTAACAATGTTACATATAGTGGATACTATTTTGCGGTTCTGTCTTATGCAAACTCATTGCATAGGATACCTCCACTCGCATGTCAACTACATGAACACGTTGGATCATTGTGTTTGTATCAAATACAAAGTAATTCATATCTATAGTGTTACCAGGATAAGGTACCCAGCCTTATTCCTATACTATAGACCCTTCAGGTTGTATCTTGAACATTGATCCCTATATGTCTCCACATACAGTTCAAGACTCATAAGGCAGCTTTGGATGTTAGTTTATTGGATTTAGGGTTATTAAGACAGATATTTGATATTAAATTAATTAAGTTTTATTTAATGATTAGTTTATGAAATTAATTAAATTTTTATTTTTAAAATCAAAATAGATTTTATAAAATCAAATTTTGATTTTTAGAAAACAAACAGCACAAACAATAACATTTATTGAATTAACATCTATAACTCTTTATTGATGACAATAAATTATAACGTTTACTATTTACGAGTTTTAGGGCATAAAACCCAACAAACTCCCACTTAAACAAAAACTCTAGTTAGTGGATTGTATATGATATCAGAATCCAAAAGGCGGGATTATTGTAAATAAATACAATAAACTAAGGCAACATATACCCATTACACATCTCTCACTTGAGATACATCAAGTGGAGGATTAATGTATGATAGTTCACTAAGCGATAGGTAGTAGAATATTTCAAATCAAGTGGAGGAGTATTGTTGGGAATGTCCTAGAACTCGTAGTTCGTGTTAAACATTCTATTTATCAATAATATTGACTTGTTGATTTTGCATCTTATTATGAAAATCCAATAAACATATCCATGGCTATAGTCTGAATACAGTAACTTTGTGTAGTGACATAAACAGGATCAAGTTGACAGTATATAGCCTAAATAGTTTAAGTATATGGATGAAATTGGATATCTCATCCTGGTAACACTATGGGATGCGGCCCACTCTGTAGTTGTTACAAAAAGTTATAAAGTTCTACAAACAATGTGATCCACAAATCGTTCATGTTGAGACATGTGAGTGGGGGCATCCTATGCAATGAGTTTGCATATAAACTGGACCACGAAAATAGTCACTTTTCTTTATAATGACCGTTTACTGTTAAAATGACTATTTCATTTATCAAATAACCTAGGTTAACTCTATCTTAATCCTGAGCTAACTATGAACTCTTGTTTGTTCGGGATTATCCTTTGATCTGTAAACGGTGAGAGTACCAACAGTAGTGCTCAATAAGCTTCCCATTTTGGGGATAAGATCGGATGAATAGCTGGGGACATAGCCTTGCAAGATGGAATTCACTCCTACCCGATTTAGGGTTAGCAGATAGGTTGTTCTCTTAAGTACTAATTCCAGGTTTTGAACAATTAGGGCCCCGCCTTCTCATGATAGAGAAAGGATTTGATTCATAGAGATTATGAATCAGAATTGTTCATTAGAGGATCAGTAGGAACTTAAGGAACAAGATGTAGTCACAGGGGTAAAACGGTATTTTTGACCTAGCTGTAATTACGAACAACCTGTGAAGGATCGACTTACTGATTATGGTTATAAAGTGGACATAACATATCTACAGTGAGGGGAGTGCAACTATGAGCTATAATAGAGTGTCCCATTAGTTAAGGAATGGAGGTTAGATCGAACTAATGAGTTTAGCCGATTAATCTCGAATCGTTGGAACCTATGATCTGTAGGTCCACAAGGCCCCCCTACTAGTTCATAAATGGTTAAAATCTAGAGTAGCTTGAGAGATTAATTTGAAATATTCAAATTAAAATTAAACGAAATAGGAGAATATATATTTAAATATGATTTAAATATATGAAGATAGTTTTGTGCAAAAATTAATTTAATATTTGATATTAAATTAATTTATGAAATTAATTTTTCAGTTTTGATATCAAAATGATTTTAAAATCAAGATTTTGGTTTTAAAGATAAAATTGGAAAATTGGATTACATGCACAAAATGGAAATGTGAGATTTTCCATTATTATCTTCTTCATGCTCACACAAAGCCTACTTCCCCTACTTCATTTAACTCTAAGCATGAGCTGCAAGCCATGCACATTCCTTCTTTTCATGTTCATCTACAATAAATAAAAAAGAATGGAATGATTTGAAGGCATGCATTACAAAGAAATTTTGAGAGAAAATTTCAACTGGAAGAAAGAGTTCTTTGGTAGTTTGTTGTCGTGAGCTTTTCTCTGTAATTTTGTTGTTTCAAGTTGTTCTTGAGTCCCACAACTCGGTTTAAAGCTCCAAGAAGATAGTGGGGAAGATATTGAGGTGGTTCACGGTGATCTTTGGTGAAGACTGCTGCTGTTTGATCAAGATCTTGAAGAGTTCCACAAAGGTATGATCTAATACCCTCTTCTTTAGATGAGCATACTTTAGTTTCTGTCAAAATTAGTGAATTTGAATGTTTATGGATCCTTGATACTTTTGCTACATGTTATTACCTCTAACAAATATTACACTAATCCTCCACATGATATATCTCATACATCACACCAATTATATGATATATATAATTGAATTTCCTTTTGTCAATTTGAACCTTTCAAATCAACCCCAAGAATTGATTCTCAACTTGAATTCATTGAGCTGCCAAGGGGACCTTATGGACATGTAGCTTGAAGCTCCAACGGTATGTGAATAACTGACTAAACTCTTTAGTCACAGGATCCATCATCCGTTAACGGGTGGAAACTCCACTAAAGACCGACAGCTGCACTCTCCTCATTACAGATATATTTTGTGTCTATATTAACCAATCAACAGTGCGATAACCCTTCACAGATCGCTCGTAAGTACAGCTGGGCCAATTAACCGTTTTCCTCTATAGTTACATCTAACTCCTTAAGTACTACTGATTCCTCTAATGAAAATAAGTCATAGTCCTACTATGACTGGGTCCTCTCTTCCAATGAGAGGATGTGGCCACTATGTTCAAGACCCGGAATCAACCCTTAAGGGAGCAATCTATCTACTTACCCCTGCTTCGAGGAAGGGGTGAATTCCATTTTATATAACTGAGTTCCCAACTCCCCAATCAGACAAATCCCCAAAAAGGTAGGCATGTTAAGTTGGCAATCTGGCCACTCTCACCCATACTAATCAAAGTTCCGTCCTCAAAGGTAGGAGTTCCCAAAATACTCAGGATTAAGGTCATGTCACTTATGGTCGTTTAGGTGAGATGTAAGTCTCAAGTATCAACGACGTTATATAAAGAGACAAATCATCTCGTGGTCCGGTCTTATACAAACTCTTTGTATAGGACACCTCCCTCGCATGTCTCCATATGAATGGTCAGGATCAGACCATCTACAGTAGTTCGCAACACTTGCAAACCTCTACAAAGCGGGCAGTATCCGTAGTGTCACCAGGATAAGATATCCCTCATTTATCCTTATACTACAGACCTTTTAGGTTATTACTTAAGGCATGATCTATTTGTATATCTCATATACATGCTTAAGTTTACATACAATAACCATGAATCTTTGTTTATTCGATATGAGTAAATGCAAAATAAAATAACTCTCATTTTATTCATAACAATGTGTACAATGTTTACAAACTACGAAACTCTGGGAGAATTAGAACACCAATCCCAACACTATTTCTCCTTTCCGATACATTGTTCTGCTGAGGTGTACTAGGTGTTGAGAGTTGGGATTGAATTCCATGTTCTATCATATAGTCTTGGAATTCCAAATCCATGTACTCTCCATCCCGATTAGATCAAAATTTTTTAATTATTTTACCTAATAAGTTTTTAACTTCAGCCTTATACTCTTTAAACTTTTCAAAGTCTTCAGACTTATGTTCCATTAGGTATAAGTAACCATACCTCGAATAATCATCTATAAAAAAAATGAAATATTTGTACCCTCCTCTAGCCTTTACATTCATTGGTCCACAAAGATCCGAATGTATGAGCTCTAAGGGCTCTTTGGTTCTATAACCTTTTCCACTAAAAGATCTTTTAATCATTTTTCCTTCAAGACAAGATTTACATGGAGGTAATGAATCATCTTTTGACTTGCTTAGAAGTCCATTCTTTACTAATCTTTCGATCATATTGAGATTTATGTGGCCTAATCTCAAATACCAAAGATACGTATCATTGTTACTTGGAGAAATTCTTCACCTTTTTGTTTGAGTATTAGCAGTTTTAAACATCGCATGATTTAAAATTGCTTTTGATTCAGTTGGTCTTAACACATATAAGTTGTCTTCTAGTTTAGTTGAACAAATAGTCACACCATTTTTCAAAATGAATGCTTCAATTTGAATTAAAAGAAACAGAGTATGATTGTTCAATTAAACAAAAAATAGAAACAGGGTTCCTCCTCATTTTGGGAATAATATATAAGTTTTCTAATAACAAAATCAATTTCCAAAAAACAACTTAGCAGCTCCCACTGCATGAGCTGAAATGGCGTCTCCCGTTCCAACCTTGAGCATCATTTCACCCTTATCGTACTGTTGGAAGTAACTAATTCCCTGTAAAGAAGAACAAACATGATTAGTGGCTCCTGAATCAAGTATCTAGGCATCATGGTCATTTTCCACTAAACAAGTTTCCAAAACAAGTTAATCATATTTACCTTCTTTCTCTTTCTTCTTCTCAGCAAAGTACATGGGACAATTGCATTTCCAGTGACCATCCATATTATAGTGGAAGCATTTTCCCTTTTCATTCTTAGTTTTGCCCTTGCCTTTCCCAACAACAGGAGCCTTCCCCTTCCCTCCTTTTTTTGGATCTTTTTAGAACCAGAGATCGAAGAAACCGACTTAGTTCCAAAGGATGAACCCTTATGGAACTTTTTGGAATGGGAAACATTTGCCTCTCCTTCTACTAGTTCCTTACCTTTCATAAAGAAATCAAAAGTTTGTAACTCGTTTAGAAAATTAGTCAGATTGTACTATATTTTGTTCATAACTACATTATTGTGTAATTAAAGAAAACTCTTCGGAAGAGATTCTAAAATAAAGGACACTGACTCTGCTCGTCGATGACCACACCGTTCATTTCAGTGACATTGAACTAGACCATCAGGTCGAAAACATGTTCTCTCCTTGATTGGCTTTCTTTCATGCGCACATTGTAATTGTACTTAAGGGCCTCGTATCAGATCTGAATGGAAAATTGTCCAAACATCTCTTAGAAGAACTCCATGATCTGACGTGCAGACATTATGGCCTTATGCTTCTTGGAAAGAATGTCAGACAAACTTGCCAAGATGTAGACTCGACCCTTATCATTGGCCTTTGTCCAACGGTCATAAGCATCCTTCAATGCTTGAGATGTATTTTGAGCAGGGACTAGAGGACATTCCTCTGTCAAGACAAACCGCATATCATCAATAACCAGAATTGTATTCAAGTTAGATTTCCACGCCATATAGTTTTCACCATTAATTTCTCATTTTTAAGCAAAAATATGATCGTGGAATACATAATGAAATATACAACAATCAATTGACCGTATTAGTTATATTTTTCATAACCCATTACTTAATAATCCAATCAATTTAGTAAAAATATATGTAATCATAGAACCTTAATTAAACTATTGATTTTCATTTTTGCAACGATACTTCAGAGGTTTAGAGTAAAAGCCACCAAAGGGTGATCAGTTACTCCTCCCCTAAATTGAGACAATCTCATCCAGTCACTAATACCAGAATAACTCTTATTCCTATAGTTGTTAACTACCTTTGTTTCGGTCAAGGATTTATTAACTAACTTAATTCATCTTATAAGTGTGACCCTCCCATTTTCGGATCTCAAAGGTAGGCTTCAACATGCTACTGAAGGGAAAGATAATTGTTGAAGATTAACCTAAGAAACTGTCACACCCCTCCCAGATTACCCTCTTAATCAAGGAGAGAATGTGATAGCAGTAGTTACCAAAACATTTTATGGCATCTACTACCCATCTAGACTTTCTTAACCTGCTTTGACAACCCTGGATACAAGATAACACCATAAACCAACTCTGGAAATAACTTAATAAAATAACCTGAGTGACCAAGGTCCAGCACATTCATTGTAGACATACCATAATTACATATACCAAAATCTAGTGGGTCCCAAAACTCTTTACAAGTCCCTAAACATGAACATAACATAAGTAAAGACGTATCTAAGATAAACAACTAAACTTCACTCATATCTTTGAGTTTTAACTTGAGTTCTTGAGTGGCAGAGCAATAGGATAGCTAACCTCTGGAGAGATGACTACTACCTTGGGAAAAGAAAATATTTGAAAGAATGAGCTACTAGCGCAGTGAGTGACCATATAAAACATATGTATTGAAAACTACCAAGCAAACTCATACTTAAAACTTTTAAATATGAATTACGGGAAAACATTAATTAACATAATCCTTAGTTGAGAGAGAACCCTTTTGCTCAATTCCTCAACGTCAAACCTTAGTTGTATGGAGTAATCTCAACACAACCAACATCAATTTTACCTATGTACATGTGGTAATAACTAAGTAACATCATACCTTAGGTACTAAGGTCCAGATACCTTCTCAAAGTCCTTCAGTATCGGGTTCATCATTATCAACATAAAACTCATTCTTTGAAATAAGCATACATTGAGAGCATAAGTAACTTAATCATATCCAAGATTCATATTCATCGTATAACATGGAAACTGTCAACACATGCTTTATGAACATTAAGAATAGAAGTACTTAAGTCATGCTTCATAAACATTTTTAAACTAAGCATGCGTTGAAACTTCTTTGAAAGCTAGTTTGCTTGGATAACTATTTTAGTCATACTTAGAAATGAAAGAATGTATGAAACTAGTCTTCTAAATCAAACATGCGTTTACTAAACATTTGTAAACACTTGGTTTGTCACTCACTGTCTTGGGTGTCTTTCCTAGGGTTGATAAGCTTCCCCTATTGGCGTTAACTCTATGGAAATAATAAACACTTTTGGTTAATGCTATTAACCTCTGAGACTAAATTACTTAATCAAGCTTAACATTTAACTTAGAGCATCAAAACTCCTTTCTTAACGCATACCCAACTTCTGCGTTCAACACTTAGAAAAATACCTTAAGTTGTGTTTCTAGGCTTATGCGGTCACAAGCATCCCTTCCCTTACACTGACACACCTACAACACTTATGCATTGCTGATAGCTCTCAAAAAGAGTTATTATTCCTAGCTTATTTAAGGCTTGTTATTGGATTTTATGAGTTTATTGCCCTATTTTGTAGGTACCAAGCAATCAAGAGGTAGAACCAAGTATTTGGAGCTGAACAAGGTTAATTTGAAGCAAATTAGATTCGGTTTGAGCATTCGGGCTTCAAAAGAGCAAAAAGACAAAAATGCCCCTACTTCAACATAGCAACACTAATCCCTTGCCTAGGTCCAATGCTTGACTAACGTTAGAAGACAGTGTGTATGTGTGCAGAGCAGCGTACAATGATGTAACACTCCTAATGCTACCCATGCCATCCGTGCGCGTCTTCTTTGGCCAACGTTGTCCCTAGCATTGCAACACTATGATTTATTCTATAAATATATCTCTTCACCTTTAGGTATAAATATGCTAACTTTTTGGGGTTGGACTTATGGAGGCTGAGGTTAATCTTCATTCTTCTTATTTTTCCTTCAGATTTTAGTATCTTAGGTTATTTTTTCTTTTATTTTTAGTTGTAATCAATGGATTGGATGTTTATCTTGGATTTTTCTATGAATTAAGAGGTAATTTCTATCTAGTTTCTTTGAGCAAGAGCCCTATGCCTAATTTCTTGAGAATTCTGTGATTAAATTGTGATGTTCTTCAATCCTATGTTTTATTTGAATCTTGGTGTAATTAGATTTTCATTTGTGTGTTGGAGTGACTACCCTATCATAATTGCATGTCTTTGCTAATTAATTTCGAGCTCGCACGTTTTCTTGTGTTTGTTTACGCTTGAATTTACCCCGATAGCAAAAGACTAGATGTGACTACTTATATTTCTAGGCTAGCCTTTAATCTTGGTAATGCATGTTTAATCTAGATTCGAAGAATAATTTGGTTAATTGAATATGGCTTTTCCTGATATTTAATTGACGCGATTGAATCCTCATTCTTAATGCATATGATTTTTAATTCTATATGATCGCTGAGAACCCAGTAGAATTAAGAGCATACAATTTAATTAGGGTATGGTCTTTCCGAACTTAATTAATTATTAGGACGCTTGATTGATTTTGATTTAATTGATTGTCATCCATTGATTGCCAACATAGGTTGCCTTAACGCATCCACACGTGCCCTATTACACACCCCACACCTTGCGTGCACACCTGGCGTAATGTCTGGCACCCAATCTTGCCTTCGTGCATGCGTCCACCAGCACTTCCACCTGGCTAGTCAAGTTGCCTGCTTACTCACCTGAAGTAGTTGCTTGCTTATTCAACCAAAATTTCCAGATTCAACTTTGAGCTCGAATAACTTTTTCCATATCTTATTTTGGAAAATTTCCTTCTATGTCTTAACTTGTTTATCTTAAAGTTTGAGCTTCAACTTCTTCTTGTTCAGACCGAAAACCTTCAATCTTCCTACCTTGCTACCAGTCACCCGAGAACTTGACTTTCTTGAGGAAATCTTCAAATATCAACTCAATTCCTTAGGAGTTTTCATTCAACAGTCCAAGAGCAACAACAACATTCATCAACCTTCAATTGAACTGCGAAACTCTTCTTTTGCACAAATAGAATGGCTAAACCGGGAGCCTGAAGTGAAACTCCTCTTTTATAGTAGAAGTTGCATGCCTTAACTTAAACTTTAGGTGCCAGTTTGCCCAATAAGTGGGTTTAACTTCCCTAACCTCGGCAGCTGGCCCACTTAGGTCAGTGATTAATCTGAGGACTCCCATTAATCACCAATGCATGGCTCATCCTTTAAACATTCATCAATGCAAGGCTCACTCGGACGCATGCACTACTCAGCCAACTCGTACTTCAGCGCCTCCTCATGCCATCGCATAGTCTTGCGTCCATCGCATGGCCTTACTTACACACAAGCCTTATCCGGCCTTCGCACACACACGCTGCCTCAGCGCCGTGTACATCCATGCCTTCTAACCTCAATGTAAAGCTTGGCCAGTGCATAGTCCTTGCTCAATGCTTGGCCTCATCCCTGGCCATCACTTAGCCAACGCCTACTCCTTGCCTCAACGCAAGTCTTGTCGCATGATAGCTTTTAGAAATACAAGCTATTGTACCCTTTTACTTAGAATTATGAGGGCTGATGAGCAGAATATGCATTGATAATACTAAGAATTCATGTGGAAAAGTGAGCTTGCGTCGACCAACATGAAAATCCTCGCTAATCTTATATCATGCATTATTCTGCGTCAAAATGTCTATTTTGTAGCTATTGTAGGAATCGATCACATGCGTTGGTCCCAGACCATCACAAAGTTGATCGCATGTGTTAACTCTTCATGGAGACTAGTTCGTCGCATGGAATGCTACAGCTACAGAGTGAAAGCTGTGATAGAAGGTTGATCGCAAGGTGGGTGGAATGCGTTGGTACTTCAGTAGAAATGATCATGAACGCATACCTTGGGAGTATAAAAAAGATAAGATGATGCTCACATTTCACCTATCACGTTAGAAGTGGTAGTGATTCAGAGCGGGACTACCAATGTTGTTGGCATTTGAGCTCTATAAATAAAGCCTTGGAGCCCAACTTCAAAGCATCCGAGTCTCTGCCTTGGGCAGATTCTTGTGATCACAAATGAGAGCATATGCAAGACATTCTTTGAGAGTTCTTCACTTCCACAACCGTTTCCGAGTGACGACTAGAGCTATCAAATATAGAGCTCGAGAGAGACATCTCCACTACCCATCCATGGCACCACCAGCAGCCTTGACGTACTTCTGATGGAAGCAAGAGATTGCCTATATATAGCCCTCCACCTCTCCTCTTATCTCTGAATTGTATTACATTTTGACTTAAGACATTAATACATTTTGTAATCAATGAATCTCTTTAGTTCATTCAGCACCATCTTCACCATCTTCTTCTTCTTTATCATTATTTACGTTCATCATTTAGTTGTTGATTGCAAGAGTGATACGTGCGTGTAATTATGATGTGTTATGGTGTGAGCTTGCGATGATGTGTGTTATGCGGAGATCATGCAAGTTTTCCTAACAAGGCCCAAGTATAAGCCTTCTTAGGTTTCCTAATAAGTCTCGGGTCGAACACAGGGACTACTAAGTAAATATGCGACACTCCTTGATTCTATTGCGGTGGTAAAAATAATGAAATGGATAGTGTTTTATTTTTTATTTTTCCTATGCGAAGGAGTTGAACGCGGAGTGATGAAAGCGTAGAGTTACATTAAGTATGCGATGAAGGGGTTGAGAAGGGGTTTAGCTAACATTTCCTAAGACTGAGCACAAGTTATGCGATCATGCTTCACACAAATATCAGCACTACATTTCTTAATGCAGAATGCCACAATTCCTATTTCTAGGACGCATGCAAGGCATATGCGCAATTTTCGATAGAACTTATGCCTAAGTCTCTATTCTTGCGTATGATGAATGACGCACACATAAGACAAGGTGACTACAAGACATCATTTCCTATTTCTTGGGCACATGCGATGTGTAAATAGCAATAGAGCTTATGTCTATATTTCTACTCTTGCTTATGTGATTCTAATATGACTCTTTCAAGTCTAGATTCTAATCTAACTCTCTTAAGTCTAGATTCTATCTTTAGACTATTCTCTCAAGTATGTCCAAAGGGTGAATGATGCATACATAAGACAAGATGATCGCATAAAATGTAAATCTTAAGTCATGCTAGCTAAGTGCTTCTCAACCCCTTCAAAAATTTAGCTACTCAAGCATGTGTTGGGGTTGATGCCCTAAAGTCTCATGTCCTGTAGTTTGTAAACAGTTTGTACGAACACTTGTATTGTTAATATATGATATTTACTTCACATCTTGTATTTTTGCTCAGTTATTTGTTTTATTTGCTTTACCACAAACCAATAAACATAAAATCCCTAGTTATTTGTATGTGACTCAAGCATGTATGTGGTGACATACAAGTGGATCATGTCTTGAGTGATAACCAAAATGGTCTGTAGTATATGGATATATGAGGGAAACCTTATCCTAGTAACGATACAGATGCGGCCCGCTTTGTGGAATGGTCACAAGTGTTGTGACTTGTTATAGATGGTCTGATCCTGATCATTCATGTTGAGGACATGCGAGTAGGGGCGTCCTATACAAAGAGTTTGTATAAGACCTGACCACGAAGTGTTAATGTCTCGTTATATAATACCGTTCATGACAGAGACTTCACTTCACTAGGATGACCATAGGTAACATGACCTCAATCCTGAGTGAGTTGGGAACTTCTGCAATTGAGGGCGGTCCTTTGATTTGTATGGGTGCGAATGGCCAGGTCGTCGATTCAAACTTACCATTTTGGGGATTCGTCTGATTTGGAGCTGGAAACTCAACTACACAAGATGGAATTCACTCCTTCCACGAGGCAGGGGTAAGTAGATAGATAGCTCCCTTAAGGGCTGATTTTGAGGCTTGAACGATGTGGCGCCACACACCTTCTCTTGGCCCGAGAGGTGTTCACACATATTTGGCTGTGTTATATTGTTCATTAGAGGAATCAGTGGTACCTAAGGAATGAGATGTAACTGTAGGGGCATAACGGTAATTTGGCCCAACTGTACTTACGAGCATCTGTGAAGGGTCATCGTACTCATGATTGGTTATATCTGATGGACACAGAAATATATCTGTGGTAAGAAGGGCTAAGTTGTTGGTCTTTAGTGGAATGTCTGACAGTTAACGAATGGTGGATCCTGTGGTTAAAGAGCCAGCTATTCACAGACCGTTGGAGCCTCGAGCCACGGGTTCATTAGGTCCCCTAGGTAGCTTAGATAAAGTCGAGAACCAGTGTTTGGGTTAATTTGAAATATTCAAATTGACAAGAGGGAGTTCAATTATATATGATATAATTTGACTGGTTAATTATATATGATATAATTGGCTAAATGTATGAGATACATTATTTTGGAGGAAATTAGATATAAATATGATTTATATCAAGTAGAGGAGAAAATACTATAGTAGATATGTGATATCAAACTATAGGGTAAAAAATATAATAAGATTATATTTATTAATTAATTAGTTGATTAATTATATGATAATTAATCCATTTTTCACATTCGAACGTGGGTTAGTGAGGAGCATCGGTTAATGTAACTGATGATTTAAAATGAAAAAGGTTTTCATTTTGATCACCCATCGTTCAATCGCCAGAAGAGAAAAGTGAGAGGCGCATTGGTAGAAAGCAAAATGATCTGTTAAGCATTTCAAGAGACTATACGATAGCTCCTTGTGCCTAAACGATCGCACGCTATTTCCTACACGATCGGATAGCTTCTCTAAACGATCATATAGTATGTCGGTTTTACTAAACAATCGTGTACCTTTTCCTAAACGTTCGTTCAGTAAATCCTACATGATCATGTAGCTTCTCCTAAACGATAAGCACTTCTGCTATGCGATAGCGTCGTTTTCCCTCCCACTTGCTTATCGTCTACATGATTTGTGTTTCCTCCTTCCTCTGCCAAATTCACCAAAGCCCACCCTTTAGTTTTTCACTCCGAGAATACCCGAGGCTCTTTAGTGGTGGTGTTGTCCCCTTGTGGTCATGAGTTCGCGTTGTTCGTGCTGCTGCAGTCGACGTATCTGCTGGGTGTTGGTAGATCGCGTGCAGGTTTTCCACTGCGTTGGAGTTCCGAAGATTGAATATTGTCTTCAACCGGTATGGAACTCTATCCCTTTGTTAATTTGTTGTTCATAGCATGCCATTAATTAGAGTTTATTTGCATAACTGTATGTGTTGAATGTTTATGTTATATTTCGGTCACTGTGAGATCGGAGCGATTCGAACGCACTCATAGAACTCTTAGATATGAGATCCTTCAGTATGGTATGGAGAGATTAAACATAGATTGAAATGAAATTTCAATTTTCTACAAATAAAATACTAAATACAAAATAATAAATGGATTTGAGAGATACAAGCCCAGGTGGTGGCAACTCTATTCTAAGTGTGGATTCTTGCTCTTGCAAGGGTTGGCTCTCTCTCCTTTGTATTACTTTCCGACAGTCTCTCGATCTATCTAGGAATGATTTCTCTCGGATTTCTCTCGACTCTGTGCTCTCTTCATCCTCTATGTATGTGTATAAGTATGTACGGGAATGGACTAACTAACTAACTCCTCTCTCTGGTGGCCTTCGATATTTATAGATTTCAAGGTGAAGTAGCTTTTCTTGCTAATGATTGCAATGATGGGCTGCATTAATTCCCCTACTCTGTTGCGCTGTTTAATAGTCACTAAAAGTTGAGTGTACTTGCTATAGTGTGGCTTTTAACGGCTTGTCAACTAAATTCGGAATCAACCGTTATCAGCTTTCCATCCCATCATGATTTATTATGTTGTCGCCTTGATGTGAGGTCTTTATGCAGCCACCTTTTTAAAAAACTTCTCACGATCGCATGACTTGCGATTGCAATCTTCAAGCGCACTGACGCGTTGTGCCTTTGGATCGTAAGTTCATATGCGCCATCGCATTGTACCTGCACAAAATAGGTAAATTAACTGCTTTTATGCGATGAGCGCTCGCGATCGCAATTTTTTTTCAGTTCAGCACTTTCGGATTCTCTCATTGTTTTACTTATTTGAGCTGTAATAACTTGTATTTCTACCAGTTATCACACCCCCAAATTTAAAACAATGCTTGTCCTCAAGCATAAACTAAAGATTTTCTTTAAAAATTCAACCGCCTTTACCCTACCTAGACTTCTCAAGGTGCCTTATTCAAATTTCATGAACCAATGCCTTCTTAATTTCTATCTTGATCTCTTCCTAAAATATTTCTAATCTTTAGGAACCGCAAGTTTAACCTTAAAAAAAACTTTACTCGTTTCCAGGACATCGCATGATTTATTTCAAACTTTCTCCAATCGGGGTGTTCCAAGTGATTTT
The DNA here is from genome assembly GCF_027475165.1 of Benincasa hispida. Taxonomy (NCBI): domain Eukaryota; kingdom Viridiplantae; phylum Streptophyta; class Magnoliopsida; order Cucurbitales; family Cucurbitaceae; genus Benincasa; species Benincasa hispida. The sequence goes on along the minus strand of NC_143478.1, from coordinate 53,603,098 downwards.
GCCCTTGCGTGATTCATATATTCGTTTTATGATCTTGCGCTGATTCAAGTGCCCAACCTTCATTTTGGCTTGCCCCCACGGGTGTCATGCGGACATCCAACTATGAGCAAGGCACTCTTTCTCAGTCAAAACTCATGCTCATCTCTTTATTTGGCAGCAGAGTTGCGATCACTTGGTTTATACGTTAATCACGATTCCCACCTTCATTTTGGCTTGCCCCCACGGGTGTCATGTGGACATCCAACTACGAGCAGGATCCAATCTTCAACGTTAATAATAATTTTTTTTATTGAATTTCTAAAAGCAACAAGGTTGAAAATAGCACTACTAGCACCCCCAAATTTACACACAGCAATGTCCTCATTGCTGAGAGACGAAATAAGTCATGCGATGGACTTAGGAAATTTCATAAAAATCGTTTTGAAAGAAAGCTGGTAGACTGCTAAATTTTAAAAATGTTTCATGAATTGATTGTCGTGAAATTAATTTGACTCTAGTACATGCGGTAAGAAATGAAGGCATGAATTTCATCATTGAAGTCATAGTTGGTACGGGGTGACTACGGTGACTAAATATAGTGATGAAAAAGTCTAGATTGAGTCAAACTAAACAAGATGCGATAGTAGAATTTAGCAATATTAAATTAAAATGCGAGAAGTGCAAAATTGAAATAAGATGAAGCAAGGAAATATACAGCCCTCAAATTTACTTTGTCGCCCGCATCATTTTTTATCGCATCCTTTCTTGCAGTGGGTTGATTCCTTGATTGCGATGGGCTGATCGAACCGGTCATGTGTTTGAGGTTATTGCATTGCTCTATCGCAATCATTCACTACGATCAGTGATAAATATCAAGAGGATAAAAAGTATGAAAGAAAGAGTTGGCAATTCTAAAGAGTAATGATCATGCAAAAAGTAAGATAGATTCATGAAAGAAAAATATCAAAAGGATACTAAAAAAAAGGATTCGTCCCTAATGAGTGTGTGTTGCTTATCAACGCAGGGACTACACTTTTCTTCTTCATTCTGGCTTCCTCAGGTCCATGGAGGTTTTCTCACATTGGAAATCTCCTCCATGATACATCTTGCCTCTTTGTCCATTTACCTTAAATGTGTTGGTCTCGTCTTTGTTTGTTAATTCTACTGCACCGTGCGGGAATACTTCTTTGATTATGAATGGTCCGGACCAGCGCGATTCAATTTTCCCGGAAAGAGTCGTAGCCTAGAATTAAACAGTAAGACCTTTTGACCTACCTGGAGATTTTTTTCACACAGTCGCTTGTCATGCAACACTTTGTACGTTCTTTTTTAAATTTTGGCATTTTCATATGCCTGTAGTTTCCATTCGTCTAGCTCGAGTAACTGAAATTTTCTCTCCTCCCCTGCAGCCTTCAGGTCAAAGTTAAGCTTCTTCACTGCCCACAACACCTTATGCTCTAATTCCAGCGGCAGATGACATGCCCTCCCAAATACCAATGCATATGGGGACATGCCTATGGGTGTTTTATAGGCAGTTCTATATGCCCACAAGGCATCATCAAGCTTCATGCCCCAGTCCTTTTGTGAGGGATTCACCATCTTTTCTAAAATCAACTGGATTTCTCTATTAGAAACCTTGGATTGTCCATTTGTCTGTGGGTGATATGCGGTGGCGATCTTATGATGGACATTGTATTTGAGCAGCAGTTTGTTAATGATACGATTGACAAAGTGGGTTCCTTCGTCACTTATTATGGCACATGAGGTGCCAAAACGAGTGAAGATGTTTCTCTATAAGATATTGGAGACTTTTGCCGCATTGTTTGCGATGCATGACACTGCTTCAATCCACTTGTAAACATAATCGACGGCCAACAGAATGTATTTATGACCATTTGACAGTGGAAATCGTCCCATGAAATCTATGCCCCAGACCTCGAAAAGTTCCAATTCTAATATGATGTTCATCGACATCGCATTTTTCTTTGAAATGTTTCCAGTGCGTTGGAACTTATCGCATTTCATAGAATAGTCTCGTGCATCCTTAAAAAGAGTTGGCCAGTAATACCCGCTTTGCAAAACTTTTGCTGATGTGCGCTGTCCCCCAAAATGTCTTCCATAGGGTGAGTCATGACATTGAAAAAGTATGCACTCAAAAGCAGTATGTGGAAGTAAAGTTTCAAGATCTAGTCTGGTCCCCTTCTGTAAATATTTGGCTCGTCCCAGTAGTTGGACTTACATTCATGAATGAACCGCTTCTTTTGGTGGGATGTGAAATTTTCTGGAAATTGTTTGCAGACAAAGAAATTGACAATATCTGCATACCAGGGTAGTTCTTCAATTTTAAACAACTGCTCGTCCGGGAAGGATGCGTTCACCTCCAACTGAATGCAATCCACTGCAAGATTCTCTAACCTTGATAAATGGTCAGCGACCTGGTCTTCATTCCCTTGCAGTCAATTATCTCCATATTGAATTCTTGGAGTAGGAGAACCCGTCAGATTAGCCTCAGCTTCGCATCTTTTTTGGTCATTAAATATCATATTGCCGAGTGGTCGGTGTGAACTATAACTTTGGATCCAAATAAGTAAGGTCTGAATTTTTCAATCACAAAGATTACCGCTAGAAGCTCCTTCTCTGTGGTGGTGTAGTTCGCCTGGGTGGAGTTCAATGTTCTGCTCGCATATGCGATGGGGTGTAACATTTTCTTTTCCTTCTGTGCTAAAACTGTCCCCATCGCATATCCGCTGGCATCGCACATCAGCTCGAATGGCTTTGTCCAGTCGGGTGCGATCAAAATAAGCGCTGTAATCAATGCGTCTTTCAGTGTTTTGAATGCGGTGAGACATTGTGAGTCAAAGTCAAAAGGTCTGTCAGCTTCTAGCAACGCATTCAACGGTCAAGCTATTTTTGAGAAGTCCTTCACAAATCGTCTATAGAACTCTATATGTTCTAAGAAAACTCCTTAAAGCCTTCACATTTACTGGAGGTGGAAGTTTTTCAATGGATCTAATTTTTTCTTTATCCACCTCTAGCCCTTCCTTTGAAACCTTGTGTCCGAGCACAATTCTTTCTTCAACCATGAAATGGCATTTCTCCCAATTCAGCACCAGATTGGTCTCTTCGCATCTTTATAGTATCCTCTCCAAGTTTTTCAGACAAACTTCATGTGTTTACCCATAAACTGAGAAATCGTCCATAAATATTTCCACCGAGTCCTCAAGATACTCGAAGAAGATTGCCATTATACACTTTTGAAACTGCTTGGCGCATTACATAACCCAAAAGGCATGCAATGAAAAGCGAACGTTCCATATGGATAGGTGAATGTAGTCTTTTTCTTGGTCTTCTGGTGCGATCATAATTTGGTTATAGCCCGCATACCCATCAAGAAAACAGAAATAGTCATTCCCCACTAGCCGATTGAGCATTTGATCAATGAAAGGTAAAGGGAAATGATCTTTCTTAGTTGTCGCATTAAGTTTCTGGTAGTCCATACAAATCCGCCAGCCAGTGACGGTCCTCATGGAGATTAATTCGTTGTTTACATTCAGTACTACTGTCATTCCGCCTTTCTTGGGAATGCATTGCACGGGACTAACCCACGTGCTATTGGCGATAGGGTATATGATGTCGGTGTCTAACCATTTAATGATCTCTTTTTTAACAACCTCTTTCATCGCAGGGTTCAGTCTACATTGAGGCTCTATTGAGTCTTTCTGGTTTTCTTCGAGTCGAATTCTGTGTATGTAGTATGTCGGGCTAATACCTCTTATATCTGCTAGCGTCCATCCGATTGCTTTAATATACTTCTTCAGAATACTGAGCAGCACATTTTCTTTTTCTTTCGGTAACGCAGAGGATATTATTACTGCCAAGGTTTCATCTTCGCCAAGGAAAACGTAGTTCAAATGATTTGGTAGAGTTTTCAGCTCCAAGGTATGTGGTTGCTCTAAGGAAGGTTTCTGTGTTTTTCTCTCTTCATTCAGATTCAACTTTTCTTCATTGTTCACAGTCTCTGTTATTACATGGCAGGTGTCTAAGGATGTTGTCACATCCTTTCTTTCTTCATCTTTTTCTTCGGACTCCAAATCTTCATCACAAGTGTGTTCATCGTTAAAATCTAATAGGCCGTCATCTTTTGGAAACTTTATTGCCTTGATGATGTTAAACCAAAGCTTCTTTCCATAAATTCTCATCGTGATCTCTCCTTTGTGCACATTTATTTGAACACGACCAATGGACAAGAATGGTCGTCCCAATATGATTGGCACATCTTTGTCCACTTCATAGTCTAAAATGATGAAGTCTGCATGTAGAATGAATTTGTATATTGTGACCAAGACATCCTTCAACTTTACTTTAGGGTGTACCAGGGACCTGTCTACAAGTTGGAGAGTCACCGCCGTGGGTGTCAGCTGTCCTACATTCAATTGTTTGAAGATTGAAAGGGGCATTAAATTTATGCATGCCCTAAGATCACATAATGCTTGACCGATGTAGATCCCTCCTATTGAGTAGTGTATCATAAAGCTAACTGGGTCGCGCATCTTTGGTGGGATTATAGTGTTTGATTCTTGTGTTAATGCCACCATGGAAAATTTTCCTGTGTTTCTTTTCATCGACACCATATCCTTCAAAAACTTGGCATATTTTGGCATCTTCTATATCGCTTCTGTAAATGGAATATTGAGGTGTAGTTGTTTTAATATTTCCAGGAAGCGATGATACTGACCTTCATCGTTTTTCTTTTTTTTCAGTCTTTGAAGGAATGAGGGTAGTTGGACTTTCACAGTTCCATGGTCTGGAGGCTTAGAGGTGGTTGCAACTTTAGGTTCCATAATCTCGGGCTCTTCTGACTCAGTTTGCGTCAACGGTTTCTTTGGTTCTATTGCATTTGAATCGGTCTTGCTAGGCTCCTTCCTAACTTCTATCGTCGTCTTTCCACTTCACAGGGTGACTGCTTGGCAGTGTTTTTTCCCTGTGTTTCGGGAACTCCTGCCTTTGAGGGCAGTCCTTTGATTAGTATGGATGAGAGTGGCCAGATTGCCAATTCAACATGCCTACCTTTTTGGGGACTTGTCTGATCTGGGAGCTAGAAACTTAATCCACAAGATGAAATTCACTCTTTTCCCGAAGCAGGGATAAGTAGAGAAATTGCTCCCTTAAGGGTTGATTCTGGGGCTTAAAAATAGTGGCCACAACTTCTCTTTAGAAGAGAAGACTCAGTCATTTTGGGACTATGAATTATGTTCATTAGAGGGATCAGTGGTAATTAAAGAGACAAATGTAACTACAGGGGCATAACGGTTCTTGGCCCAGCTGTACTTACGAGCGATCTGTGAAGGGTTGTCGCACTACTGATTGGTTAAGATGGACACATAATAGTAAGGAGAATTCAGTTGTCGATCTTTAGTAGAGTGCCTAATAGTTAACGAATGGTAGATCCCGTGACTAAAGAGTTTAGTCAGTTATTCACATACCGTTGGAGCTTCGTAGCTACAGGTCTATGAGATCCCCTTGGTAGCTTCGATTCTGTTGAGGATCAGTTCTTGGTGTTGATTTGAAATGTTCAAATTGACAAGAGGTATTTTAATTATATATGATATAATCGGTATGATGCATGAGATACATCTAGTGGAAGATTGATATAAATGGGATTTACATTAAGTACCATGGAATAGAAAAAGAACTATGGTTTTTATGTTTTATGAGATTAAATATTAAAACTATAGGTTATAAATATAGAATGATAAATTGGTTATCATTTATATTTATAATAATATTAATTATTGGATAACTAATATCTTTTCTTTTAAATAACCAAAGTAGTGGGTGGTTATTGGATCATGGTAACCGCGAGTTTAAAAGGAAAGTGGTTTCCTATTTTGAAAAATAAGTTTTTCACAAAAGTTTGAAAAGGATTTTGAGTTTTCTCTCCGCGCAAAGAAACTCACGTGAGTCGTCAAGTAAATACGGATTTACTAAATGATGGCTGGGGGAGCTAAACGATCGTGCAGTTTTTACTAAACGATCACATAGCTTTGCTAGACGATTGTTGGCCCAAAGTACACGATTGTGTAGAGCCTGTACGTGACAGACCGAGCTAAATGATAGACTAAACGATCACAAAGCTTTTCCTAGACGATCGCATAGCTTTATCTAAACGATTGGGCATCGACCAAATCTGAATAGAGCCCACCCTCTGGATTCTCACACCGAGAATACCAAGGTCGCCTTGTTGGTGGTGTCAGACTCAACTCGACACGGTCGAGGTTTTCTGGAAGTCGTTCGTGGTGCTATGGAGGTCGTTCATGTTGCAAAGGAGTTCGTGACCGAGGAGATCGTTGAGAACGAGTGCGAAGTGTTCGTGCTGTATTCGTTGCGGTGTTGCAGTCGTGTAGATCGAGTGTTTGTGGTTGCTGTTGTTCGAGCAATCAGAGTGTGCATTGGAGCGTGGAGACGCATCCTCATTTGTGCTAGAGTTTTCCCTTTATGCATTTGTATTTTACATGCTGTAATTTCTGTATGAATCGCATAACCGTTTGTTTGAAGTCGACTGTGAATGATTTGTTGATTCATGATTGTAATTTGGAATAGTCTTGTTTCGCTGCTCATGGAAATCTCATGATTGTATTTTACCTGATGGGGTAAGACCTATTGGGTATAAGTGGATCTTTAAGCGTAAGAGAGGTGTAGATGGAAAGGTGAAAACCTTTAAGGCTAGACTCGTGGCAAAGGGTTTTACCCAGGTTGAGGGAGTTGACTATGAGGAAAATTTCTCACCTGTTGTCATGCTTAATTCTATCAGGATTCTCCTATCCATAGCCGCATTTGATGATTATGAAATATGGTAAATGGACATCAAGATTGCCTTTTTGAATGGTAATCTTGAGGAGACCATCTATATGACTCAACCAGAGGGGTTCGTAGTTCCAGATCAAGAGCAAAGAGTTTGCCAGCTTAATAGGTCCATTTATGGGTTGAAACAAGCATCTAGATCTTGGAACATCAGATTTGACATTGATGTCAAGTCGTTTGGCTTTGACCAGAAAGTTGATGAGCCTTGTGTTTACAAGAAGATCATCAACAGCTCAGTAGCTTTCCTGGTACTATAGGTCCATTTATGCTTGTATATGGAGATAAGGATTTAATCTATATAGGATACAATGTTGTTGATCCCTTTACAAAGGCCCTCACAGCTAAAGTGTTTGAGGGTCACCTGGAGAGTCTAGGTCTGCGGGACATGCGGCATCTTGTCTAGGGCAAGTGTGAGATGATACTGGGGTATGCCCTAGTTTATTGTATATTGTATATTTTAATATTGTATTGTACATTAGTCTCCCGAGTCATTAGGAGAAGTGGGAGATTGTTGGGATTGGTGTCCTATTTCTCTAGAGTCTTGTTGTTTTGTAAAGATACACATTGTTCAATGAATAAAATAAGTGTTATTTAATTCTGGCATTTACTCATATCCAATAAACAAAGCTCCTTGGTTATCTTATGTGAACTTAAGCATGTATATGTGATATACAAGTGGATCATGCCTTAAGTGATAACCTAAATTGGTCTATAGTATAAGGATTAAGGTGGGATACCTGATCCTGGTGACACTACGGATACGACCCGCTTTGTAGAGGTTTGCAAGTGTTGTAAACTAATACAGATGGTAGATCCTGACTATTTATGTAGAGAGTGGAGCGGGGGTGTCCTATACAAAGAGTTTGTATAAGACCTGGACCACGAGATGACTAGACTCTGTATATAACGTCGTTGATACTAGAGACTTGCATCTCACCTAAACGACCATAGGTGACACAACCTCAATCCTGAGTGTTTTGGGAACTTCTGCCTTTGAAGGTGATCCTTTGATTAATATGGGTAAAGTGGCCAAATTGCCAACTCAACATGCCTACCTTTTTGGGGTCTTATCTGATCTGGGAGCTGGGAACTCAATCCACAAGATGGAATTCACTCCTTTCCCGAAGTAGGGATAAGTAGAGAGATTCTTTAAGGGCTGATTCCGGGGCTTGAACATAGTGGCCACAGCTTCTCTTTGGAAGAGAAGAATCAGTCATAGTGGGACTATGACTTATGTTTATTAGAGGGATCAGTGGTACTTAAAGAGACAAATGTAACTATAGGGGCATAACGGTTATTGGCCCAACTGTACTTACGAGCGATCTGTGAAGGGTTGTCGCACTACTGATTGGTAAAGATGGACACATAATATATCTGTAGTATGGAGAGTTCAGCTGTCGGTCTTTAGTGGAGTGCCTAGCAGTTAATGGATGGTGGATCCCGTGACTAAAGAGTTTAGTCAGTTATTCACGTACCGTTGGAGCTTCGGAGCTACAGGTCCATGAGGTCCCCTTGGTAGCTTTGATTCTGTTGAGGATCAGTTCTTGGTGTTGATTTGAAATGTTCAAATTGACAATAGGTATTTTGATTATATATGATATAATCGGTATGATGTATGAGATACATCTAGTGGAGGATTGATGTAAATGAGTTTAAATTAAGTACCATGGAATAGAAAAAGAACTATGGTTTATATGTTTCATGAGATGAAATATTAAAACTATAGGTTATAAATATAGAATGATAAGTTGGTTATCATTTATATTTATAATAATATTAATTATTGGATAATTAATATCTTTTCTTTTAAATAGCCAAAATAGTGGGTGGTTATTGGATCATGGTAACCGTGAGTTTAAAAGGAAAGTGGTTTCCTATTTTGGAAAAGAAGTTTTTCACAAAAGTTTGAAAATGATTTTGAGTTTTCTCTTCACGCAAATAAACTCAAGTGAATCATTAAGTAAATACGGATTTACTAAACGAAGGTTGGGCGAGCTAAACGATCGTGCAGTATTTACTAAACGATAACATAACTTTTGCTTGACTTAAGGTACACGATCATGTAGAATCTGTATGCGACAGACCGAGCTAAACGATAGACTAAACGATCGCATAGCTTTTGCTTGACGATCGTATATCTGTCTCTAAACGATTGGGCATCGACCTATGCGATAGGTCTCCGCCATCTCTCACTTGCCTAGTTGTGTACGCGATCGTTGTTTCCTCCCTTCGTCTGCCTTATACCAAGTCCGAGCAGAGCCCACCCTCTGGATTCTCACACCGAGAATACCAAGATCGCCTTGTTGGTGGTGTCAGACTCAACTCGACATCGTCGAGGTTTTTTTGAGGCTGTTCATGGTGCCGTGGAGGTCGTTTGTGTTGCGGAGGAGTTCATGATCAAGGAGATCATTAAGGATGAGTGTGAAGTGTTTGTGCTGTGTTCGTTGTAGTGTTGCGGTCGTGTAGATCGAGCGTTCGTGGTTGCTGTTGTTCGAGCGATCAAAGTGTGCATCGGAGCGTGGAGACGCATCCTCATTTGCGCGTAGAGTTTCCCTTTATGCATTTGTATTTTACATGTTGTAATTTTTGTATGAATCACATAACCGTTTGTTTGAAGTTGACTACAAATGATTTGTTGATTCATGATTGTAATTTGGAATAGTCTTGTTTCGCTGCTCATGGAAATCTCAGATCCGATTTCCTTCAGAAATAGCGTGAGTCAAACTTCTTCAGTGGAGATATTAGGGAACACAAAAGTGTTACAAATTTCAATGAAGCTTCATGGATGGGCATGTGGATCTTCACCACGCCGTCCATCGAACTGTCCTGTTATCTGTATCATTTGTAATATTACCGGCTTCATCTCGAACCTTGATCCATCCAACGTTGGTCTCATGATTCCTAGGGAGAAATCTTACAAGTTTGGTGACGCATAGTCCTGGATGGGTCTATTGCAATCATTCGCCAGTAGGATAGGATTTTTCATTATGTTGTTTACATTTGCGGCTCGTTCTTCCGATTGTTTAGCCATTTTGTGAGTTCTTCCTTGTTGTCGGCGTCTGTTTCTTTGTCTTCTGCAAAATGTTCTTTCAATCTCTGGGTCGTAGTTGGGCTTAGAATCATGTCCTTCGCTCATGCGATGCTTTGCTTCTTACTTTACCGAAGGAATGGCAATGCACAGAGGTCAAAAGCTACAAAGATCAAAGAGGTTTAATGTTAGCACAATTTATACCGTAGTCCCCGGCAATGGTGCCAAAAACTTGATGCATGTAATTATGATGTGTTATGGTGTGAGTTTTCGATAATGTGTGTTATAGGGTGATCATGCAAGTTTTCCAAACAAGGCCCAAGTATAAGCCTTCTTAGGTTTCCTGGTAAGTCCAGGGTCGAACACAGGGACTACTAAGTAGATATGCAACACTCTTTGATTCTATTGCAGTGGTAAAAATAATGAAGTGGATAGTGTTTTGATTTTGATTTTTCCTATGCGATGGAGTTGAACGCGGAGTGATGAAAGTGTAGAGTTACAATAAGTATGCAATGAAGGGGTTGAGAAGGGGTTTAGCTAAAATTTCCTAAGATTGAGCATAAGTTATGCGATCATGCTTCACACAAATATCACCACTACATTTCTCAATGCAAAATGCCACAATTCCTGTTTCTAGGATGCATGTGATGCATATGTGAAAATATCGGTAGAAGTTATGCCTAAGTCTCTATTCTTGCTTATGATGAATGACACACACATAAGACAAGGTGACTACATACCATCATTTTCTATTTCTAGGGCAAATGCGATGTGTAAATAGTAATAGAACTTATGTCTAAGTTTCTACTCTTGCTTATACGATTCTAATCTGACTCTCTCAAGCCTAGATTTTAATCTGAATCTCTCAAGTCTAGATTCTATCTTTAGACTACTCTCTCAAGTATGTCCAAAGGGTGAATGATGCATACATAAACAAGATGATCGCATAAAATGTAAATCTTAAGTTATGCTAGCTAAGTGCTTCTCAACCCATTTAGAAATTTAGTTACTCATGCAAGGTATGGAGAGATTGAACATAGATTGACATGAAATTTTCATTTTTTGCAAATAAAATACTGAATACAAAATAACAAATGGATTTGAGAGATAATAAGCCCGGTAAGCAATGTCTTGCTTCCCGTGGCCTTTTACACTACTCTTTATCACTTTAACTCTGTTCTAAGTGTGGATTCTTGCTCTCGCAAGGGTTGGCCCTCTCTCCTTTGTATTTCTTTTTGGTAGTCTCTCGATCTGTTCGGGAATGATTTCTCTCGGCTTTCCCTCATCTCCATGCTCTCTACGTTCTTTATGTATATGTATAAATATGTGCGAGAATGGACTAACTAACTAACTCCTCTCTCTGGTAGCCTTCGGTATTTATAGATTTCAAGGTGAAGCAACTTTTCTTGCTAATGATTGCAATGATGGGCGGCATTAATTCCCCTACTCTGTTGCGTCATTTAATAGTCATCGAAAGTTGAGTGTACTTGCTATAGTGTGGCTTTTAATGGCTTGTCAACTAAATTTGGAACTGACCGTTATCAGCTTTCGGTCCCATCATGATTTATTATGTTATCGCCTTGATGCGGGGTCTTTATGCAGCCACCTTTTTAAGAAACTTCTCACGATCGCATCACTTGCGATCGCAATCTTCAAGCGCGCTAACACGTTGTGCCTTTGGATTGCAATTTCATATGTGCCATCGCATTGTACCTGCACAAAATAGGTAAATTAACTGCTTTTATACGATGAGCACTCGCGATGGAAATTCCTTTCAGTTCAGTGCTTTCGGACATGATATTGCCTGTTTTACCATCACATTCTCTCATTGTTTTACTTAGCTGTAATAACTTGTATTTCTACCAGTTATCAAAGAGCAACTCAATCATGCAGTATAGAAATATGACGCATGTAGCAAACCACCGAGAGGTGTGCGTTGCGCGTGTATAGCGAGCCAATCCTCTTTACTTAGTGTGAGGCTATCGCAATGCTTATCTATAAGATGAGTAGCTATAGCTAACTACCCGAGAGGGTAACTCGCTAAGTAAAGTAAGCAGTGTTCCTAGAGATAGGAATAATGATAAGGAGTTGATCATCATAGAAGAACATGAAGTTTTACAAGAGAAAAATGAAGCTTAATCTAGCTCAATCGAAGCTCATGCTGAAAATCCATGGGAGAGCTTTCCAAGTCAATCTAATCATGAGGTAATCACTATGCCCCAAAAACCAATGATGAGCTAGAGCTAAAAGACTTCTAAAAGGATTAAATGCTTGCTTTGAAGATAAGTTTCCAGCAAAAGGTGAAGAGTTGCAACCATTGAAGCTCCAAGAGTTATTTGGTCATCCAAAAGCCATCATGAATCTAAAATTCAGATTCATTTACATTATTAACATCCCACGTATTTAATTAATGTTATGAATTTACATTTATTAGAGTAGTTGAAAGGGTACTAGATAAATGTAGCCAATATATATGAAAGGTTGCATCCTTTCATGGTGTCTATTCAATTAGTTTAAATAGCGTTGTAATCTCCACATTTAGAAGAAGACTTTGAATTTGAATGAAATTTCATTAGAGTTTCTTCTCTCAAGCTTTATGTTTTTTATTTGTATTCTTGTGTTTAGAATGCATGTTTTAGAACTTTCAATCTAGTTTGATCAATTAGATTGTGGAGAGTTTGAAATCTTGAAGTTAGGAACAAGTTTTCCTCTCTTCTTGATCATCGATCAATCTTCCAAGCCAAATCTATTTAGCTTTCTTGGGGTTGTTATCATTTTGTTTAATGAGAGTTATTCTTATTATCGTTGTGGGGGGTTCACCTAGAATAAAGGGGGGTTCTCATACATGATTGAGGTAGTTCCCTTTATCATTTGGTATCAGAGCTTTAGCTCAAAACAGATTATATCTTTTTTTTTCTATTTTTCGTTCTATATCTGTTTTCTCCGTCTAACTCTATTCTATCCATCTTTCTTGAGATTTTCCATATTTTTCAATTTCCATCATTTTTTTGTGCACTTGCTGTAATTTTTTCTTTTAAAAAAAACAAAGAAGTGAAAGAAAAAAAAGTTGTGGAAAAAAAAAAGTCTTATTGTTGTCTTGTGACCTTTCATTTTATGTTATTTATCCTTCATATTTAAGTGTAATTGCTGGAAAAATTGGAAAAGAAAAAAAATTGTCTTTTGCATCTTTCCATAACTTTTGTTTTTTTAAATTTCGAGATTTTGTGACTTTTCGCATTCTAAGCTATATTGGAATTAGGAGTGTACATAGTCCAGGTTGGGCCGGGTTGGAAGATTTTTGTGGACCAACCCAAAAATTCCGGTTGGCTAATAATGAATCCTATTAGTTCTTTTTTGGAGGGTCAACCCAACCCAACCCAAAATTTTTGGGTTGGGTTGGGTTAGGTCAACGGTTCTGTTTTTTTTTTTTAATTTTTTAATTTTTTTAATTTGACTATTTTTTTAACTTATATATATATATTCGGGTCGGGTCGGGTTGACCCGACCCTGAAATGGGGTAACCCGAGACCCAACCTGAATTTAATATTTTTTAACATTTTTAACCCAACCCAACCCAACCCTTGTGATTTGGGTTGGGTAGTCCAGGTTGGTCGGGTTACCGGGTTTTTTGAACACCCCTAATTGGAATTTCTTGCATGATTCTCATAAGAATACTAGCTGAAAGTTTGAGATATTAGAAAATCTTACGCTATTCACAAAAGAAGACATCATTGGGCGATGAACCATAGTGATGATAGTTTTTGGAAGAACATTCGAGAAAGTTTGGCTGAATTACATAATTCAATGGATTACATATCTCATTGAATCAAGAGTTGAGATTGCAAGAACAAGTAAAGAAGAATCGAGTCAACCAACCTATTCCAAGTCAAGAAGATTTTCCGATATTTGAAGTTGAGCAACCAATTCACAATGATGAAGATCAATCTCAAGTCGATGAGGAAGATACCAAGGGTGAGGTTGCTGAGGTGAACAATGAGACATTTGAATTATATGTTGAGATGAATGATTATGATCATCAAAGTTTAAGAGAGGAATCAAAAGGTGTAACACCCCACACATTTTTTTATTATAATGTAATTTCAGTAACTTTATTATTTGGAATTGTTATTAGTTGGAGGGCATTTTTGGAATTTTGGAGTTCAAGTGTAAGTGCGGGAGTTTAATTGTTGATGTGAAATTATTCAAATTGGAAATTAATGGCAGGAATTAATTTTCTTTTGAAACGGAAAGGAATTAAATGTAATTATACTTATTTCTTTTTTGTTTTATTATTATTATTGTTGTTGTTGTTGTTGTTGTTGTTGTTGTTGTTGTTGTTGTTTTAAATCAAACCCCACCTCCCATCTGTTCGTTTTCTCCTTCCAATGAACAACAGTAATGCCCATGATCTCCAACCAATGTTCTCTGATGCCGCAGCATACAACTTCAACGGCCACAATGCTTGCGACTTCTAGCAACTTTAAGCAGCATCTCTCATGATCAAAACACCCTAACAACAACGTTTTTCCCCTTTTTGACAATTGTTCGACAGTTCCCTATTCTATTTCGACATTAGATTTGAGTTACTCACTTCTTAATGGCTCTAAATTTCGAACAACAACCAACAAGGATTAAAGTTGTTTTGCATGTTTATTTGATTCAAGGTTTTATTGGGCAAGGAAGAGGTTAAGCTTCTAGTTTTTAGAGTTTGCGATTAGAGGTAAGTAATCTTACTACTAGAACTGCCCACGGGCTAGGCATTAGATGTATGCTAGCATGATAAATGAATGTTATAGCAAGATGATTGCATGATAGACTGATAGTATAATATGATCAAAGTATGTTCTGGTATGAGATCTAAATTATTTATTTATGCACATAGACACTTGAATGCTAGCATGAGATGGTATGTGATTCCATATGGTTGTATTTGATCTGTTGACGTTGAATTGTAAGACTAGTTACAAGGATAATTTTGACTGTTCTGAGATTTAATAGACTGTTTAGAAAAGATATATGAGCATGTGATAATATGACTAAAGCACGTTAATGTATGAGCATGATTTAGAATTTTATGATATATATTAAAAGGACGATTGGACATGACCCTAAATTATGAGTTAATTGACACCACTACGAAAATGTCTTAAAGTTAGGTGAAAGTTGGAGCATTTTGTTGATGTGCTTATTGATGTGATTTATTATGAAAGTACGTAAGTTATATGATGTATTATGAAATTTCAAATGTTTGATTGTTACAGGAGTTAGTGCGTGAAAGTGATGTACTAGAGTGGATCCATTAATACTAGATTAATTACGTATGTTGAGGTTAACTAGCCTGACCTTGATCAGGAGATTTTAGAGGATTCATGATTAGGGGAATGTTATATGTAATATGAAGTTAGATGCAATCTCCTGTCCTTTATAGACTATGTGACTACATGAAAGTGATACACGTTCAAAGGCACTAGTACATGAAAGAGATGTACTAGGGCTGGTATGTATGAAAGTGATACATACCCAGAGGGTACTAGGGTGTACAAAAGAGGTACATACTCAGTGAGTTGTGTGTATACGAAAGAGGTGTATACATAACTAGATGTACGAAAGAGGTACATACTCAATAGGTTATGTGTATATGAAAGAAGTGTATACATAACTAGATGTACGAAAGAGGTACATATTCAGTGGGTTATGTGTATACGAAAGAGGTGTATATGTAACCATGTGTACGAAAGAGGTACGCATCCCTACCTTTATAGAGAGGATATGGGGTGTACGAAAGAGGTACATACTCAGTGGGTTATGTGTATACGAAAGAGGTGTATACATAACTAGATGTACGAAAGAGGTACATATTCAGTGGGTTATGTATATACGAAAGAGGTGTATACGTAACCATGTGTACGAAAGAGGTACGCACCCTACCTTTATAGAGAGGATCTGGGGTGTACAAAAGAGGTACATACTCAGTGGGTTATGTGTATATGAAAGAAGTGTATAACTAGAGGTACGAAAGAGGTACATGTTCAGTGGATTATGTGTATACGAAAGAGGTGTATACGTAACCATGTGTACGAAAGAGGTATGCATCCCTACCTTTATAGAGAGAATCTGGGGTGTACGAAAGAGGTACATACTCAGTGGGTTACGAAAGAGGTGTATACATAACTAGATGTATGAAAAAGGTACATATTCAGTGGGTTATGTGTATACGAAAGAGGTGTATACGTAATCATGTGTACGAAAGAGGTACACATTAAGTGGGTTATGTGTATACGTAAGAGGTGTATGCATAACCATGCATGTGTAAGAGATTGTGTTTCCTTCGAGATTCACCAGAGGTTGCGGGTCCTACGGGACTTACTAGAGGTAGTAGACATACTTAACTACAGTAGGATAGAAATAAGTTTTTCATGCATGTATGAGTCCCATGAGGACTAGAGCAGTTTATATGTTTCACCAGAGGTGGGTATCTAGAGGACATAGATGCCCAGACTAACCCCAGTAGTGGGGTTACTTACTGAGTATTTTATACCCATTCTTTCTCATGTTGTTGTTTTAGGTAAGGGTAGAGATGCACCGGCAATAGACAAGCGGAATCCGTGATCGAGCCACTGGGACTAGTTTTTACACTTCCGCATCATGAGATTTAGAGTTCTTTTCATGTTTCTCTTAATTTTTAGTTTTGATGTTTAAAACTTACATTTAAGAATCATTTTTCAGACTTATTTATTATCCATTATGATTTATGGGTATCCTACTATTGATTTAGTATTTAAATTTAATGAAAGTCTTTTGAACTTGCCTTATTTAATTAGCATTTATTTCTCCATAATCAAGTGTTATTTTGAGTTCCATGCATGCATGTATTTAGTAACGGCTTAACTTAAGTCCTAGGGGGTCAGATCGTTACAAAAGATAAAGTAGTTATGGAGAGTGATGAGATACTTGATGTATGTGAGGTCATGACAAACTCCATAAAGCAAAGTGAAGACAATTCTGAGACAAAGAAAATGAACAAAAGTGAGACATGGGTGACATAAATGAAAGAAGATAGTGTGATTAAGAGGGAAAATGAAAAAAAAAATTGAGTGAAAAAGATCATAAAAGTGAGATTATTGTTCTAACTAATGTTCTTTCTTATTATTTTATGATTCATCAAAAGCAAAGGTGGAGCATCCTATTCGAAAGATTCAATCAACGATAAATGGGGAAGAGTGCTCTTCAAAGAAATTTCACATTTGATTTTGGAGAAGACGAGCCTTTCAAACTTCTTTCCAAAGTTTGAGACAATGATTACAAAGTTGCTTTACAAGGCGATCCTAAAGATTCAAGGACGAATCTTCTTGAAGAAAGGGAGAATGATAAGGAGTTGATCATCATAGGAGAATATGAAGTTTTACTAGAGAAAATGAAGCTCAACAAGCTCAATCCAGCTCAATCAAATCTCATGTTGAAAATCCATGGGAGAGGTTTCCAAGTCAATCTAATCATGAGGCAATCATTATGCCCCAAAAACCCATGATGAGCTAGAGCTAAAAGACTTCTAAAAGTATTAAATGCTTGATTTGAAGATAAGTTTACAGCCAAAAGTGAAGAGTTGCAATCATTGAAGCTCCAAGAGTCATTTGGTCATCCAAAAGCCATCATGAATCTAAAATTCAGATTCATTTACATTATTAATATCCCACGTATTTAATTAATGTTATGAATTTACATTTATTAGAGTAGTTGAAAGGGTACTAGATGAATGTAGTCATAATAGATGAAAGGTTGCATCCTTTTATGGTGTCTATTCAAGTAGTTTAAATAGGGTTGTAATCTCCACATTTTGAACAACACTTTGAATTTGAATGAAATTTCATTAGAGTTTATTCTCTCAAGCTTTATGCTTTTTCTTTGTATTCTTGTGTTTAGAATGCATGTATTAGAACTTTCAATCTAGTTTGATCAATTAAATTATAGAGAGTTTGAAATCTTGAAGTTAGGAACAAGTTCTTCTTTCTTCTTGATCATCGATCAATCTGTTGGGATTGGTGTCCTAATTCTCCCAGAGTCTCGTTGTTTTGTAAAGATACATATTGTTCAATGAATAAAATAAGTGTTATTGGGGTGTCCTATACAATAAGTTTGTATAAGACCTACCCCCAGGATTCAGGGGCCCCGGCATTCCCCTACATCCCCTGCGACCTGGCTATGTCATCCTCTCTTCCTCCCTTGCCTTGAATGCTTTTTAGAAGTGAAAGTTGTCCCCATAAACCAACACGAGTCCTTTCAGCATGCTTTGTTCTCATTCACATGCATCTTAGAAAAATTCCCAAGAGATCACCCAACATAGGATTGCTTCAAGCTAAGCACACTTAACATTGGGGTTCTTATGATTGAGCCACCAAAAAAGAAGGTGCACCTTGTTGGTATAGGTAGTAACTTTCAATTCTTTTAAGCCTTTCTTAACCATACTTTCATGTCCTCAGGATCCCTCTCATTCGAATGTGATATCGGTTCATTCATGTACCCATCCTGAACTCGGGTCGTTACAGTATATAACGCCATTGATACGAGAGACCTGCATCTCACCTAAACAACCATAGGTGACACGACCTCAATCCTGAGTGTTTTGGAAACTCCTGCCTTTGAGGGTGGTCCTTTGATTAGTATAGGTGAGAGTGGCCAGATTTCCAACTCAACATGCCTACCTTTTTGGGGACTTGTCTGATCTGGGAGCTGGGAACTCAATCCACAAGATGGAATTCACTCCTTTCCCAAAGTAGGGATAAGTAGAGAGATTGCTCCCTTAAGGACTGATTCTGAGGCTTGAACATAGTGGCCATAGCTTCTCTTTGGAAGAGAAGACTTAGTCATAGTAGGACTATGATTTATGTTCATTAGAGGGATCAGTGGTAATTAAGGTGACAAATGTAACTACAGAGGCATAACGGCTATTGGCTCAACTGTACTTACGAGTGATCTGTGGGTTGTCGCACTACTAATTGGTTAAGATGGACACATAATATATTTGTAGTAAGGAGAGTTCAACTGTCAGTCTTTAGTGGAGTGCCTGGCAGTTAACGGATAGTGGATCCTGTGACCAAAGAGTTTAATCAGTTATGCATGTACCATTGGAGCTTCGAGCTACAGGTCTATAAGATCCCCTTGGTAGCTCAATGGATTCAATTGAGGATCAGTTCTTGGTGTTGATTTGAAATGTTCAAATTGGCAAGAGGTATTTTGATTATATATGATATAATCGGTATGATGTATAAGATACATCTACTGGATGATTGATGTAAATGAGATTTACATTAAGTACCATGGAATAGAAAAAGAACTATGGTTTATATGTTTCATGAGATGAAATATTAAAACTATAGGTTATAAATATAGTATGATAAGTTGGTTATCATTTATGTTTATAATAATATTAATTATTAAATAATTAATTCTTTTTCTTTTAAATAACCAAAGTAGTGGGTGGTTATTGGATCATGGTAACTGTGAGTTTAAAAGGAAAGTGGTTTCCTATTTTCAAAAAGAAGTTTTTACAAAAGATTGAAAAAGTTTTGAGTTTTCTCTCCGAGCAAAGAAACTCACGAAGTCGTCAAGTAAATTCGAATTTACTAAACGACGGTTGAGCAAGCTAAACGATCATGCAGGTGTGAGCTAAACAATCGTGCAATATTTACTAAACGATTGCATAGTTTTGCTAGACGATCGCTGGCCCAAGGTAAACGATCGTGTAGAGTCTATAGGTGACAGACCGAGCTAAGCGATGAGCTAAACGATTGCATAGCGTTTGTTAGACGATCGCATAGATTTATCTAAACGATTGGGCATCGACCTATACGATAGGTCTCCGCTATCTCCCACTTGCCCAGTCATGTACGTGATCGTTGTTTCCTCTGTTCATCTGCTTCATACCAAGTCCGAATAGAGCCCACCTTTCTAATTCTTACACCGAGAATACGAAGGTTGCCTTGTTGGTGGTGTCAGCCTCAATTCGACATCGTCGAGGTTTTCTAGAGGTCGTTCATGGTGTTGTAGAGGAGATCGTGACCGAAGAGATCGTTGAGGACGAGCGTGAAGAGTTCGTGTTGTGTTGCGGTCATGTAGATCAGGGCGTTCGAGGTTGCTGTTGTTCGAGCGGTCGCGCAACAAAGCGTGGAGGCGCATCCTCATATGTGCGTAGAGTTTGATCTCTATTCATTTGAGTTTATTCATGCTGTAATTGCTCTATATGAATTGTATAACTGTTTGTATTGAAGTCGACTGTAAATATATTTTCATTCATGATTGTAATTTTGAATACTCTTGTTCCGCTGCTCATGGAAATCTCATAATCCAATTTCCTTCACAATCTTCCAAGCCAAATCTGTTTAGCTTTCTTAGGGTTGTTATCATTTTGTTTATTGGGGGTTATTCTTATTATCGTTGTGGGGGTTCACCTAGAATAAAAGGAGGTTTTCATACATGATTGAGGTAGTTCTCTTTATCAATGTCTCTACATTCTTGTTTAAATTTACATAAAATAACCTCGGATCTTAGTTTATTGAATTGAGTAAATGCTTATAAAATTACACTTATTTTATTAATAACAATATGTTTATACAGAGTTTACAAACTACAAGACTACAAGGAGATTTAGGACACCATTCCCAATAATCTCCTACTTGTCCTAAAGCCTAAGGAGACTAATGTACAATACAAAGATAGTACAAAAAACAATAAACTAAGGCATACACTATACCCCAATAACATCTACCACTTGTCTTAGACAAGGTGCCGCACATCCCATAGACCCAGACTTTCTAGATGATCCTCGAACACTTTAGCTGTGAGAGCCTTTGTAAATCGATCAACAACGTTGTGCTCCAACGCGATCTTCATGACCATCACATCATCGTGATACACAATCTCTCGGATCAAATGATATTTCCGTTCTATGTGCTTGCTTCTTCGGTGACTCGGAGGTTCCTTAGAATTTGCCACAATACCACTGTTATCACAATAAAGAGTGATTGGCAAAGACATATTTGGAACAACTTCCAAATCAGTAAGGAACTTCTCAAGCCAAATAGCCTCTTTAACAGCTTCACAAGCAGTTACATATTCGGCCTCCATAGTGGAGTCCGCAATACATCCTTGCTTAATGCTTCACCATACTATTGCTCCTCCATTCAGAGTGCACACTGACCCTGATGTTGATTTCCGAGAATCTCTATCAGTCTGAAAATTAGGGTCTGTGTATCCTGTAAGGATTAGATCTTTATCTCCATACATGAGCATATAGTCCCTCGTTCTTCAAAGATACTTGAGGATTGTTTTGACCGCCATCCAGTGATCTAATCCTGGATTGGACTGATATTGACTAACAATCCCTACTGCATAGAAAATGTCAAGTCTAGTACATAACATTGCATACATAAGTCTACCAATAGCCGATGCATAGGGAATCCATCTCATTTTCTCAACCTCTTGAGGTGTCAAAACAATTCCATACCTGAAAGGTAATAAAGCCCTCTTGGAATTTTGCATCGAATATCTGACAAGCATCTTGTCAATGTATGATGCCTGAGACAAGGCCAACCTTTTATTATTACGATCCCTTATGATCTAGATCCCTAGAACAAACTGGGCCTCTCCCAAATCTTTCATTTGGAATTGGGCAGCTAGCCAGTTCTTAACGTTAGTCAGAAAACCTACATCATTCCCAATGAGTAGGATATCATCCACATACAGCACAAGGAAAGTTACTGAGTTATTGATGATTTTCTTGTAAACACAAGGCTCATCAACTTTCTGATCAAAGCCATAAGATTTGATCGTAGTATCAAATCTTATATTCCAAGATTTAGATACTTGATTGAGTCCATAAATAGACCGATTAAGCTTGCAAACCTTTTGCTTTTGATCTTGTTCAATGAATCCTTCTGGTCGAACCATGTAGATGGTCTCCTCAAGATTACCATTCAAAAAGGCAGTCTTAACATCCATTTGCCATATCTCATAGTCATAATATGTGGCTATGGATAGGAGAATCCTGATAGACTTTAACATGACAACAAGTGAGAAAGTTTCTTCATAGTTCACTCTCTCAACTTGGGTATAACCCTTTGCCACAAGTCTAGTCTTAAAGGTCTGTACCTTTCCAGCTACACCTCTTTTCCTCTTGTAGATCCATTTATAACCTATATTTTACCCCATCAGGTTGATCTACAAGCTCTCAGACAAAATTGAAGTATATAGACTCCATTTCCTGATTCATGGCTTTAATCCATTCATCTTTGTCAACTTCTTCCATTGTTTGCTTATAAGGCAATGAATCCTCAACTCCATCATCAGATATGATGTTTTGGGCTTCTGTTAAACCCATGTAGCGTACAGGTGGGTTCACAACTGATGCGTTATTTTATGAGATGAAAATGTGGAATAAAATGTGGTGATGGAATTTTGTTGAGCAACAAGTTTTCTCAGTAGAATTCAAGTATAAACCCCACTGAGTTTCCTGGTAAGTCCAGGGTCGAACTCAGGGACTTGGGAAAATAGTATGCGGTGGTAATTTTCAGGAAGACTTTGCGGTAACTGGTAACTCAAATAGTTGTTTGGTGTTGTTGTTTGCGGTAATGAAAATAAACAAATGCGATGGAGTTTCGAAAAGAGTTGATAAAACAGGAGATGCGATGAGTATGCGATGAACGGGTTGAAAAGGGTTCAGCTTACACTTCCTAGGATATGTTCATGTTATGCGACCATGCAACATACATACAATAGTAAACCATCTCTCGATGTGAATGCTACGGCTTCTAATACTAGAACGCATGCGATATATGCGATGAGTCTATAGGACCTACACATAAGCCTCTATTCTTATTTATGCGATGACAAAATGACACACACAAATAAGGTGACCATATAATATCATAACCTATCTCTAGGGTGCATGTGATGCATGTTGGCAAATAGAGTTTATCTTTAAGTCCCTATCTCTTATTTATGCAGATCTAATCTTGCTCTCTTGAGTCTAGATTCTAACCTATCTCTCTCAAGTCTTAGGTTCTTAGACTCTCTCTCGAGTAGCTCTAAAGGGATGTTGGGCACAACATAAAACAAGATAATCGCAAGCAATGAAGATCCTAGGTCATGTTAGCTTAGTTATTCTCAACCCATTTGATAAGTTTAGCTACTCATGTGTGCTAAGAGAGTGAACAAATGTAGAATAAGAACTTCCATTGTATAAATATAAAGTTGAAGTGCAAAATAACAATGCAAGAAGAGAATAAAGAGCCTGGTAGCAATCTCTTGCTTCCCAAGCTTTTACACTGTCTTTTCTACTCTTGTTCAAAAGATAATCTCATGCTCACGAGAGTCGGCCCGTTCCCTGCTTTCCATGCCTTCGGGCTCTCTCTCAAGTTACCCTAAGTGATCTTCTGACATCTCTTCCCTCTCGCTCCGCTTTCTAAAAATAAAAGAAAACGATGAACACGACTAAAGCTATGAACAAAAACTTGCTAAACTGCTGAACTGGTTGAATTTCTTTTCTGAAGGATGCCTTCAGTATTTATAGAGCTTCGGGGTGAAAGGCGGCTTCTCTCTTATGATTACACATATGGGATGGCTTTAATTCTCTGACTAATGCGCCGAATATTTGTCACCGAAAAGCGGAGTGTACTTGTTATCGTTAGCAGCTTGTCAAATTAATTTGGATTTGATCGTCATTAGCTTTCTGTCCCATCGTGATTAATTATGCTTTTCACCCAGATGCGTCCACCAAGTTGCGTTGGCTCTATACGGAAATCCTTCCTAAGCAGATGTTTGCGAGCACAAATCATCGCAAAGCTTTGCGATAATGCTACGTTCGACCATTGATTTCTTGTGATCGCGCTTTCCGCCTTGCGTCAATGTATATTCTGCATAAAAATACAAAAATTAACTGTTTCTATGTGATGAACGCATGCGACCACAATGTTATGAATTTAATGCTTTTTTGACATAATTTAACATATCTTATCAATGCAAACCTTCAATGTTTAATAACTTAACATGTAATAACGTGCATTTCTGCCTGTTATCACACCTCTAAATTTTTACAATGCTTGTCCTCAAGCATAAGCTAAAGATTTCCTTTAGCAAGTCGATCGCGATTCCTTTTTCCTAGATTTCTCAAGTATACTTCATACAAATCCTATACACCAAAATTTCCTTAAGTCTTATTCAAGTCTCTTCTTAAAATATTTTTAAGACCTTGGGACTGCAAGTTTAACCTTCAAAAGGACTTTACTAGATTCCATGACATCGCATGATTTATTTCAAAAAAAAATTTTCACTGGGGTGTTAAATGATTTTTATCCTTGCACATTGTTATTTTTTTCCGACCTTGCACTTATCCAAGTACCTCACCTTCGTTTTGGCTTGCCCCCACGTGTGTCATGCGGACATCCAACTACATGCAAGGCGCTCTTTCTCAGACGAAACTCATACCTACTTGGCAGCAGAGTTGCGGTCATTTATTTATGCGTTGATCCTGGCAACTTACTTTCGTTTTGGCTTGCCCCACGTGTGTCATGCGGATATCCAACTACGGGTAAGTGCCTTCACAACTTAACTCTTATCAACATGGATTTTCCCATTGCGTTGACAGTAGAGTTGTTATTCTCAAAATTTTCCTCTTTTTCTTCTTCTTTTTTTTTTTTCAAAATAGCAAGGTCGAAAATAAATACCTCACCCCCAAATTTAAAATACGGCAATGTCCTCATTGCCAAAAGATTGAAAGAAGTCATGCGATGTTCTTAGGAAGTTTGGTAAAGGGTCAATTTGAAAGAAAGCTAGCATACCACTAACTTCTAGAAATATTTCATGAAGTGACTTTTTTAAGATTAAGTTGACGCTAGTGTATACGAAAAAATAGAGGTATGTGTTTCATCATTGAAATCATAATTGGCAAAGTGACAGCATGCGGTGACTTACTAAATTCATCAATGTTAAATGATTGCGGTAATAAAAAATGATGCGGTGATAAAACTTTCAATATTAAAATGCGATGCGATAGTGCAAAATTTGGAATAAAGTGGAGGAGAAATACAACCCCCAAATTTGTATTGTCGCCCGCATTATTTCTTAACGCATCCTGCTTTGCAACGATCTATCTTCTTTGGATTGCATTGACGGCATAAGATAAGTTACTTCTTCGCGTAGCACCTCTGCAATCGTTTTCCTCGATTGTTGCAAGAAAAACATTGAGAGGGTCAAATACTATAAAGAAAACAAAGTTTAACAAAAATTTTCTTGCCTCTTTTTTTTTTTTTTAGGATAGAATTAGATGTGCAATAATAGATAATACAAAGATGATGAAAGTTAATGAAGTATTGATGCAGGAAAAAGGATATTCAAAAAGATTGCGTCCCTGATGAGGTTGAGTCATATATTAACTCAAGGACCGCTTATTCCAAACTGGGCTTTTCACGTCAACGCATATTCTGCATAAAAATACAAAAATTAACTGTTTCTATGCGATGAATGCATGTGGCTGCAATGTTATGAACTTAATGTTTTTTGGACACAATTTAACATATCTTATCAACGCAAACCTTCATTGTTTAATAACTTAGCATTGTAATAACGTGCATTTCTGCTTGTTATCAACAACTCCTACTACGTCGAGGCAATCTCAACTCTTGAGATGATTATTAATTTTCACATATCCACCTTTATATATTTAAATCATATTTAAATATAAATTCTCCTATTTCGTTTAATTCTCAAATTAAACACGTAATTATATCTCATATAATTATTAATTCCCTTAATTCTAATTTGAACATTTTAAATTAATTTATCACGCAATTCTAGAGTTAGTCCATTACGAGCTAGTAAGGAGATCTCGCGGACGATCCGAGATTAATTGGTTAAACTCATTAGACCAGATTAATCCCCATTCATTAACTAATGGGTCACTCCACTAAAACTCATAGTTGCACTCCCCTCACTATTGATATATTATGTCCACATGATTTAACCAATCAGCAAGTCGACCCTTTACAGGTTGTTTGTAATAATGGTTGGGTCAAATATATGTTTTACCCCTGAGATTACGTCTTATTTCTCAAGTTGCTACTAATCCTCTAAGAAACAACTAGTTTGTGATCCAATCACTAAACCAAACTCTCTCAACCCAGTGAGATGGTGGGGCCCTTTGTTCAAGACTTGGATTCAGTACTTGAGAGAACAACCTTTCTCCTATCCCTAAATCGGGTAGGCGTGAACTCCGTCTTGCACCCTATGTCCCCAACTATCGATTAGGTCTTACCCTTGAAATGGGAGTCTTATTGAGCCGGCGCTATTGAGCCAACCTCACCTATGCAAATCTAAGGGTAATCCCGAATAAACAGGAGTTCATAGTTAGCTCAGGATTAAGATCGAGTTACCTAGGTCATCTAGGTGAAATAGTCAGTCTTATACAATAAACAGTGTTATAAAGTAAGAGTGACTTATTTCTTGGTCCGATCTTATGCAAACTTATTGCATAGGATGCCCCCACTCCTCATGTCATAACATGTACGAATTAGGATCACATCGTATGTAGCACTTTATAACTCTTTGTAACAACTACAGACTAAGCCGCATCCAATAATGTTACCAGAATAAGGTACCCAACCTTATTCATGTACTATAGATCATTTTAACTATTTACTCGAACCTGATCCACTCTTATGTCTCCACATAAAGTTCAAGTACTCATGCAATAGTCATGGGTCTTTAGTTTATTGGATTTAGACTTTCATACAATTTATAAAATCAATAATAAGTTTATTGATTATAGAAAATATTTATCATTTTACAAACTGCAAGTTTTAGGACATAAAACCCAACACTGATAACAATTACAAAATTGTATCAGCAACAGCGGAAGTAACAAGGATCATTAAGCACTCTAATTCATTAATTTTGGCAGAATATAAACCATGCTCTTGCAGAAATAAGTGGATTTCAAGACATACCTTTGTAGAACTTCTTCAAAGCTCAATCTCTAGCTACAAACTTCTCCAAATCTTGTTGTAGACCACCTCAAGATCTTCTCCACTATTCTCTTGGTGCTCTAGATTGAGTTGTGGGACTCAAAACAAGTTTGAATCAAAGGAATTTTGAGAAGAGCCCATAACAGCAATCTAGTTGAAGAACACCTTCACCACGAATTTTCAACAAAAATTCTATTGATTGCTGCCTCAAATTCACTCCAATCTCTTCAATATATTGCAGATTATCATGCAAAGAAGATAGTTGCATGAGATGCAGCTCATGCTTGGAGTAATTGAAGACAAAAAAATAGGTTTTGTGTGAGCAACTATGAAGGTATATAATGGAAAAATCCAGCTCTCCATTTTTGTGTATTTTTCAACTTATCCAAATTCCAAATTTTATCTTAGAAAATACAATTTCATTTCCTAAATAAAAAATTATTAATTTTACAAACTAATTTCATAAATTAATTTTTCCAAATTAATAAATAATTATTTAAATAATTTAAATAATTCTAATTAATTTAATATCAAATATTAAATTAATTTTACATAAATCCACCTTCATATATTTAAATCATATTTAAATATTAATTCTCCAACTCTATTTAATTCTTAAACGTAAACGTGTAATTATATCTCATATAATTACTAATTCATTTAATTCTAATTTGAACGTTTCAAATTAACTTATCACGCTACTCTAGAGCTAATTCATTTACGAGCTAGTAGGGGGGCCTCGTGGACCTACAGATCATAGGCTCCAACGATCCGAGATTAATTAGCTAAACTCATTAGATCAAATTAACCCCCATTCGTTAACTAAATTAACTTATCACGCTACTCTAGAGCTAATTCATTTACGAGCTAGTAGGGGGGCCTCGTGGACCTACAGATCATAGGCTCCAACGATCCGAGATTAATTAGCTAAACTCATTAGATCAAATTAACCCCCATTCGTTAACTAATTGGTCACTCCATTAAAGCCCAAGTTAAACTCCCCTGTTGTAGATATATTATGTCCACATGATTTAACCATAATTAGTACATCGACCCTTCACAGGTTGTTCATAATAACGCCTGGGTCAAATATCTATTTTACCCTTGAGATTACGTCTTGTTCCTCAAATTCCTATTGATCTTCTAATGAACAACTGGTTTGTGATCCATTCACTAAACCAAAACTCTCTCAACCTAATGAGAAGGTGAGGCCTCTTAGTCAAGACCTGGATTCAGTACTTGAGAGAACAACTTTCTCCTATCCCTAAACCGAGTAGGTGTGAATTCCATCTTGCACCCTCTGTCCTTAGCTATCTATTCAGTCTTACCCTTGAAATGGGAGGCTTATTGAGCTAGCGCTGTTGAGCCAACCTCACCTATGCAAATCTAAGGATAATCCCAAATAAACAGGAGTTCGTAGTTAGCTCAGGATTAAGATCGAGTTACCTAGGTCATCTAAGTAAAATAGTCAGTCTTATATAATAAACAACATTATAAAGTAAGAGTGACTTATTTCTTGGTCCGATCTTATGCAAACTCATTCCATAGGACGCACCCACTTCTCATGTCATAACATGTACGAATTAGGATCACTTCATATGTAGCACTTTACAACTCTTTGTAACAACTACATGTTAGGGTTAATCCCCTAAAATCTCGTGTCTTGTAGTTTGTACGAACACTTGTGTTGTTAATATATGATATTTACTTCATATCTTGTATTTTTACTCTGTTACTTGTTTTATTTGCTTTAACACAAACCAATAAACATAAAATCTCTGGTTATCTGTATGTGACTCAAACATGTATGTGGTGACATACAAGTGGATCATGTCTTGAGTAATAACCAAAATGGTCTGTAGTATATGGATATAGGAGGAAAACTTTATCCTGGTAACGCTACGGACGTGGCCCGCATTGTGGAATGGTCATAAGTGTTGTGACTTGTCACAGATGGTCTGATCCTGATCATTCGTGTTGGGGACATGCGAGCAGGGGCGTCCTATATAAAGAGTTTGTATAAGACCTGACCACGAAGTATTAACGTCTCGTTATATAACACCGTTCATGACAGAGACTTCACTTCACTAGGATGACCATAGGTAACATGACCTCAATTCTGAGTGAGTTGGAAACTCCTGCCATTGAGGGCGGTCCTTTGATTTGTATGGGTGCGAGTGGCCAGGTTACCAATTCAAACCTACCATTTTGGGGATTCGTCTGATTTAGGAGTTGGGAACTTAGTTACACAAGATGGAATTCACTCTTTCCCCGAGGCAAGGGTAAGTAGATAGATAGCTCCCTTAAGAGCTGATTCTGGGGCTTGAACGATGTGGCACCACACACCTTCTCTTGTTCTGAGAGGTGTTCACACATAGTTGGACTATGTTGTATTGTTTATTAGAGGAATCAGTGGTACTTAAGGAGTGAGATGTAACTACAAGGGCAGAATGGTAATTTGGCCCAACTGTACTTATGACCATCTGTGAAGGTTTATCGTACTCATGATCGGTTATATCCGATGGACTCAGAAATATATTTGTGGTAAGAAGAGTTCAGTTGTTGGTCTTTAGTGGAATGCCTAACAGTTAACGGATGGTGGATCTCGTGGCTAAAGAGTTTAGTCAGCTATTCACAGACCATTGGAGCTTCGAGCCACAGGTCCATTAGGTCCCCTGGGTAGCTTGAGTAAAGTCGAGAACCAGTATTTGGGTTAATTTGAAATGTTCAAATTGACAAGAGGAAGTTCGATTATATATGATATAATTGGACTGGTTAATTATATATGATATAATTGGCTAAATGTATAAGATACATTATTTTAGAGGAAATTGGATATAAATATGATTTATATCAAGTAAAGAAGAAAATACTATAGTAGATATGTGATATCAAACTATAGGATAAAAATATAATACGATTATATTTATTTATTAATTAATTGGTTAATTCTATGATAATTAATCCAAAAATTCACGTTCAAACGTGGGTTAGTAGGGCAATGTCGGTTATTGTAACCGATGAATTAAAATGAAAAAATTTTTCATTTTTTAATCGTTCAAGAAATCGCCCAAAAAGAATTTGTGAGAGAGTGCGTTGGTGTTTCCTAAACGATCGCTTAAGAAAATTGAGAGACTATACGATAGCTCCTCTCCGCCTAAACAATCGTCCACTTCGCATCTAAACGATCGCACACTATCACCTACACGATCGCATAGCTTCTCTAAACAATCGTATAGTGTGCCAATTTTTCTAAACAATCGTATACTTTTTCCTAAACAATCGTTCAATAAAACCTACACGATCGTGTAGCTTCTCCTAAACAATAAGCAGTCTACTATGCGATAGCGTCTTCTTCCCTCCCACTTGCTTATCGCCTACACGATTCATGTTTCCACCTTCCTCTAACAAATTCACCAAAGACCATCATTTGGGTTTTCACTCTGAGAATACAGGGGCTCTTTAGTGGTTGTGTTGTCCCCATGGCATTCGTGTTCGCGGTCGTTCGTGCTACTGTTGTTGACGCTGCTGCTGGGTGTTAGTAGATCGTGCGGAGGTTTTCCGCTGCAGTGAGTGTCGAAGATTGAAGATTGACTTCAACTGGTATGGTACTCTTTCCCTTGTTATTTTCTTGTTCAAAACATGGTGATAATTAGTGTTTGTTTGCATAACTGTTCGTATGAATGTATATATTTGTATTTCGGTCACTGTGAGATCAGAGTGATCCGAACGTGCACATGGAACTCTTAGATATGAGATTCTTCACTATAGAGTAGGCCGCATCCTATACTGTTACCAGAATAAGATACCCAACCTTATTCATATACTATAGATCATTTTGACTATTTACTCGATCCCGATCCACTCTTATGTCTCCACATAAAGTTTAAGTACTCATGTAATAGTCATGGGTCTTAGTTTATTGGATTTAGACTTTCACGTATACAATTTATAAAATTAATAATAAGTTTATTGACTACAAAAAAAATATTTATTAATTTACAAACTACGAGTTCTAGGACGTAAAACTAAATAGATGGACATCCCTTGAACAAGGCAATAGAGGAGTTTAGCCCGGTCCCTCATGACGTCCGTGAGGCACAGCACTAACATCAATATGGAACACACAAAGGCGTGCCAGATTTGACCAGAGACGAACATATCCGTGCTCCTGAACCTCACAGCGACCCCTTGTGACCTAGCCCACTGCACTCCTGGCCCACACAAGGTCTAAATAACCTCCTCTTCCGGGAACTACCCGGAGCAAAAATTGTCATACTCATCATTGAAGTCATGTAAACCGTAGACTTCGTTGATGCGTGATGATGAAAAGGGAACCCTAACGACTCTAACTAACAAGTTATCTCTGGTCTCGTCCATGTTGGCATAAAACTCCCTAACTACGGGTACAACTACCTCGCCAGGACGATCGGCTAAAGATTCCCACCCTCGCTCATGGATCTGCTCAGTAATGTAAGGGTAATAGTTAGCCTCTAGGCTAAGAGCTCTCTTGGGAACTAACCTCCAAGAAGAGATAAAATAGTTATATCTATCTACGGCTTCCATAGAACTAAACCTAGGATTGTCGAATTCTGGCGCGGGGTCTTGCCCACTAGTGCTAGCTTCATTCTACTACCCTTCTAGAATCCATTATAGGTTTTTTTTTCTTTTTTCAAAAAAAGTTCACAAAATTGGTTCCTAGATAATATCCAACACCTTTCTTCTAAAACTCACCAAGATCTACCCTATCTTCCAAAAATTACCCAATATTTCAACCTGCACTCAGAAAAACCCAACACATTCATATAATATTCAATATCGTCTCAAACCCATACAAGAATCGAGCAACTAAACAAGTAGAAATAGATTTCTTCTTAGCCATACACTAGAAATAATCAATAAGAAACAAAAATGCCAAAGATTCATACCTTTTGAGCGACAAAATCTAGAGAAAAAAAAAAACCAAGAACTTGCAAGATCTTGAATGGACGAAAAACCCATGAAACTTTTAATGGATTCAAGGGAAAACGTGAAGGGATGGGCGAAAAACGTGTGGAAGGTGAGAAATAGTGAAGAAATTTGAGAAAAAGTGAGAGAGTTGGCTCGGGGTTGAGAGAAAAATTGAAGAAGATGAAGAAGAAAGGTAGACATAGCATCGTTTAACGTTGTTCTGTCTCGCAATGTTCAATGTTGCGATTGCAGCGTCGCGATGTTGTGCCCTAAATTCGAAATTTATTATTATTATTATTATTTTAATCGAAAATTTAGTATTAAAGTAAAATCAAAACAAAAAAATCTTCCCTAAAGTTAAAAAGGAAATAGCATAAAATCTACGAAAAAGTAAAAAAATTTAAAGACTGGTTGCCTCCAGGAAGCGCAAATTTTTAACGGCGGTTGCTCGAAGCGACCCGTCCCCTGTCAAGGTTCAAAGAAATTCTCGTATTTCTCCGATCCTTTTTTGGATGAGTTGATATAACCTAGCAAGGCTATAAGGGCTCCCATCTTTTGAAAAGAACCAAACAGGTCGAATTTTTTATTTTCGATTTTTGAAAATAGTGGAAAAATAAAAGACTCTAAAATTGACTCAAATGAAAAGAAAGACTCTGACTTAACTGACTCGTGAGGTGAAGGTAGGAAAAATTCAAGAATAAGAGGAATACCGATACAAAGAACAGGGCGAGGCTTTAGAGCCTTTAACTCTTTTACCTGAAATCCTTCCAAATTAAGCCCATGCTCAGACTTAACCTCACTAATCATTCTTGTTGTGGCAGAAGATAATCATCATCATCTGAATTGGTCCACGCATATTCCATCACAAGGTCGAGCTCAATGCCACAGATGCAAGATGGCTCTAAATGATTTCTTGCACACTTAGAAAAATCATTAGTATGTTCACACTTTGGATAATCCAACGTCTTACCTTGCCTTGAAATTTAAGGGACTATTGGTTCTGTGGGATCATCTATGCCTCTATCTCCACTACTCACCTCGGCATCCTCAGAGGGTGATTCACATGACTCCTCCAATTTCCTAACTGATTCGCAATTTGAGTGATTTGGTCATTCAAATTTTGAATTTCAGATCTGACCTCACGTTCGAAACAGAGGTCGTTTTGCTAGAAATTGATGGGTTCTTGATAATAGTAGGGGCATTCCTGCACAAACTCACTAAAGCGATTAGAAAGTTCCCTAACTACATCTTCTAAAGAAGTACCCGCGTGGGTAAACTGATATAGCATTGGCAACGGTGTTTGGCCAGCCAACTCCCAAGGAGAATAATATCCACACTCAGGCCCATGCAAAATTTGAACCTGCATATTAGCCAAAACTCACACAACTAAGGTTAGTTCAGAAATTTGGCCTCTAAGGCCACGAAGCTCTCGTACCTCTGGTGATTCCCATTGCTCCGCATATGGAAAACCATACTTGTTAATATTTCCTGCCATACAAGACAAATAGACACGAAAAAAGAAAATATGTATATATATATATACTTGTTATTAAAGTTTAACAGTCAATTTTAACTAAAAGACATTAATTGGCTTGGTTCCCCGGCAATGAAACCATTTTTTTTATAGAACCGAAAGTCTACATCGTTAATAAGCCTCGAGTCTGGTCAAAAGAAAATTTATAAATAGCGAACTACTTCTATTACCACTAAAATGTAGGAACGGTGGTAAGTGCAAAGTCGAACCACAAGGAGGTGAGGAATTAATTTCTTTTTGTGTTAGATTTTGACTGTAGAAAAAATAGTAAAAACGGGGTTTTGGTTTTGATTTATAAGGCTGCAAGAAAATTGCAAGGGATATATGGAATAGTAAAGGGCTCGTTAGTTCTCAGATCAAGTGCTCATTCAATGTAAATTAAGTCATTGTTATATGCCAAATGATTAATATTCAAATTATGCATGTATAGCTACTTAATGTGATAAGAATTAATTAATCTCTACAAAGGCCAAAAATAAAATAATCCAAACCAAATCAAGCGTCCTAATCCGTAGTTGAGGCTAGAAAGACCTGCCCTAATTAGCCTACATGCTTCTAGACGCAATTGGGTCCTTAGCGGCCATAAAGAACTATAAACACATACATGAAAATCAAGGATTCAACTATGTTGATTAAGTGTCAGGAAAGCCATGTTCAAATAATCAAAGTATTTCTTTAAATCTAGATTAAATGTACGATGCAAAGATTCAAGGTTAGCCTATACACCTAAACATGGTCATCTAATCTGTGCTACAGGGATAAATCCAAAGCATGGACGATTACAAGGATACGTGCGAGCCTGAACTTAACTAGCAAAGACATGCAATCGTGATAGGGTCGTCAGTCCAACACACAAATGCAAGTCAAATTCATGCTTAAAGAAAAACATAATTCTCAACTAAAGCGCAAAATTGAACACATAACTCATTAAATTACAAGAACACTTAGTCCAAGAAGTAATCAAAAATTACCTCTGATTCATAGACAAAGCAATGGGATATAATCCGATACAAAGCCATAATCCGGAAAAAATAAATCTAACCAATGATACTGAATACATAGAGGAAAAAGAGAAAATCAAGGCCTCTCCTTGGCCTCCATGAAGAGTTTAGCGTTTTTAGGACCTTTTTCTATACAATTCAGCATATTTTTGGCCTAGCAAAAGGAAATATTTATAGAAAATTTCAAGGAAGCGTTGTAAGCCTATAGTCGAGCATTGCAACGCTTACTTGCACGCATGCTTCTCATCCGTCCGTCAAATGTCGTAGCATCACGACGCTCTAAAGGAGCTTTGCAATGCTACGCTACTGTCTTACAACATTGGGTTGAAGCGTTACACGGCGTTGTAACACTAATGCTGGGGGTATTTTGGTCTTTTCAGTCCCTTGAAGCTTGGACACTTCAAATTTACTCCAAATCGCTTCAAATTAGTCTCAATCAGTTTCAAATCCCTGATTCTACCTTTTGGTTTCTTGTTATTATAACGCGTATTTTTGTTGTTATGATGCAAGTCCATGCCTTAAACTTGATGACATAGATTTCATGTGATGATATGTGATACTACTTCTAGATATGCGTTATTAACGAATGTTCTTGTAGTATGTTGTGTGTTGTCACAAGTTTCCTTGTGTTGAAACCAAGTATAATTTCACCGTAAGTTTCTCGGTGTGATTAGAGGTCGAACACAGGGACTGTTTGAGGTTATTGCGTTATGTTTGTGATATATGCGACCAGGGATTTTTCAATTTATAAAAGAGTTTGTGTATAAGTAATTAAACATGCGATAAAGTAAAGTAAAGCGGTAAAAATGTGATAATAACATAAATTGCAATAAAGTAAATCTAAGCTAAGATGATAAAAGATACAGGTTTCATGATACAAGATACTGAGGTCAAGACTGGCTGTGAAGATTATATAAAGATCGTGTAATGCGGTGACAAGTCTTAGGTGTGAAGCAGAAAGAGAGAAGATAATTAATACAAATATCGCAAGTTCCTTAATTGCGTTCAAGATATAAGTACGGTTCCGCTTTTCCCTTGGCGTACACCTCTCGGTGATCGGCCGCGTTCTTACATCTCTGTGGTGAAACAGGGATGAACGTAATGGACATAAGGTTGCTTCCATCTCTGGAAGTACTACTAGCTTTAGTTAAGCATTCTTCTAACCTTCTCTCGACAGATCAGAATGACATCTTCACTTCTCCTCTCACAGGTGAAGATGTCGTCTAGCATGCCTCAGCTAAATGCATTTATCTCTTTAGCATAGATTAAGTTACTCATTTAATCCATATTAATTACCAAGGTATTAAGAAAACTTCATGGAGAAAACGATTAATGGAGGAACAAAAATAAGCAGAGAAATGGAAATGAAAATGATCGAGGCATTCGATAAAACTATTTAGCGTCTGATACATGTTTGTGAATGAAGAGATTAAGAAGATGAAATACACTTGATGAAATAGAGTTAGAAACAAATACAAATAAATGCCAATGTCTTAGCGCTGATTTGGGTGGAGATTTGCTTACCGGCGTGGATAGAGTGAACGAATGGATGAGCTTCCCTCTCAAGCTTGCTCAACCGGTAGCAGGGATCTAAACACAAAGCTTCACGGTGGGGATCTGACAGAATCGCATTGAGACTCACCTCCGGCCTTGTCTCTTCTCTTCCCGGATTTCTTTCGATCATATTCAGCTCAGCCTCTCTCTCTCAATGATCTAGCATCAATTAGCCCTCGTATCAAGTATACCCATATCAAGTATATCTTCTCTGAATTCTATGGGGGTATTTATAGGTGAAAAGCTTTGACTCTTGCTTGTGGGCCCCACTTATTGTTATGGAAATTCTAAAGATGGAGGAATAAATATTCCTTCTGTTATGCAATTAGACCATCAAATTTGCACAACTGTTAGTTGTACACGTGTCACAATCCTCTGCATTTGTGTCGCTCAGCTGCATCTTTCGATCGGTTGCTCACATGCAGTGTTGTTTTTATTACCGCATGCGGTTGAAATTCAGCTCAGGATCGACTGTCGCATTGCACCGTCATTCCATTAATCATCTCTTCATTGTTGATTGATGGGCGCAAGGTGACAGAGATGCGTTGTTCAGTTTCTCATTGAGCCTTGATCGCAAGCAATAACTTGGTTTGCTGCAAAATGGAGTAAAAATATCCTCTTCTACCATCTTGATGATGTTAGTGGGTGTAATTACGATAATTCATAATTATTGTATTTCTGAGCTAATTTTCATACAATCGACGCATATTCCTTCACTTTTGACCGCAATATCTGAATAAGGCAGCATAAATAACTTGTATTTTTATAAGTTATCACACCCCAAATTTAGATATATGCTTGTCCTCAAGCATATCTTCTACTATGGCAATAAAGCTAAATTCCTCTCCTATATTTTTGCGTTGATTGGCTGCTCCGAATGTTACACTTAAGCACATTTCTTAACAACGCAATTTCCTTCTATCCTTGCTAATTCTTAACAAAGCCCTACTTTATTCTTTTATATAACAAAATTCTGCTCAAAGATGCTTTTCTAGTTTTTTTTAAAATAGAATGTTTATCTCTTCTTTGTCAAAACAACTTGATATGTCTACATGCGGTGGTCAAACTTTGCGTCATTTATTAGAGATTATTGGTCATGGTTACACCCTTCGTTTTGGTTTGTTCCCACGGATGTCATGCAAACATCCAACTACGGTTGTGTGCCAATTTCAACTTTAACTCATGATATTCAGAGGAGTTGTCTCTTACACTCTTTTATTTTTCTTTTGCAATTTTCTCTTTTCATATTGCGTTGTTCTTGGAAACCCACCTTCATTTTGGCTTGCTCCTATGGGTGTCATGCGAACATCCAACTACGAGCAGGCTCCTTTCACAACTAAACTCTTATCAAGTTGGGAACATTTTTTAGGTTTTTCCTTGCGCTGACATTGGAGTTTTATATAAACTAAATATATATATATATATATATATATATATATATATATATATTAATGAAAATGAACGCATTTTCTTGAAGATCGCATATTCTTGATCTTATCTGCTCAGACCTTCCCCACCCCCAAATTTAAAGACAAGCAAGGTTCTCATTGCATTGTGATAGACTAGACAAACACTTAGAATAAAAATTTCAAAAAAAAGGTTTGAGCAGAACTTTGAAAGATAAAAGGTAAAGTACTGCTAAACTAAGAATTAACTAAGTGTAGTTAGAATTTACAAAGTATGGGAAATGTTTCTAAGTATAAACATATTATACATCATGGCAACGCAACGAATAACGCAAAGAAATAAAAGGTCAGAACATCGTAAATATTGTCAAAGGATGATAAAGAAAAAGGCACAGGCAAAAAGGAGTGAATATGTACTCATTTGTATTGAATATTAACAAAGTATACAAATAATTAAAAATTAATGCAATACAAAATTGTTGCCTGTAAAATGAATCAAAGAATTTAATGAAATAATGAATTAAATAATATACATATATATATATATATATTGCAGAATGGTCGCATAAAAAAATAGAATGTCAGGATTATTGCTGAAGAGCCGGAGGGTCTAGAGGAGGGTTTCGCGGTGATGCAAAAAAAGTCTCTTCAAAAAGCACGTGTTGCCTGAGATGCGGGGGCACCAATGGACCATGAAGGTATGTTGTGAGAAAATTAAAGTATTCATGGTTGCGCTCTGTAAGTTGTCTTTGGTGGCGGTTGATTGTGTGAGTGTTGCGATCTATGTTATCAACGCTTCCCTTGATATGACAACACTACGCTGAATACTATCAACTTGTTCCATGACTGCATCAAACCGCTGGCCGAAGTAGGCTTGTTGTTGATTGAAGAGTTGCTGCTGTTGGAAGAGAAGTTGTTGTTGTTGGGTCAGAAGTGACCGCATTTCTGTTAACTCAGCAGCCAGGAAGGTTATAGAGGGTTTTGCCTACGATGTCTTGCCAGCATCGTCCTGGGGTTGGGCAGAGGTGCCTTCACCCAAATCGTGTGGGTCATCAACTTGCGGCGGTGGAATGGAAGGTTGCAGTGATGAGGCTGAGGGTGAAGTTAGAGATGCTGGGTGAACAGTTGGAGAATTGGGAACGAGGAGAAGATTGGTAAAGTGTTCATGGAGTGGAGAAGAATGTTGTGCGGTTGGGCTTGGAGGGCTTGGAGGGCGAATTACCAAGGGCAAAGGGTCCAAAGGTTCTGGATCATGCGTTGTTGACTCTTGGACCTTTTCTTTTCCCTTGTCTTCTCTGCGTGGTCTCTTAGGTTTGGTCCCTACGGTGCATTGAGGTCAATTGCGGGCCTCTTTAAGGGTAACTCAGGGCAATGTGGGGAGTCTTTGAGGAGCAACCTCAAGATATTTATGTTGATGAGGTCGTGGACTTCAGGCATAGGCTCTTCATCAACGCCTATGCCCATTGACAAGCACAGACATGAAATAGTCCACGAAAAGAAGTACTGTCCTCGAATATGCCCCACCAGTGCTTTGAGCTATCTTGCGATCAGCCGCCCTACGTCAATCGGTATGTCGTGCGCGATGCAATACGCGGACATGACTCATGCCTTGATATAGTCTTGTCATGTGTGGTTGGGATCAGCCGCTTCTTGACCAAGTAGACCCAAAGCCTTCCCTCTGGAAGTAAAGACTTGGATGTTAGGGTGTGGATGCCCTTGAGTGAAACCGACCACTTCGTGCCCGGTTGCGTTAATACTTGTAGCGCGTCCTCCATCTGCTGCTCCATGGGATCAGGAATAATTTTATTCCCCGGTGCATCCAGGTTATCCTTCATTTGGTATATCTCATTGATGTCCCTTGCACCAAAGGACATCGTTTCTCCTTTGAAGGTCACCGCATCCCTGGTTCCATGTAAACGCTCTCTGTAGAAGTCTCTCACTACCTGTGGCACAATAATGGCTGGGCATTGGCAAAATGTGTCCCAGCAAGTTTATGTTGTTATGATGCAAGTCCATGCCTTAAACTTGATGACATAGATTTCATGCGATAATATGTGATACTACTTCTAGATATGCGTTATTAACGAATGTTCTTGTAGTATGCTATGCGTTGTCACAAGTTTCCTTACTTTGAAACCAAGTATAATTTCACCGCAAGTTTCTAGATGTGATCTGAGGTCGAACACAAGGACTGTTTAAGGTTATTGCGTTATGTTTGTGATACGCGACCAGGGGTTTTCAATTTATAAAAGAGTTTGTGTACAAGTAATTAAACATGCGATAAAGTAAAGTAAAGCGGTAAAAATGCAATAATAACATAAATTGCGTTAAAGTAAATTGTGATAAAGTAAATCTAAGCTAAGATGATACAAGATACAGGTTTCATGATAATAGATATTGAGGTCAAGGCTGGCTGTGAAGATTATACAAAGATCGTGTAATGCATTGACAAGTCTTAGGTGTGAAGCAGAAACAGAGAAGATAATTAATATAAACATCGTAAGTTCCTTAATTGCGTTCAAGATATAAGTATGGTTTCGTTTTTTCCTTGGCGTACACCTCTCGGTGATCGTCCATGTTCCCACATCTCTGTGGTGAAACAAGGATGAACGTAATGGACGCAAGGTTGCTTCCATCTCTGGAAGTACTACTCGCTTTGTTAACACATTCTTCTAACCTTCTCTCGACAGATCAGAATGACATCTTCACTTCTGCTCTCACAGGTGAAGATGCCGTCTAGCATGCCTTAGCTAAACGCATTTATCTCTTTAGCACAGATTAAGTTACTCGTTTAATCCATGTTAATTACCAAGGTATTAAGAAAACTTCATGGAGAAAACGATTAATGGAGGAACAAAAATAGGCAGAGAAATGGAAATGAAAATGATCAAGACATTCAATAAAACTATTTAGCGTCTAATACATGATTTGTGAATGAAGAGATTAAGAAGATGAAATACACTTGATGAAATAAAGTTAGAAACAAATACAAATAAACACCAACGTCTTAGCGCCGATTTAGATGGAGATTTGCTTACCGGCGTGGATGAAGTGAACGAATGGATGAGCTTCCCTCTCAGGCTTGCTCAACCGGTAGCAGGGATCTAAACACAGAGCTTCATGGCGGGGATCTGGCAGAATCGCATTGAGACTCACCTTTCGGCCTTGTCTCTTCTCTTCCCCGATTTCTTCCGATCAGTACTCAGTTCAGCCTCTTTCTCTCAATGATTTAGCATCAATTAGCCCTCATATCAAGTATACCTGTATCAAGTATATCTTCTCTAAATTCTATGGGGATATTTATAGGTGAAAATCTTCGACTCTTACTTTTGGTCCCCACTTATTGTTATGGAAATTTCGAAGATGGAGGAATAAATATTCCTTCTGTTATGCAATCAGACCGTCAAATCTGCACAACAGTTAGTTGTACACGTGTCACAATCCTTCCGTTTGCGTCGCTCAGCTACATTTGTCGATCGGTTGCTCGCATGCGGTGTTGTTTTTATTACCACATGCGATTGAAATTCAGCTCGAGATCGACTTTCGCACTGCGCCGTCATTGCGTTAATCGTCTCTTCATTGTTGATGATGGGCACAAGGTGACAAAGATGCGTTATTTAGTTTCTCGTTGGGCCTTGATCGCAAGTAGTGACTTGGTTTCCTGCAAAACAGAGTAAAAATATCCTCTTCTACCATCTTAACGATGTTAGCAGGTGTAATTGCGATAATTCATAATTATTGTATTTCTAAGCTAATTTTCATACAATCGACACATATTCCTCCACTTTTGGCCGTAATATCTGAATAAGGCATCATAAATAACTTGTATTCTACAAGTTATCGGTTATCTACAAAATAGAGAAATAAACACATAAAATCCATTAACAAGCTCGAATTAAGCTAGGAATAATAGCTCTTTTTTAGAGCAATCAATCGCTTAGCTTAAGCAGCCACACGATGTGACCAACAATTTGTCTTCTCCCTCGAAGCGAACAATAACTCCTTGCTTCTGAAGCTTCATCATGAATGACTCAAACAAAGCAAAAACTTGAATACAGACTCGATTACTTGTTAATTATGCCCAAAAACGTAGGGGCTCTTACAAATTATCTTTTGGAAATGTAAAGAAACCTAAACATAGGCATTTATCCCATAATTATCCATCAACAACAGCATCTATAACCACACTTAACACTTAAATGCATTGTAGAATACTTAAAATCCACCAAGACTATAAGTGACAATACAACGATGGAATTTGGAAAATCAGAACAACCTGGCTCTGATACCAACTGAAGGAACTCTAAATCTAGAGAACCAATGAGCGGAAGTGGATCGTTCCAAATTCCATTGTGAAAGAACATGAAAATTTACAATCAAACGAAAATGATTATGCATAAAGAATACATTACATCATGCTTCTTAAATCAAATACAAAGGATCGAGTGACAATACCTTTGAATAACACTTTCTTCACGTATTTCCCCCATCAATCACCAACGCGTCCAAACAGCACGAACGCAATGATCAACTGGAAGATCCTCGATCATCAGTGAATAAAACTCAATCCTCGATCTTCGAATAGAATAAGACACTACCACAAGATTACCTTGGTATTCTCAGTGTGAGAATCCAAGAGTTGTGGGCTCTGTATGAATTTGGATAGAGGGAAGGAGGAAGTAAACGATCGAGTATGCGATGAACAATCGTATAGAGGAAGAAGTCTATCATATAAACTTGATACTCAATCGTGTAGAAAAAAGTACTATCATATAGTAACTCGACACTTGATCGTTTAGGCTCTGTAAAACTATCGTGTAAGTAAAACTCCTTTTATGCGATAGTGATTTTTTTTTTTTTTTTTTGTGAGACGATTCGACCGAATGAAATGAAATACTATTTTTCCTTTTTATCTCACAGTTATGATCAAACCGTATAACCACCCACTCAAGTCGAATATTGAGAAAAAGAAATATTAATTATCATATAATTAATAAATTATAAATAAATACAATAACTAACTTATCATATTATATTTATAACCTATAGTTTTAATATTGCATCATATGCAACATATAAACCATAGTTCTTTTTCTATTTTTATGGAAGTTAATATAAATCATATTTATATTAATTCCTCCAATCTAATAATGTATCAAATACATCATATCAACTATATCATATATAATTGAATCAATTTAATTATATCATATATAATCAAATTCTCTTTTGTTAATTTGAACACTTCAAACTAACCTAAAATCTGATTCTCAATTTGAATCCATTGAGCTACCAAGGGGACCTTATGAATCTATAACTTGAAGCTCCAACAGTACGTGAATAACTAATTAAACTTTTTAATCACGATATCCTCCATCCGTTAACTGCCAGGCGCTCCACTAAAGACCGACAGCTGCACTTTTCACACTACAGATATATTTCTGTGTTCATAT
Source organism: Benincasa hispida (assembly GCF_027475165.1). Classification (NCBI taxonomy): domain Eukaryota; kingdom Viridiplantae; phylum Streptophyta; class Magnoliopsida; order Cucurbitales; family Cucurbitaceae; genus Benincasa; species Benincasa hispida. The sequence goes on along the minus strand of NC_143478.1, from coordinate 53,560,320 downwards.
AACCAATCAACAGTGCGATGACCCTTCACAAATCCTCATAAGTACAGTTGGGCCAAATTACCATTTTGACTCCTTAAGTACCACTGATTCCTCTAATGAACAATAGGTCATAGTCCCACTATGACTGAGTCCTCTCTTCCCAAGAGAGGGTGTGGCCACTATGTTCAAGACTCGAAATCAACCCTTAAGGGATGAATTTATCTACTTACCCTTGCATCGGGGAAGGAGTGAATTTCTTTTTGTGAAGTTGAGTTCCCAACTCTTCAATCAGACGAATCCCCAAAATGGTAGGCTTGTTGAGTTGGCAATCTGGCCACTCTCCCCATACAAATCAAAGGATCGCCTTCATGAGCAGGAGTTCAAAACTCACTCAGGATTCAAGTCATGTCACCTATGGTCATTCTAGTGAAATGTAAGTCTCTATTATCAACGGTGTTATATAAAGAGACTAATCATTTCATGGTCCGGTCTTATACAAACTCTTTGTATATGATACCTCCACTCGCATGTCTCCACATGAATGATCAGGATCAGATCATTTATAGCACTTCACAACACTTGTAACACCCAAAAAGTGAGTCGTATTCATAGTGTCACCAGGATAAGGTTGATGACATGTAGAAATCCATGTCATCTTAGGCCTTTTACTTAGAATTATGAAGGTTGTTAGGTAAAATATGCGTCAATCATGATAGGAATTCACAAGAATATGAGCTTGCGTCGATTAGCATGTCGAATCTCAGCTAACCTGTTACTTTGCGTTAATTGTGCGTTGACTATTTTTGTAGCCAATGCAGGAAATGAACGCAAACGCAAAAACTGGACCATCGCATAAACGACTACATGTAGAGAAACACTCCATCACAAGGCAAACGCATCGATCAATGCATGGATGTTGTGGTAATTAGCCATATGCGTCCATTGCATGGGAGTTGCACTTGTCAAGCGATTGCGGTCATCGTGTAAAGTTGCGGTGTTAAGCGAATGCGGCCATTGAATGATTGCGGCTGCGCGACAACGCATTCTAATGGGATCAACGTAAGGCAGGTGGAATGAAAGCATCAACGCATCTATCTCGAGAAAATCCAAAGCTGATGTTGACATTTCACCTACCACGCCGTTAGTGGCAGAGGTTCAAAAAAGGACTAACACATCGAACGTTCGACTTAGAGCAGTCTAATTAATGCTGTCGGCGACCTAATCTCCATAAATAGAAGCCAATGAGCTGAAATTCATTTTATCCAAGGTTTTTGCCTGAGGTTCACCTATGACGGATCCTTGCAATACAAACAAATGCATGAGAAAATGGCTGAGAGTTCTTCACCTCCTTCATCCATTCCGAGTGACGACCAGAGTTAGATCTAAAGAAAGTCAGCTCCTCCACTCATCCATGGCACCATCAGTAGCCTTGACGCACATCCACTGGAAGCAAATCTTTGCTTCTAGCCGGTCATCTCTTTTCCTTTCTTTTTTCATATTGTATTGTATAACATTTTGGAATTAAGAAATCAATACAATCTGTTTTCAATGCATTTCTCTATTCCTTCGACTCCATCTCCATCTTCTTGCTTAGTATCTTTACTTTCATTGCAACACTTAGTGGGAGTGCTTTGGTATTGCATACTTAGTCATGTGGATTAGAGATATGAAGCATGTAGCAAACTATCGAGAGGTATGCGTTCCGTGAGTATGTGAGTAATCTTATTTGCTTAGTGAGAAACTACTGCAACGCCTATCTATGGGCTAACGCATTGCTTGTCTATGAGTGAAGTCAGCAATAATCAACTGCCCGAGAAGGTAAGTGATTGGACGCATTAAGCAAGGTATGCGTTGTTCACTAGGGATAGTAATAACCATAGGTCAGCGAAGTTTATGCAATTGTCTTGTATTATGTATGCTTCATTCGTCCATTAGGGATACTCGGGAGGGTAGTCTAAGGAGAGGATCTAGGCTTGGAAAGGTCAGGTCAGAATCTAGGCTTGGGAGAGCAGATTCTAACACATAATACAAGAGATAAGTGCTTAGGAATGAGCACTAATTGTTATTAACGCATCGCATACATCCTAGAGATAGGATACGATTGAATGCGGTCACCTTGCTCTCATGCATTTTGCATCATCGTAATGGATAAGAGTAGAGACTTAGGAATAAGCTCTATGGACACTTTTGCATTCAGCACATGCGTCCTAGAATTAGGAGCACCGCATTTCCATTGGAAAATGACTTGCCGTGTATGGTTGTAGCATGATTCCATGGATTGCATTGACTAGGGTTGCCCTTGCGATCACTCTTAAGTTTTGCAATGAAAACATCTCCGCGGTTTATCTATTTTCCCATTCATTTATTTCATGTCAAGGTTTGTCGCATCTCTACCTTTCATGCATATTCTCATTGCGTTGTCTGATAGATAGGAGTAGGAGTAGGATTAACGTAGCAACATCCCCTCCATTTTTTTATTCAACCGTCGTATGCACAATCACCGCAAACATATAGTTATAAGTCCCTATCTTCGATCTCGGATTACTCGAGAAACTTGTGTCCATGTTATACTTGGCGTGAAAGCGAGAAAACTTGTGGCAGGACGCATGGTCATTGCATACATTTATTAACGCATATTCATTCCAACGCATGATCATCGACGCATGACTATCAACGCATATATTAGGACCATTCATCGCATACTGCGTCCAAGGGAAGTTGGTTGTCGAGTAAAATTGACTTCCAATTTCCCGTCATCAAAGGTACCCAATTTATCCATCTACTACAGACCATTTAGGTTATTATTTAAACAAGATCCACCTGTATGTCTCTACATACTTGTTTAAATTTACATAAAATAACTTCATATCTCAGTTTATTAGATCGAGTAAATGCTTATAAAATAACACTTATTTTTTTAATAACGGTATATTTATACAAAGTTTACAAACTAGAGACTACAAGAAGATTTAGGACACCATTTCCAACAGTATTGAACCTAGCTTTGAGGGCTTGATGGCCAAGAAAGTGTGCGGTGGTGAGAGGAAAATGCACTCTTTTGATATGCGTTGATTTCTATGCATTGATGGTCATGCGTTGAACTGGAGAATATGCAATATGCGTTAATCGTGTATGCAACGACCATGCGTTCCTGTCACAAATTTTCTTGCTCTCTCGCCTATAACGAGAACACAAGTTTCTCAGGATGATCCAATGTCGAACACGGGGACTTATAACTAATGATGTTTGTGAAGTAATGCGTTTGAGGAGGTGAATAAAAATAAAAATAAAGAAGTTAATGGACTATGTGCTACTCCTACTCCTAGCTAAACAGATTGAGCAATGGAAGTTTGACTATAAGAATTGGTAGAGATATAACAATTGTTAACGTGTAAATAGGTGCATGGAGAAATAGAGTTGTGAAGGGAATAAATTCACTGCATCATTATGCTTGGTTGCAAGAGTAATCCTAGCTCGCCACACTAACGCATCGCACACCTCTCGGTGGTCAGCCACATGCTTATATCTCTATAACGTATGGTTGCGTTGAGCATAAAATTATTTGATAAGGAGCTGATCATCATAGGAGAACATGAATAAAATGATAACAAATGATAAAGAGAACTACCTCGATCACGTATGAGAACCCTCCTTTATTCTAGGTGAACCCCCACAACGATAATAAGAATAACCCCCAATAAACAAAATGATAACAACACCAAGAAAGCAAACATATTTGACTTGGAAGATTGATCGATGATCAAAAAGAAAGGAGAACTTGTTCCTAACTTCAAGATTTTGAACTCTCCACAATCTAATTGATCAAACTAGATTGAAAGTTCTAATACATGCATTCTAAACACAAGAATACAAAGAAAAAGCATAAAGCTTGAGAATAAACTCTAATGAAATTTCATTCAAATTCAAAGTCTTCTTCTAAATGTGGAGATTACAGCCCTATTTAAACTAATTGAATAGACACCATGAAAGGATGCAACCTTTCATCTATATTGGCTACATTCATCTAGTACCCTTTCAACTACTCTAATGTAAATTCATAACATTAATTAAATACGTGGGATGTTAATAATGTAAATGAATCTGAATTTTAGATTCATGATGGCTTTTGGATGACCAAATGACTCTTGGAGCTTCAATGGTTGCAACTCTTCACCTTTGGCTGGAAACTTATCTTCAGCATTTAATCATTTTAGAAGTCTTTTAGCTCTAGCTCAACATTGGTTTTTGGGACATAATGATTGCCTCATGATTAGATTGACTTGGAAAACTCTCCCATAGATTTTCAGCATGAGCTTCAATTGAGCTGGATTGAGCTTGTTGAGCTTCATTTTTCTCTTGTAAAACTTCATGTTCTCCCATGATGATCAGCTCCTTATCAGACATACATGTATACCTTGTTTAAATAATAACCTAAATGGTCTATAGTAGATGGATAAGGTTGGATACCTTATCCTGTTGACACTACGGATACGGCCTACCTTGTAGGTATTACAAGTGTTGTAAAGTGCTACAAATGATTTTATCCTGAACATTCTGTTGGGTTTTATGTCCTAAAACTCACAATTTGTAAAAAATAAACATATTCTATAGTCAATAAACTTATTATTGATTCTATAAATTGTATACGTAAAAGTCTAAATCCAATAAACTAAGATCCATGGCTATTATATGAATACTTGAACTTTATGTAGAGATATAGAGATGGATCAAGTTCGAGTAAACAGCCAAAATGATCTATAGTACATGATTAAGGTTGGGTACCTTATTCTGGTAACACTATTGGATATGGCCTACTCTGTAGTTGTTATAAGTTACTGTAAAGATACTATAAACAAAGTGATCAAGATTTGTTCATGTATTGACATGAGAAGTAGAGGTGTCCTATGCAATGAGTTTTCATAAGATCAGACCAAGAAATAAGTCATTCTTACTTTATAACGTTGTTTACTGTATAAGACTAACTATTTCACTTAGATGACCTAGGTAACCCAATCTTAATCCTGAGCTATCTATAAACTTCTGTTTGTTTGGGATTATCCTTAGATTTGTATAGGTGAGGGTTGCCTCAATAGCGTCGGCTCAATAAGCCTCCCATTTCAGAGGTAAGACCAGGTAGATAGTTGAGGACATAAGGTGCAAGACGGAATTCACACCTACCCGATTTAGAGATGGGAGAAAGATTGTTCTCTTAAGTATTGAATCCAGGTCTTGAACAAGAGGCCCAACCCTCTTACTGGGCTGAGAGGATCTGGTTTAGTGACTGGATCACAAACCAGTTGTTCATTAAAGGATCAATAGGAACTTAAGGAACAAAATGTAATCTCGGGGGTAAAATAGACATTAGACCTAACCGTTATTACGAACAACCTATGAAGGGTCGACTTACTAATTATGGTTAAATCATGTGGACATAATATATCTACATTGAGGGGAGTGCAACTATGGGCTTTAGTGAAGTGACCCATTAGTTAGCGAATGGGGATTAATTTGATGTTAAGAGTTTAACTAATTAATTTTGGATTGTTGGAGCCCATGATCTGTAGGCCCACGAGGTTCTCCTACTATCTCGTAAATGGATTAGCCTTAAAATAGCATGATAAGTTAGTTTGAAACGTTCAAATTAGAATTAAGGGAATTAGTAATTATATGAGATATAATTATGTGTTTAATTTTGGAATTAAACGAAATTGGAGAATTAATTAATATTTAAATATTAAATTCATAAAGGTGGAATTTGTGTAAAATTAATTTAATATTTGATATTAAATTAATTAGAATTAATTAAATTGTTTAATTAATTATTTATTATTAATTTTATTAAAAAATTAATTTTGTAAAATTAATAATAATTTCAATTTTTGAAATCAAAATTGATTTTCGAAATCAATTTAAAAATTGGAAAATTTTGGAAAAACACAAAGTGGAAAATTGGATTTTTCCATTAACACCTTCAAGCAACTCACTCATTTGTCCACTTGAATCTTGATTTAATCTTCAAGCATGAGCTGCACCTCATGCAGCTTTCTTCTTTGCATGAATGTCCTGCAATAAATAGAGAAGATGGAAGTAGAAATCGGGCATGCAGTAGAGCTTATGAACTTGCTGAAGTTTTGCTGAAAACTTGTAAGGTTGAAGAAGTGTTCTTCAAATTGCATCAGTGAGCTTCTTCTCCAAACTCCCTTCATTCAAGCTTATTTTGAGTCCCACAACTCAATCTAAAGCTCCAAAAGAATAGTAGGGAAGATCTTGAGGTGGTTTACAAGAAGAATTGGAGAAGATTTGTAGCTGAATATGAGATTAAAAAGGTTCTACAGAGGTATGACTTGAAACCCTCTTATTATTGTATGAACATGCTTTATTTACAGCCAAAATTAATGAATTAGAATGCTTATTAATCCTTGTTGCTTCCACTGCATGCTGATATACTTCTTCACATTCATATGGAGATATGCGAGCGAGGGTATCTTGTACAAAGAGTTTGTATAAGACCAGACCACGAAATGATTAGTCTATTTATATAACACCGTTGATAATAGAGACTTACAATTTCACTAGAATGGCCATAGGTGACATGACCTGAATCCTGAGTGAGTTTTGAATTCCTGCTCATGAAGGCGGTCCTTTGATTTGTATGGGTGAGAGTGGCCAGATTGCCAACTCAACAAGCCTACCATTTTGGGGATTCGTCCGATTAGGGAGTTGGAAACTCAGCTTCACAAAGAGGAACTCACTTCTTCCCCAATGCAGAGGTAAGTAGATAAATTGCTCCCTTAAGGGCTGATTCTAGGTCTTGAACATAGTGGTCAAACCTTCTCTTGGGAAGAGAGGACTCAATCATAGTGGGACTATGACTTATTGTTCATTAGAGGAATTAGTGGTACTTAAGGAGTTAGATGTAACTACAGGGGGAAAATGGTAATTTTGTCCAGCTGTACTTACAAGCGATTTGTGAAGGGTCATTGCACTGTTGATTGGTTATATGATCACAAACATATATATCTATAGTGCGAAAAGTGCAGCTATCGGTCTTTAATGGAGTGCCCATCTGTTAACGGATGGTGGATATCGTGATTAAAGAGTATAGTCAGTTATTCACATACCGTTGGTGCTTTAAGCTACATGTTCATAAGGTCCCCTTGGTAGCTCAATGGATTCAAGTTAAGAATCAGATTTTGTGTTAGTTTGAAGTGTTCAAATTAACAAAAGGGAATTTTATTATATATGATATAATTAAATTGATTCAATTATATATGATATAAGTGATATGATGTATTTGATACATTATTAGATTCGAGGAATTAATATAAATATGGTTTATATTAAATGCCATAAAAATAGAAAAAGAATTATGGTTTATATGTTGCATATGATGCAATATTAAAACTATAGGTTATAAATATAATATGATAAGTTAGTTATTATATTTATTTATCATTTATTAATTATATGATAATTAATATTTCTTTTTCTCAATAACCGACTTGAATGGGTGGTTATACACGGTTTCATGGTAACTGTGTGATAAAAAGGAAAAAAAGTTTTTCAATTCATTCGGTCGAATCGTCTCACAAAAAAAATCACTATCGAGTAAAAGGAGTTTTACTACATGATAGTTTTACAGAGCCTAAACAATCAAGCGTCGAGTTACTATACGATAGTACTTGTTTCTACACGATCGAGTATCAAGTCTATACAATAGATTTCTTCTTCTATATAATTGTTCATCGCATACTCGATCGTTTACTTCCTCCTTCCCTCTATCTAAATTTATACAGAGCCCACAACTCTTGGATTCTCACACCGAGAATATCAAGGTAATCTTGTGGTGGTGTCTTATTTTGTTTGAAGATTGAGGATCATGTTTTACTCACTGGTGATTGAGGATCTCCCAGTTGATCATTGCATTCGTAATATTTGGATGCGTTGGTGATTGATCGAGGAAAATACATGAAGAAAAATTTCTTCAAAGGTATTATCGCCTATATTCAATCGTTTGAAGATTGATAGCGGCATTAAGTTTATACTCGCCCTAAGATCGCATAGTGCTTGACCAATGTAGACCCCTCCAATTGAGCATGGTATCGTGAAGCTTCCTAGGTCGCACATTTTTTGTGGGATCATAGTATTTTGCGTTATTGCCACTGTAGTGATCTTACCTTCATCATTCTGTTTCTTTTTCAATCTTTGCGGGAATGATGGTAGTTGTACTTCTTCTATCTTGTGTTCGAGGCTTGAATGTGGACGCAACTTCTAGGTTCATCTTCTCGGGCTCTTCTGAATCATATGTCAACGGGTCCTCGGTTGTCACCGCATTCGAGTTGGTCATGATGGGTTCTTCCCCTACTTCCACTGTCATTTTTTCACTTAGCAAGGAGACTGCTAAGCATTGTTTCCTTTCCTGTACCCCCAAAGTTGCGAGGGAGCTCAGTTGAGCTCGGCAACACTCCTTGTGGTCTATTTTTGAATTCGCCCGCAATCTGTCTTATCTGAATTTCAAGATTGCGGATGAACGTCGCTTGATTTTGAAGCACTGTTTCATTCTTTTCAATATATTGCTTCAGCAAACTCTCCAAGGATGAAGATTGCGGTGCCTGCGAACTACTGACTTGGTTATGCATTTGACTGTTTTTTCGCGGGAAAAATCTTGGTGGCCCTTCTTTTTGTGCCATAGGTTGAAAATTGTGTTGTTGATTTTTCCACGCAAAGTTAGGGTGGTTTCTCGACCCGGGGTTGTACGTATCGGATTAAGGGTTATATGAGTAATATGAGCTTTAATTTGAATATGGAATTTAGGGGTCAAAAGAGGAGCCCGAGAAAATCGAGGAACTTCTAAGAGAAAGATTCCTATCTTTACCGAGGTGAGTGGTACTTTCCTTTAAGTCTTAAGAATATCTTTTAGAGTAAATTGTATATGCTTATGTTATGAATGAGTATCTAGCATGAGAATGAGATTATGTGATCGGGATGATTAGGGGGTCAATAGACCTAGTTCCTGAGCCCGAAAGCAAAACCTCATAGGGTGGTCAGGGGACCAAGAGGTCTAGTTTCTAAGCCTGTGGGAGGAACCTCGTATGGATGGTCAGAGGATTGACGGGCCTAGTTTCTGAGCCCATGAGCGGGGAGCTATATGCACATAGAGAACATAGGAGACATAGGAAATAAAGGGAACGCAAAAGAGTAAGCGTTTATGTTTAGTAACAGTTAACTATCTACCTTGTGTGTGTAGGTAGGGAACATACTCATTCTAAGTAGTTATCAGTTTATCTATCTACCGTGCGTGTAGATAGAGTTGAGAACAGACCCATTCAAAGCTGATGGTTGAGTGTAACCTCATATTTATGATATACTTGTTATTTATGAGTTGAAATAGACTCTAGAAGTTGCTTACACTCAATGAGCTTTGGGAAGCTCAATCTTTTCTTTCATGTTTTTCTTCCCAAGTAGCGAAAGGTGAGGAGTTCTAGGGTGCTGCTAAGGTCAAGGTCTTCCATAAACCACAGTCACACTTCCAGGGTTATAAGAGTTTGATTTAAATTTTGTAGTTAAGTCTTGGAGTCATATAAACGTTACATTGTTGTAATAAAATGGGCCTACTCAATCAGTTGTTGTTATCTCCTTGACTTAAAGTTTACTGAGTATAGTAAAGAGGTTCAGATGGGTAGTAGGTATCACAAAAGGGTGGTATCTACTGTCACACCCCATCCCAGACTACTCTCTGAGCCTAGGAAAAGACATGACTGTAGCAGTTATCAACCATTTTGTTGACACTTACTGCCTAATAACTCTTGTGGAAATAACTCTGATACCAATGTATAAACTTATATACAGCGGATGCCACTTAGGCCAAAATTTATTAAGTTTAAAAACATAGCATATTTAGAGTAATTACATTACTAGTTTCACAAGTCTCGATGCCCAAAACCTTAGTCCTTATATGAACAACTGTAACATGTGTACAATATTTACAATAATCACCTAATAGACGGTTACAATATCCTTGTCCTTTAGTGGCAGAGCAGAATGCAAAGCTATCTCCTGAGGATTTAACTGCTACCTGGGGGAAAGGAAAACATTTGAAAACGGGGTGAGCTTGCTAGCCCAGTGAGTGACTTAAGAAAGAAAACTAATTCTCATGCAAAAGTCTCAATAAAGAGATTAAACTGAAATATAAACTTCTACAGTAACCTTGTACTGCAGTATAAACATTTTCCATGCATAAAGTATATAAAGCTGCTTTTATCAGAAAACATTAAAACTGTTCCTTAGTTGAGAATAACCCTGCTGTGGTTAAATCCCAACGTCAACTACTAGTCAAGAGAGAACCCTTTTGCTCAATCTCCGACTGCTAGGCAAGAAAGAACCCTTTTGCTCAATCTCTGACTTTAACTACCTACGTACACGGGGCCATACTAAGTACCATCATATTTTAGGTACTTCTACTCAGATACCTTCTCTAAACTTGTCTTTCAGTATCGAGCTGCTCGGATACCTTCTCAGTTGTCCTTCGGTATCGTGTTTCAAGTAGAACTAGTCATAAATGACGTTCTCTTTAAATCATGTAAAGCATAACGCATAGAAAACATGTCTTTAAAGATATTAACGCACGCTGGGTGTATTTAAACACGCATAAATAGTTTTTCAATAAACTTTTCATACATGCATGCGTTTGAAACATAACTCATGGTTTGCTTGGAAATTGCTTTGTAAAACGAGCTGGCATGAGAATAATCTTTCTTTAAAACATGGTTTCTTTAAAACATTGTAAATATTTAGTCAAATATTTTAGTCACTCACCTTGATTGGTTAGGAACTTTTCCCTCTAGGAGTTCCTTGGTTACCTTGAGCTCTCTTTTGAACCCCTAAAATCTAGATTCAATTTAAAACTCAGATTACTCATAGTTCTAGGCCTTATCTTGAGATACTTCCTTCTACAAACATGCTCTAAATATCTTAGGAAGCTTATCCTAAAATCTGAGCTTAAAACTCCTCGTGGCTTGGCTGTAATCACAAAATCTTTAAGACCAGCCCAAGTTTACCCGACAGCTTGACCCTTCTGTCTTTTTCTCAGTTTCCAGCCCGATCCCTTGGGGCTTCTTCTCCAACAGCCTTACCCTGAAAACTAGACTCGCGGAGCTTTCAGGTGGATTTGGAATCACTCCAAATGCACGAGTATGCTTTGAGAACTCCTCGTCCCAAGTTGATGCTATTTCTAGACTTCACTGTCTAACTGCGTCTCCTCTTGAAGTTTTATGACCGACGCATAGATTTGCTATCAATGCATAGTTTAATCAGCTTCCAAACTCTTCTTAATGTCCTTTGAATTTCGATCTGAAGAGAAATCCTTGGCCTTATTTATAGGCGTCCAAAATCTCTCCAAGGCCGACACCTTCTACTTGGCCGCATGTCTAAGTGTCTTTTCCCTACACTATCAACGCAACCTTCAAATCACTGCAATCTAAGGTGTCTTCCTCTTCCTTAGCCAACAAAAAATGCTTAAATTTGCATGTCTTCTTGTGCATCCATCTCATTTTCTTAAGACTTAATATTTCTTCCTAACAAGCCACATGTCCAGATGACGACCTTGAATGCATCCATCCAACCTCATATGCGTTCATCTAACCACAAATGTGCCCATCCAATTGCCACAACATTCCTATGTCCGGATACTGCTAGTTGGCGCATGCATCCATTCAATCTTACCTTGTGTATCTAATTGACGCAACTTGGCCACATATGCTTGATGCCCGCAAAGCTCATCTTTGGCAGCATATCCTTCTCTTTCGCATGGCTTACTTTTGCCTTATGCGCTCAACTAGGATAATGACCAACACTCTTTCAACGCATACTACTAGCTTGTTCTATACGCCCATATACCATTGCGTAGCATCACGGTATACCATCGCGTAGTACTGCTTCTTTTACTACCCGATCAACTAGCGCGCACAACTCCAACGCCCAGCGCCCTTGTCCGTGCAACTTGAGGCTGTCGCATGCGTTTTTCTAATCTCTCAAGATATTGGCTGCCACATGCGTTTCTCTTGGCCACACTTTGGCTTCCTTCAACGCTCAAATAACCTCTAAATGAGCAAGGCCAATGCATGGAACAACACTTAGTCAATTTTTTAGCTTCCAACGCATGGGTTATACTTAGCCAATTTTCCAAGCTTTACCCAAGAGTCAAGCTTTCAAATTCACACTTTTCTTCTAATTCTTCACCCTTTTCTCTACAATTACACATTAGTTTCCACATCAACCTACTCACCATACTGGTCTAAGTAGGGAACATACTCAAGTAGGGAAATTAGGGCTCAGGATTCACATCTGCAGTCCCTCATGCCTCTCATCGGGCTCAAGAGTGCGGGCTCGGGGTGGTGTGTGACAGAACTTGGTATCGTTGAAAAGCTCTGTGAGTCTAATTTCTAAAATTGAGCCTTTGGAAGGAAGTTCTTGCCAAAAAGAGGGCTGGAGAAGGAAAGAAGAATAGAAGGTTCATTTTCGGGCATTTTTGGGCGCTCGACGAAGAAAAATAGATCTAGATTGAACCACTTGGACTTTCAAGTTGAAACAGTAAGATATTATCGTGAACACCATTTCAAGTACGTTTGTAGAAACAACTTTGGCAAGAAAAGGTTTAGGGTTCAAGTTACATATTTTTGAATTTAAACCTAGAATCATTGCTCAAGCAGGGAGATGCGGTTAGGGCTTTTGGGAAAAATTTGAAGGCCCAAGTTAAACCACAAGGAGTTTCATGCTGAAACTTTGAGATAACATTGTTATCAAAATTATGAACATGTTTGTAAAAGGAAATTTCTTTAAATGAGTTCTAGTTTTTAAGTTATTTACGTTAAAAATTAAATCTAGAAATGTTGGACGAATATGCAACCCCTTGCTAAGTATGAGCTTGGTTAAAAGAGTAATCTCAAAAGGGAGGCCAAAATGACAGCTAAACTCTTATTCTTTTATCTGTAGGAGCTACTGATGCTCGTATTTATGAAGTGGAAATATGGATGATATGCATTGATGGAATTGCGTTGTGCACTCAAGTTTCCCCAGCGGAATTTAAGTATAAATTCCTCTAAGTTTCCTAGTAAGTCTAGGGTCGAACACAGGGACTTATGAAAATAGATTGCGTTGGTGATTTTTATGAAGAATTTGCGGTAACTGGTTAAATAAATAAAGAATTGGGTTTGTTTTTTGCATTGATAAAAAGTAAATAAATGCGATGGAGTTTGAAAATAGTTTGTAAACGGGAGATGTGATAAATATGCGGTAAACGGGTTAAGAAGGGTTTCGGCTAACACTCCCTAGAATGCTTCATGCTATGCGATCATGCAACATGCATACAACAGTAAACCACCTCTCGGTGCGAATACCACGGCTTCTAAGGCTAGAACGCATGCGATATATGCGATAAGTCTACAGGGTCTACACATAAACCTCTATTTCTATTTATGCGATGACAACATGACATCCACAGAAATATGTGACCACATAATATCATTCCCATTTCTAGGATGCATGCGATGCAGGTTGACAAACAGAGCTCATCTCTAAGTCCCTATCTCTTGTTTATGCAGTTCTAATCTTGCTCTCTCGAGTCTAGATTCTAACCTAGATCTCTCGAGACATTAGGTTCTTTCTTTAGACTCTCTCTCGAGTAACTCTAAAGAGTATTTTGCAAAACATAAAATAAGACAATCGCAAGCAAAAAAACTTCCTAGGTCATGTTAGCTTAGTTCTTCTCAACCCATTCGACTAGTTTAGCTACTCATGCATATTAAGAGAGTGAACAGATGTAGAAATAGAACTTCCATTGTATAAGTATAAAGATGAAGTATAGAATAACAATGCAAGTATAGAATAAAGGGCCTGGTAGCAATCTCTTGCTGCCAGGCGTTTACACTATTTCTACTCGTGCTCAAAATATAATCTCACTCTCGCGAGAGTCGGCCCACTCTCTACCCTTACGCCCCAAGGTTCTCTCTCAAGTTGCCCTGAGCGATCTCCGGCGCCACCACTCTTCTCTTGCTCCGCCTTAAAATGGAAAGAAAACTATGAACAGAAGCGTGAGCTAAACGGTGAACTAATCAACTGGTTAACCCCTTCTCTGAAGAATGCCCTTGGTATTTATAAAGCATCCATGGTGAAAGACGGCTTCTCTCTCCTGGTTGTACAGATGAGACAGTTTTAATTCTTGACTGATGCGCCGAATAATTATCACTGATAAAGATGAATGTACTTTGTGGCCGTTATCGGCTGTCAACTTAATTTGGATTCGACTATCATCAGCTTTCTGTCCCATTGCTCTTAATTGGCATCACTCAGATGCGCCCATCATGTTGCACTGACCAAGTTGCGACGATCCTTCTTGAGCGAATGTTTGCGAGCACAATTAACGCAAAGCCTTGCGGTGAAGTTGCGCTCGACCAATAAATTCCTATGATCACAGTCTTTGCATTGCGTTAACGCATATTTTACACAAAAATACAAAGATCAACTGTTCTAATGCGCTGAACGCATGCGACCGCAATATTACGAAATTGATGCTTAATGGACATAAGTTAACATATTTCATCAACGCAATCCAACATTGTTTAAGAACTTAGCACTATGATAACGTGCATTTTTGCCCGTTATCAGCTACGTCCATTGAGGAGGCCTACAAAGCTTAGGAAGAACCAAGCCTAAAGATCCGTGAGTAACTAAATGTATTCAAATATGTACACAAAAAGGGACATGCATTCCAAATGAATTTCATGCTAACGTTCATGGATTTTCCAAGCAACTAAAGTTTATACTTATGTTTTAAAAGGTTTATGACATTTCTTAAGCATGATGTTTTAAGTTATTTAAACGAGTTTTACTAATCCTAGCGTATGTTAAGATTGAATGAAAGAGTATTGGGTTCATAGCTTTGTTTCCCTTGTGTGCTTTGGCTATTTATGAGGGCCTTCAGTTAGGGGAAATGATGGGCTATCCTCATGTGTTGGTGTTGTCTGATTCCTAGTAGTGGCTCAAATTATTGAGCGCTATAGGCATATCAATGGTGAGGTGGATTATGTGGTAGATATTTCAAGCATTGTTTCTTCCTTTTGGAAGGTTTCCTTCTTGCATGTTCCTTATGATTTCAACTCCACGACACGGATGGCCAGAAGGGGCTGTGTAGGGATGTAATCTTTATAGTTATGTAATTTTTCTGAGTGAGTCATTTCTCTATATTTGCGGTATTTCTGTTTTCTTGAGGGCCATGTGGCTTTTTAGTTAATTTATATGTGATTTCCTTTAAAAATGAAGATAAAAGATGAGAAAATTAGAAAAGATATTAATTTCATCTTCCTAATTATAAATACATAATCTTAAATTTTAATTTAAATTTTTTTGAGTTATAGTAATTATTAAAATACAACAGCATAATAAGAAAGACTGAAAAAATTAAAATAATAGGTCGAACCAAATATAATAAGATCCAATAAAATTAGGGTTGTTTTCAAATATAGAAAAATAAACTAAAATATTTACAAATATTACAAAATTTTACACAGCGAAAGATCGCGATAACCACTGTAGATTACTATTTATATCTATTTATGTCATGATAGACACAAATAGTAATCTATCGCAGATAAACTGTGATATTTTATTATTATTTGTAAATATTTTCAACTATTTTATATTTTAAATAATTTCCTATAAAATTAACTTGAAAAGTTATAGGAGAAAATTTGATAGGTAAAAACAATTTTTTGTTTAAAAGGAAATTAAAGAGAGAGGAAAAAAAGGTTGAAAGAAGGATCCACGTGAATAAAAATTAGTTTAGTAGATCGGTAGTTGAGTTGGGTTTGTTTCAAAAGCAGCTTAAAACTTAGGAGAGAGAAGAAAAAAAAAAAGGAAAAATAAAAGGTAAGTAATAAGAGAGGACTTCAAAGAGGCGAGACTTCCACATGAAGCCAAACCAAGAACACAATTTTCCACTGTTCCTCTTCCATTTTCTTCGCAGTCTCCATTTTTGCACTCTTAGTTATCATTATTTTTCCCAATTTATCCAAAATTAAAAATTTCTCTCCAAAAAAAATTCCCCAAAAAATTCCAATTTTCCCCGTAAACACAATTTCCCCGCCATTTGCTTTGCTTCTCTCATTTCTCTCTCTTTCTTCCTCTATCGCTAGGGCTCCATCTTCCTCTTCCCTTTTTCCTCTGTAAGCTCAGCTCCCGCTTCCCAATTCAACCTCGATTTAGCTTCCTTTCAGCTTTCTACTCTTCATGCTCTTCCTCCGTGGATCGCACTCTCGCCGGCTTTCTTCTCCATGAATTTGCCGCCGTCTGCTTCTGCTTCTGCCTCTGCCTCCGGCAACCGCGGAATCGGCTTGTCTAATACTATACACTCTGAGGTTGCTCCCTGCTTGCCTTTGCCATCGCTTCCAGTCTTCTTTGGCGCCTCCGAGCCTCAGCTCCGACTCTTCGATGAGCCGGATGGAAGCTATGCTACTTCCACGACTGATCTTCTTGCTCAGTCTAAGAAGATCGCTGATCTGCTTCGTGCTACTGATGTGTCTTACTTGTGAGTTCCGGATTTATTTTTTTCTCTATTTGGAACTTAATTCTCGTAATTCTAATTTTTGGAGTTCTTTACTTCGGTTGACTGAATTTTGGTTCGGTCGTAGTGGTTTAGGATTTCGCGGTGTTACTGTTTCTGCCTCGACGGAAATGCCTTCAGGAATTGGTTTTTTTTTTTTTTTTTTTTTTGAAATCTGTACTTTTTGACCGTTGATTGAGGATTATTCAATCTGGCGGTTATAATTTAGTAATGCAACTAGTGTTTTGCTTTTGGAGTTTAAATTAGGCACTTTTTAAGTTGGAACTACTGTATTAATGCGAATGGCAGCACTTATAGCCTTACAATTTCAAAATTTAACTGCGCACAGAATTATCAATAGTAACCGACGAATTCGGATTAGTGAAGGTAAACGCAGTTACATTTTCTTAGACTAATTTTACTTAGTAGTAGTTGATTCAGCAGTAGAGTTGTAGGCATGCCTTTCTTTATGTCATCTTTTAATCGTGGAAGCCCGTAGGCTACTAAGCGTCACAGCTAGCTAATCACGGGAGATTTACTCTTGCCTGCCTATGGCAGAATGCTCCTGTTAAATGACTCATGCATGCCATGGTGCTTGCTCTATCTTTTCCCTCACCAAATTTAGTTATTGTAAACTACCTCAATCATCAATAAGTATTTGATATCTGTTGATTAGTTACATTACTGAATTATGCTGTACATTAACTCCTTATTTGACTTAGTGATTCCTCGTTCCTAAGGCCTTTAGGTGGCTGTTTTCTTTTTTGGCTGTCCAATATAGTTGACAAATCAATTCCATGGGCGAATCGTTTGTGTTTTGCTCGTATTCTAGCCTCTATGTGGTGTTCTTCATTCAAGTCTTTTGCTAATTATTCTATTCAAGATATTTAGTTGTATTTGAATACTTTTATTTTCTCCATTTA
This sequence comes from Benincasa hispida, assembly GCF_027475165.1. Taxonomy (NCBI): domain Eukaryota; kingdom Viridiplantae; phylum Streptophyta; class Magnoliopsida; order Cucurbitales; family Cucurbitaceae; genus Benincasa; species Benincasa hispida. Next base: position 53,542,824 of record NC_143478.1, on the reverse strand, counting down.
AGTTTTGTATTGTCTCTATTATCTTCTGATTCTCCTATGTTTTTTAGTATCGTGTGTTTTTTAGCATTAGTCTCTTTTCATTTATCAATGGAAAGTATTGTTTTTCTTTTTAGAAAAGGAAAAAAATAGTCGATCTCACTCTTCCTAAAATCTAAAAAAAAAAAGGAGTTACATGCTATAGATTTCTTTCCATGTTTTTATTTGATATTATTATTCACTTTGATGTGATTAACAGAAATCTCAGAGAAGATGCTAAGGTTCTTCAAGAAGGGTCTGTGGAGCCTTTTGAACTCTATGAGGAAGTTCTTCGCCATGATGCTGACGCCTTCAATTATACTGCTCCAGGTAAACAAAGTCTTGAAATGTTTTTCTTCCTTATTTAATGGAAATATTAGTGAGTTACGTTAACTATATCTTGTCATATTTCGGAATCTAAATTGAGTGACACAAACCATCTTATTCCATTTCTTCAAAGTAATGAAAAAGCTTTTGAATATCTTATTCTGAGCAAATTTGGTGTGATGTTGTCACTTTTTGTAATATATAAATAGCTCTATCAGTTGAGTTTATGCTTGTTGGGAGCCAGGAAGCATTGATACCATGCTTTGTGGATATTTATGTTTGAGGTGGGACCTAGGAATTCCAGAATTTCAAAGATAAGTTATCTTCTTTTAGTTTTTTTTATTACTGTGCACCATTCTGCTTCTAGGTCCTGCTCAAGCTCTAGAAATATTCTTTATAACTGTAGTCTTCTGATGTTTAAATGATTGGAAAGCTCTTCTTTGTAGGGGGCTTTCTCTACCCAGCTCCTAGATTGTCCTTGGTATTTATTTGGAATACATTCGTCCATTTTTTTTTATCCAGAAAAAAGGTTTGAGGAGTACAAGGAATTCAAAAGCTTCAGATCCAACGAGTTCCCTTCTTTTCTTAAATAAAAAAAATTATTATTTGTTTGTGCATCATGGTCTTGCAGGGATACGCATTTTAAGAGGTGTAAAATTGTAGAAGTATAATACATGTAGGAAAAAAAAGGTTATGATTAACAATGAAAATAGGAAAGTAAAAATGAAAATGATTTTAATGCTATGTTATTTAGAAATGTGCAATTTGTTCCATTATTCATATACCTTTTTATTTGATCTTATTTTACTTGGTTAACTTGTATTTCTGAAGTCAATCATTTATTTTTGAACTTACTGTCTATTGTGCTGTTCAAGTTTCTCAGGTCCTATTATGGAGCATGTCTCTAGCAGTACGGTATCTGATAGGAAAGTTTTTGATCAAAGACTACATATTAGAAGTCAAGTTGAAGGAGACTCTAGAACAACTCAAAATCATAAGCCTGAAACTATGCCTACTAATGTATGCAAGCATTAGGGTTTCCAGTCTCTTTATTTTGTTACTTGTGCTTTGCTAATCCTGGCATTTTAATTTACAGGATACACCAATATCATCTTCTAGAAAAGTCAAAGTTAAGAAGAAAGGCAGAGATGAAACTTCTTCTGTTAGAACAGATCCTTCTGAGCTTCAAGGTTCTAGACGTTCCTTGAGCTACTATATGAAAAGCTGCACTGTATTTCACCTCACAAGTTTTGTTTTCATTTTTTATGGACTCAATATTACTTTGAATATTGTAGACACCACCCTTGCGAACTTCCGTGAGTTCTTAGAAGACTTTTGTGCAAGAGCTGAAATTGTCGGTGATGATCGTGATGAATCAGAGTGGCTGGCTCTGCCTCTTACTGATCTAAGGGTGCTTGTCAATGAAATAATGTCCATACGTTCAAAGAAACTTCTTCATTTGGTTCCTCTCGATAACCTGACGAGGCTGCTGAAGGTTTTAGATAATCAGATACATAGAGCAGAAGGATTGTCTGTTGAAGAATGCGAACATGTGAGCCTGCTAATTTTGTTTTTTGGGTTTTCACTGTTCTAGCATATGTTTTGTGACTTTTCTATTCATATTCTTAATCGTTGCTCGTTCCTATGCACTTGAATTGTCTTCATGACGTAAATCAGTGATTTTCGAGTTCTTGAATCGAAGTCCATTTTCCCTTAGCCAGTTGTGTAATTGTTAATGCTATGTAAAAAGTAACTCTCCTTTATGCATTCACATTTACTTCAAATCATTGATGCATAGCTTTCAATCCTTTTGTTAGTTTAGTTATTGGAACGTAAGGTTCCATTTCTTGGTCTAATGCAATTATTTGCTTTTGATACACAGTTTTCTTCCCAACTGAGAGTTACATGATTGAAGTATAATATTCAATGTGACTAGACTGATAAGTAGATAGTTAGATGACTGAAATATAAGGGTCTTGTGATCTATAGAAACATTAATACAGACAGACTGACAGATAAAATCATGCTACAAGCTTGTTCTAAAAGCTTATATCTACTCAGGTTATTCAGTCGTCACCATGGCACCACATTCAACCAATTCTTTGTTGTATAATGCTGAAAATCTAAAGCTGTGTTCTTTCTGTGTCCCTCATATCGTTACATGATTGTAGTTGGGGCTTCTTGAGTTCAATTTAGTTGCCACACTTACTATTGTTATTTTTAATAAGAAACAATGAAGTATATTCCAAGAGAAAGAAGGTACATCCTAGGGGCCATGGTAGGGATAAACCCCTCCCACACTAGAAACAAATTGTCTTTCAATCTGTAAAATTAGAACCACCAAAGGGACCTTCAAACAAACAGAGCAAAAAATTTTCCAATGACCAAAGAACCTTATCTTTTCCTTCACTTAGCTGTACCAAATCAAGCTTTTGGACGAGAGTTTCCCACTTCCCCCTATCAAAAGTACCTCTTCTAATGTCCAAATCCCAATATTGATGTTCCATGTTCAAGTAATCTGCATTGGTCGATCCTTTTTTAGTTGAAAAATGAAGATATTCGGGAAAGATGAGCCAAGGTATGAGACTTGGTCCACGTATCCTCCCAAAACTGAATTCTTCTCATGGACCCAGCCCTGAAGTTCAAGAGTTGGGGAAAAAAAAAATTCCGTCTTTCCCGATCTCTGGTCAGAATCTGAATCTTCTAGCTTTCTTCACAGCCTTTGAGGCCTAGCGAAGATGATCCAGCCCTCAAATACTGATTTCATAAACTGAATCTTCTAGCTTTCTTCACAGCCTTTGAGGCCTAGCCAAAGATGATCCAGCCCACAAATACGGACTAAAATCAGGCCAGCCTATAAAGTCCAAAGTCTTTCACCTTGTTTTGCTTCTCTTTTTTGGGTCCACGATAGGTCTAGTTTATACCTACATCAATCATACCCTTTCCTTGAAACTCACATAAAACTTTCCATAGGTTCTCCGTAATATATATATATATATAGTATGAAATTACAAAAAGGCAATGAATGATGTGAGGAATTACATAATGCTATTCTACTGTGATATAAGATATGTAAGATCGTAATCACTAAAAAAGGAAGTGAATTTACACCATGAATGTGATGTATACTATAAAGGTACTAAAAAAATTGGGTGAATTCTGTTTCTCTGTCTTCAAAGATACGATGATTCCATTCATTCTAAATGAGCCAAAAGTAGGTTTTGATGATGGAGGTCCACAATATCGCTTTCTCATTCTTGAACGGATGGCCAATAAGAAGTATATTCAAGAGGATGAAAGGGCCTTTAGGGAAAGCCACTTGCTAGTTGAAGCATGATAAGATTCTCCTCCAAAAAGATTGATCATAGTCACAAAATATCAATATGTGTATAATGGATTCTCCACATTGGTGACATAGAACACACCAGCTCGAGGCAAACACGATCCAAGGGGTCTTTTTGATAAGAACATCAGTCATATTAATGCTACCATGACTGACCTCCCAAAAGAAGAACCATATCTTTTTGGGAATTGGACCTCTCCAATATTCTTATATAGGGTAGCAAGGTGATGAGTGAGCGGTTTCGATGTAAATTGACCAAATTTGTCCAAATTTCATCTCCATGTGTCATCCACCTTGGGGCTATTAGGGAGCAATAGTATTGTGGACAGTATGGACCATTCAATAATCTCAACTTCATTAAGGTTGCGTATCAATCCAAGGCCCCATGCTTCATAATCAGATTTCCAACAGTGCAATGGAGGTCTCTTTTTGACTGGATAGAGAAAATAATCTAGAAAAAGCGTTCTTGTGGGGAAAGGCTCCAATCCCAAATGTCAATCCAAAAGATGTGTTTGCACCATAGCCGATAACATGAACAATATTGTCATGTAGGTGATCACTTTGTTTTTGCGATGTAAGTCCAAGGGCCTTTTGATTGTTAAAGAATCTGCTTTCTGGTTGTTTTGTTGGGGGGTGGCGCACCTCCAAAGGACATCTTTCTCAAAATGATATATCCATACCCACTTTACCAAAAGAATTGTGTTCCTCTCCAGATCAGTCAAGTTGAGACCCCCTTCAGATGTAGGGGTTGAACTTTTTGCCATTTAATTGAGTGAATACCTCTTTTGTCATTATGCCCATTCCAAAGGAAGTTCCTGTAAAGCTTCTCAATTCGGTCAACTGCCTTGGAGGATATCTTACATAGAGAGAGGAAATATGTGGGAAGATTGCTTAGGAGCTGCTTGGATCAAAATGAGCCGACCACCTTTGAAAATATATGTATGCTTAAATGGTAAACCCTTCTCATATACTCTTTGGAGCCCATCATTGAGAAGGTTGAGAGGTGCCTTAATAGTTGGAGTGGTACATATAGGTCCTCCTTAATATTATCCCAGGCTCCTTGATCCTGGAGAGAAGCCATGGTGCAAAGCCATCAAGCCAGGGAATTTATTCCTGTCAAAACCAAAAATCACCTTATGAATTTCCTCAGGACTGAAAGGTGCCTCCAACTCCTCTCTACCCCAAATAGAAATGGGATTCCCATCCATCCTTTCTACGATAGGTCCAGGAATAAGGAGGTAGAGCATAAAGATTCTCCTCAATCTCTATATCCTCCCTCATCATCTCTCTATTTTCTCGGGTAAATCTCCTAAGCCATTTGAGTAGAAGGGCAGTGTTCTTTTGTTGAAATGCCCCAATCCCTAAACCTCCAATGGTAGAGGAAGAGAAGCTTTCTCCCATTCACAAGGTGTCTACAAGAACCATGGGTTGTCCCCCTTCCAGAAGATGATCCATATCAATTTTTCAATCTCATTTGTAACTCCCTTATGGACTTTTAGGATAGAGAAGTAGCAGAGCAGAAGGTTGTAAAACGACCACCTTTAGAGATAGTTAAGCCACTCCATTTATCAATCTTCTTTCTTATCATAGGTTCTCAAAACAATTCCACACCCCCCACCCACCCACACCCTCCCACCCCCCCACCCCCACAAAAAAAAAAAAAAAAAATTACAACCCAAAGAAATGCCCAAGTATGAGAAAGGGGAAGTCTTACTTCCCAGAACCTTGGCACTGGAGGTGCAAGGGAAAACTGAAAAACCCCAAAAACCAAAGGGACCGAAACTGCAATCAATTTTGGTTGTGGGTTTGGTGTTGGGTTGACCGAAAATAATTGAACCTATTGAATATCTATATATACTATAAAATTCGATTATATATACTGTTATTGTGATATCAGAATACCGAAGAATCTCGTTTATTCTATACACTAGAGTTTAATATATATAGACATACATGAAAGCCGTAGACCATAGTGAAAAGACAATGAAGGACAAGAAACTAATAAGCTCCTCTATTTACATATATACTTTAACACTCCCCCTCAAGCTGGTGCATATATGCTGATCATACCTAGCTTGTCGCATGTCTAGTAGACACCAAACCAAGATAGGTGGCCCCGTTGGCTAGAGTAGTGATTGCAAAATCCCAGAGCGTGTGTTCAATCCTGGGGTAGCACAATTTTATTTTGTGATATTTACCATACATGTGTGCCACCAGCTTCCTTAACTCATCCTTGGGCTTGGACCCAATAAATCAAAGTTGACTCTTGGCCCACTTGAGACCCATACCAGTCATGCTTGGACTAAAGACTATTCTGAACCGACAGACCGAACTGATTAAACTTTTGTTTAATTGTTTTGGTCAAAATATCTAGGCGGTTTGGCACGGTTCCTCAATGTTCTGTAGAATTTCTGGTGGTTCGGCTTCAGTTGAACACTCAAACTGAGCCGAACTGAATTATTACACCCCTACTTGGCAGTATTCATCAACTATTCATCTTCAATATTTATGCCAATAACTGAAGTTTTAGCCAGATTTTAGGGAGAGTCCAATTGCTAAAAGGAAGATATTGATAGCCTGCCACCAATTTGCAAGAAAATCATCTTGAGCTCGGCAAAATATAAAAGTGTCATCAGGGTATTGTGAATATGAGATTTCAATCTCCTCTCTTCCAGCCATAAAACCCTTTTAGTCATTGAAATTTACATTTTTGGGTCCACATTCCCTGCTCTTTCAAAGTCAGTTCCATAAATTTAGCTCTTTCAAAGTCAGGACTCTAGCTAGTGCCCTCTCGTAGAATAAAGGGTTTCAAATTTCCCCTTCAGCATAACTCACGATCCTGAACTCCCACAACCAGTTGCCTCCCCATACCATCGAGAAACCAAATTCACAATTCATGCTTCCTCTTGCCAACCTGAGCATTGGTCAATTGGTTAAGAAATATATCTTTTGAGTCATTGACCTCACATGTTGAATTAAAAAAAAATCCACTTTTCTCCTTTTGATATCCCCAAGATCCGAAACATCCCACTCCTTAAAGAACTCCTTTTTTAAGCTCTAGGCACCTTAATTCTTGCAGATTGTTGATTTGTATTCCTCCTACCTACAATTCAGAGAAAAAAAGAACCTTGTTGGAGTAGTTTTGCAATTCCTTCGGTGCAAGACTCTTTAAAATTGAACATGAAATGTTCTGTTGAAATCTAGAACAGAACTCATGTTTTTATTAAAGAAAACATGAGTTCTGTTCTAGATCATTTGACTTATATTTGGATGTTTGACACGATCCTTATATTCGTTTGTTTTTCAAAGCAGAAGGCACAGTCTGCAGTTAGAAGGTCCTTAATCCTCCTTGCTTGGCTAGATGACCATAATCACAATCAAGTTGAAGAAGGGCATAGGTGTTTTTTTTTTTTTTTTTGGTTAAAAAAAAGGAAGATTTTAAGAAGGGCAGCTTTTTTAAAGCAAAATTATTAGAAAAAAGGGTGTGGTCAAGTCTAGCCTTAATTGTGTAAGTGCATTTTCTTTTTGTTTGGGGGTCAGCAGATGTGGAATCGATCTACATCCTTGTGTGGGTTGATGAAAAATCTTCCTCTGCCTGTTTGTGTTTTTTTGGTTCTTATGCAGTTGAATTTTCCTACAAAAATTGTACAACAATTGAATTTGGTGCTGTAATGGTAGAGGAACTGTTTTTGGTATGAAACATGTGTGCAAGGTGGAAGTAATTATTGTTTTCTTTTTTGTGGGAACTGGTGCTGATGTTGTTTCCTTTTTTTCTTGTCATCATTGTTGTTGAACAACCAGCTTCTGCTCTGCTTGGTTTCGGCCTTTACATTATAATTTCCTGATCTTCATTCAGATTTCTTTTTCCCATCATATTTCAGTTAGATTCAGATGCAGTTGAAACCATCTTTTGTGCTTTGGAGTCCATACATGCATCTCTGACTATAATGGCTCATGACCAAATGCCAAAGTTGCTTTACAAAGAAGAGGTTTGTTCTTTTAGTTGCTGGTGTTTGTCTTATACTGATTAGCATTCTGTCGAGTATCAAGTAATTTGCTCACACTGGCGTTCATTGTTATAAAAAGTTTTAAAAGTGTACAGTTAAATGTGCTTCACACTTAAGCTACATCAGGGTCTTCAATTTGTTGAGAGTGCATCTCTCTTTGAATTTGGCACTTTTTGTCCGATAGACTAAAGAAAGGAAAATTTGAACAAATTTTTTGCTCAACCAGAATCTTGCATGCCTTCTCTCTCTCCGATAGATGTGGACTTGGAGGAACATGGAAATAAGATTAAACTAGCTAGGAAAGTATGGAGAGCTATGAGTCTAAATGATGGATGGGAGATATAGAGATGAGAACTTATTTGGTGATGACGGGTTTTAATTTTTAGGCATTTGCTATGTGATTTTGTGTTTGATCTTAAACTTTGTTTGCCTCTAAAAATTAGTCCTTTATTTTCACTATCTCAGACTTCCCACTAATTTCTAATATAAAATCTATATATGTGAATTGAACCTTGTGGGTTTTATTTATTGGAGCTCTTTTTTATTTTTTATTTTAACTTTTTAAAATTGCACTTAAGTCCCCGGAAGGACTATTTCGCTTCAGTGCACTTCATGCTGTAAGAATTGTTGCTGATGATGTATGTAATTCATTGAAGATTGTTGATTAACCAGTTTTTCCCCGCTATCTCTATCAGATCATCGAGAGAATTCTGGAGTTCTCCCGACGTCACATAATGGATATTATGTGTGCTTATGATCCTTCATATCGTGCATTGCATAAAGCCAGTGAAAATGGTGTGTTCGAAGGTCAGTAGTTTAATCTAGATTCATTTTGTCCCCTAAAAAATTGGATAGAGAATTATAAAATATTGAACTTGGATGAAGAATTTTTGAAGAATGAATTTGGACGGAGAATTATAAAAGATTTTTCAAGGAGTTCTTTGGATTCAGATCATTGGAGTAGAATTCATTTTGTGGGGTTTCCTTAATTCTTTGAACTTATTTACCACGGACTTTGCACTTAATAGAATATTGATCATGTTCCTTTTTCTTTTTATTTTTCTAAACACACTATGTTTCAAACTTTGTATCATATGTTTTTATGGCAATGTTGAGCTGATGTATATTGTTTGAAGTACTGCTGGTGCAACATGTTCGAAGTCTCTAATTGTAATCTTATCTTTTGCTTCTGAAATTAAATAAAGGGTCTTGAATACTTTGTTAACTACTCTCATTATTATATTCAGATATTAGTTTGAATTGGTGTGCCTTTATTTTCTCTGTTTAATAATGTTAATCCTTTGATGTATTTTCCTTTAAAACATGTTTTCTATATTTTTGAGCATTAGACTCTTTTTCATTGTATCAATGAAAGGTCTTGTTTCCTTATTAAAAAAAAAATACTTTGTTAACTATCTTACAGATGAACTTTGATCCTCCTTGTACATTTTTTTTTATTCTCCAGTAAATGAAGATGAAGAACTTGATGGCGACTATGGTTCATCGACTAAGAAACGTCGTGCTGTTAAGACTACTAAAATCAGGAAGCCTGCATCCAACAAGTGTGCCTATCATATTTTGTCCCTTTAACATTGAACATTATAATGAGTTTAAGAATTCGAATGATAATACATGTATTGTTTTGCTTTGACAGGGTATCTACTGCTGTTAATACTATTCTTCAGAAGATGTGCACCATTGTCGGTTTACTTAAGGATTTGTTGTTGATAGAGAGATTACCAGATAGCTGTATTCTTCAATTAGTGAAGACAAGCTTTTCTACTTTTTTGGTGGATAATATTCAGCTCTTGCAACTTAAGGCAATTGGTTTAATTTGTGGGGTAGGGATTTCTGCTTCTTTTCTATAAGAAATGTTGTGTTACTTTGTCTATGTTTTACATGGACCGTAATGCAATTGGTTGCTACCATTTTAAATCTTCTGATGATTCATTCAAACTTGGTGCAGATATTTTATTCATATACACAACATCGAAACTATTTGATAGATGAATTAGTTCAGATGCTCTTCAAATTACCATCCACGAAGCGAGCTTTAAGAGCTTATCATCTACCTGAAGAAGAACAACGTCAAATTCAAATGATTACTGCCTTATTGATTCAATTAGTACATTATAGTGCAAACCTCCCTGAAGCTTTGAGGCAAGCATCAGATAGTAATTCCATCTTTGAAGTTTCAGTTGACAGTAGTTGCCCTACCAAATGCCATGAAGCAGCTACAGAAGCTTGCTGTCTTTTCTGGACTCGTGTACTTCAGCGCTTTGCTAATGTGAAGACTCAAGATGCATCTGAAGTGAAAGTAATGATGGAAAATATGGTTTTGGATCTACTCACAACATTGAATTTACCTGAATATCCTGCATCAGCTCCTATTTTGGAGGTAGTGCTATCTTTCAGTTCTAATTTTTTATAATTGAAAAAGACTGATTCTTTTTTTATAATATCATTCCTCCTAAGGCATATCCATTTTCAGGTTCTTTGTGTGTTATTACTTCAGAATGCCGGACTGAAATCTAAAGATATATCTGCTCGTTCAATGGCCATTGACTTTCTCGGCATGATTGCTGCAAGGTTGAAACGTGATGCTGTCATATGTGCCACCGACAAGTATTGGATATTGCAAGAGTTGGGCGATAAAGAGGATGATGCTGATCAGGGTTACTCTAAAGACGTCTGTTCAATATGCTTGGATGGCAGGGTGGAAAAGTATATCCTGGTCTGTCAAGGTTGTCAGAGGTTATTTCATGCGGATTGCATGGGAGGAAGGGAAAACGAAGTTCCTAACCGGGGCTGGAACTGTCAAATTTGTCACTCCAGAAAACAACTTCTAGTATTACAATCATATTGCAAATCCCAATGTAAGAATGATAGTGAAAAGCGGAAAGATCGGTCAGATAAAGGTTCCAAAGTTTCGTGGCTTGTTTCCAACATTGAAATTGTTCAGCAGTTGCTTCTGAATTATCTCCAGGAAGTTGGTCCCGCAGATGATCTTCATCTATTTGTTCGCTGGTTTGTATGGTTTTGACCTCCTTATTTTGTGATTTTATTTTTAAATTTCTTGTTAGAGTCTTGCTGTCATTCTGATATGAATGCACATATTGTAGGTTCTATCTCTGCCTGTGGTACAAAGATGATCCAAAATCTGAGCAGAAATTTATTTACTATCTCTCTAGACTGAAATCTATGGCAATAGTGAGGGATGGTGGCAATACTTCCTCTTTATTGACTAGGGATTCAGTTAAAAAAATTACTCTTGCACTAGGACAAAATAATTCTTTCTCTAGAGGTTTTGATAAGATTCTTCACATGCTTCTGGTTAGTAAACTATTTTTTGTTGATTTAATGTATAGATGTGACTGAAACTCTCATAACATAATTGTCCTCATTCAGGCAAGTTTAAGGGAAAATTCTCCAGTAATTAGGGCCAAGGCTTTACGAGCGGTGACACTCTTCCCCCTTCTTTTGATTTGTTATAATTTTAACAACACATTGTATTTTAAACTGTACTGTTTTATCTGATTTAATGAAGCAGGTCAGTATAATAGTTGAAGCTGATCCAGAGGTATTGGGAGACAAACGTGTGCAATTGGCTGTGGAAGGAAGGTTTTGTGATTCTGCAATATCTGTCAGGGAAGCAGCTTTGGAACTTGTTGGCAGACATATTGCCTCACATCCTGATCTTGGGTTCAAGGTCTGTAAATGCATGCTCTAATTCTCATTTTGTGCCACGATTATCTTTAGTCTCTCATTCCCATTTCTCCCAACAATGTGTTTGATTTTGCAGTATTTTGAAAAGATCGCTGAGAGAATCAAAGATACTGGAGTTAGTGTGAGGAAACGAGCCATCAAAATCATTCGAGATATGTGCACGTCAAATGCAAATTTCTCAGAATTTACAAGGGCGTGCATAGAGATCATTTCCCGAGTTGGTGATGATGAATCGAGTATTCAGGTAGTTCTAAATCAAATGCATTTCGTCATGACTCCTCTCCTTAAATTTAAGTTTCATTTGGTGTTCATCACCTAGGCAATAGGAGCCTAGTTTTTAAACTCTGAAGTCTTTCTGTAGCAAGACAGGAGAAGCTATAATATGATTGCATATTCCTGCGAATCCTCTCCTTTTCAACAATGTTTCACATAACATTCTTACTGCATAATGTGCTATCAATATTACAGCAATTGATTGGAATGAACCAGACCTCGATTCTCTTGTTCTGTGCTTTTGAACATGCATTTGATAGTCAAGAGAATTGAAGTTTTCCAAGTTCTAATGTGTTTGGGTATTCCTTTTCTTTAATGCTATAACTAAGTTTCTTCAATAATGTTTTTTTTTCCTGATAATAGCATTCATTAAAATGCTTATATTGTTCAGCTGTCCAATCGATTAATATCAAATGAAAGAGAGATCCACTAGGACAAAATTGCGGTGGATGCAATAGATGATGAATACATGGTTTTGTTTTTGCCATTTTTTCATCTTTTATTTTTATACAATGAATGTTCACTTCGAGTCAAATTCAAACACTTCATTTGATTATATGAATAATCTGAACCTATTTTTCATTTTAAATGCTGTCAATTGTCAATCTATATTTAAATGCATCATAGTGAAATTCCTGTTTTCTACCCCCACAAAAAAAAGGCTAATACCTTTTAACATTTTGCAAATTTATACCTCTATGCCGGATTTTATTATATTAGTTGATGTTTTGGAACAACTTCTGACTACAGAAGCAGATACAAGATGCAAGGTTTTATTTTATTATTGTTATTTTTTTAATTTTTGAATAAACTACAAAATTTCCTTTTACTAAAGTATTGAATGCTTAAAACTGATAATTACTCCTAGTTGGAAACCCTTTCTTTAGTGGGGTTTTTGTGGGCTTTTTTTTTTATGCCCTTGTATTCTTTCGATTTTTTCTCAATGAAAGCAGTTGTTTCCGTAAAAAAAAGGGTATTGAATGATTAAAACTTATCTGAAAATGATTCTCTTGTTTGATTCCGAGAAATCTGATGTATTTATGGTATGATACATAGGAATTTGCAAGATAAGACATTTTATGAGTTCTGGTTTGATAGACTTCTGTTTACAAACTCAGTACTTTGGAGAATACTGCTTTATTCCATCAAAGTCCTTACTTCACGTCTATTGAATTGAGCCACAAAAAGATACATTTGCTAAAGTAAGAGATGCGTAAACCTGATTTATAAAAGAAATATTCTCTGGTTGGAATCCAATTAAATTGACTTCTTTTAATATGTATGATGGGATTTTATTTGCAAGACATTTTTTTACGTGTTCTTGCTTGAACCTTGAGGAACCTAGTTCTTTATCTCTGTTTCATTAGATTTTTTTTGTTGATTTTATTTATTTTTAATATTTCACATCTATTATTGAATTTTGGAACAAAGATTTTTTTTACTGAAGTAGGAGGTGCCACAAAGTGATATATATGAAAGTTGTTTTTTTAACCGAGCATCTGACTTTTTTCCTTTTTTTACTTATGATTTGTAGGATCTTGTTTGTAAGACATTCTATGAGTTCTGGTTTGAGGAGCCTTCCAGTTCACAAACTCAGTTCTTTGGAGATGATAGCTCTGTTCCATTAGAGATAGCCAAGAAAACTGAGCAAATTGTTGAAGTATTGAGGAAAATGCCAAATCATCACCTTCTTGTGACTGTTATTAAGAGAAACTTAGCCCTTGATTTTTTCCCACAATCAACTAAGGCTGTTGGTATCAACCCTGTTTCCCTCACGTCAGTTCGGAAGCGATGCGAGTTGATGTGTAAGTGCTTACTGGAAAGGATATTGCAGGTAATACTGTTGCTTCCCCGTTCCTTTAATTGCTGATTCCTTAACGGTTTTTTTATTTTAAATTTATTATTATTATTATTATTTTTAAATAGATGATATGCATAGAAAGTTACTTCTCAGGTGGAGGAACGAAGTAACATGGACACAGAAGTGCGTGCACTTCCATATGTATTGGTCTTGCATGCCTTTTGTGTTGTGGATCCAATGCTCTGTGCACCTGCATCCAACCCATCCCAGTTTGTGGTTACTCTCCAACCTTACCTCAAGAGCCAGGTTATCTGCTGTTCATTTCATTTTTGAATAAGGAATATTTATTTTGCAAATTAATTTGGATCTACGGGAATATTTTCTTGTCTTATTAATTTAAGGGAGTCTGATGTTCAGGTGGTCTAGGTCTGCCTCTTTTTAATTTTCTTCCGCAAATCTAGACATCAGATATTAAGTCTATCTATTTCTCATGCAAGCGACATTTTTTTCATGTTCATGTCCTAAACTCAGAAGTGAATGTGGAAATGCCTACTCCTTAACTTGGGTTATATTGTTGTTAGGTTGACAATCGAGTGGTTGCCCAGTTACTCGAGAGTATCATATTCATAATTGATGCAGTCTTGCCCTTGCTACGAAAATTATCTACAAATGTTGCTGAAGATCTAGAGCAAGACTTGAAACATATGATTGTTCGGCACTCCTTCTTGACAGTTGTACATGCTTGCATCAAGTACTTATTTTCTTTACTTGTACTTTTCTCTTATTTTCACCCAACATATTTTTGCATAACAAAGCGTTGTGTAGTTATATACTTATCTTACCTTGCTCATAATTGGACTGTGTAGTTTCAGCTTTATTTGCAATCTCGGTTTTCTTGAGGAACTGATTTTTTCCCCCTAACCACAGGTGCCTTTGCTCTTTGAGTAAGATAGCAGGTAAAGGTGCATGGGTTGTTGAGTATCTTATTCAGATGTTTTTTAAACGCTTGGATTCTCAAGGGGTTGATAACAAACAGGTTAGGTTTTTTAAATTCTTAATTATATTGTTATGTTTCTTGTGAGCAACAAGAAAAGCATACAGTCTAGAGAGAAAGGTTTGGAATCTTGATTATTGGTTATGATTTATGCTTGTGACGAGATTTCTTGATTTTAATTTAAGCTCTCCTTGCGGGTCTCTCTATATGAGCTATTAAATTAAGTACCTCACAAAACTGACTTATTTTTTTAGGCCCTTATAGTTTTCTCCCCGTATATACTTTCTTGTCAAGGGCTAGTTCCCTGCTAGGTCTATTAAAGTAACTTGGGATGAAATTCAGGATCTGTCGCATTGGGACTGTAGATTGAATGGTTGAGATTGGAGTGTTGTTAGTTATTCCTGCATTTCCGTTGCTCTTCCTTGTCACCCTTCTGTATTTGACTGCCGTCTATATTGGTTATTGCATTTATTGCATATTTTAATTAAATTATCTTATAACTCTTCTGTTATATGTGATACTTTGCCTATCAAAACAAGTTTTATGAAGTTCGTTGGTACAGCGATTTTATATGTATGTATAGATATTTTTACATACAAGATAATAGTTATATAAATTTAGATTATGAAATTGCAGCTGGTCGGACGTTCACTCTTCTGTCTCGGATTACTTATTCGCTATGGTAGTCCTTTGTTGAGCAATTCCAGCAACAAGAATGTCGACATTGCAAAGAGCCTCAGCTTGTTGAAGATGTACTTGCAGACGGAAGATTTGGTTATTAGGGTTAGAGCACTGCAGGTATCCTCTCACTTGTTATTTTCTCTTGGATTACTTCTTTTTCTGTTTGCGTATTGAGGCATTCTAATTCTGTATACATTTTTGTAGGCTTTGGGATTTGTTCTTATTGCAAGGCCTGAATTTATGCTTGAAGAAGATGTTGGGAAAATTGTAGAGGAATCATTGTCATCTGGTTCTGATGTTCGTCTTAAGGTGAGTGAATAATGTCCTTTGGCTTTCCTCCACTGTTATGGGATGATTGAATTATTTCTCTGGGCAGATGCAAGCATTGCAAAATATGTATGATTACCTTCTTGATGCGGAAAGTCAAATGGGAATAGATGAACCTGGTGATGGAGCTGGCCCCGATAATGGGGAGGGTGGCCAAAGTGTACCCGTTGCTGCTGGTGCCGGAGACACCAACATATGTGGTGGTATTGTTCAGTTGTATTGGGAAAGGATTCTGGGACGAAGCTTAGATTTAAATGGCCAAGTTCGTCAAACTGCCCTGAAGGTAAAAAGCCTGGTCGGTTGCATTTTCATGTTCTGGGTTATAAATAATTACGTTTACTAGAAAGCTGCCTGTGACAACCATCTTAACATGGATGGCTGATTTAATGTTCATGTTTTTCGTAGCCCAAGTGAGAAACTGAGAAGATCTTTGGATATCAGTTTTTGTTCTATAAGACAGCATCTGTTGTCATTAATGTGTTCAACCATTTGTTCATTTTCCTGCACCGCGCCTATTTTAATTATTTGGTTCATTGAGCATTGTCGTTTTGCTATCTTTTTTCAATATACAGATTGTGGAAGTGGTACTTCGCCAAGGTCTTGTCCATCCGATTACTTGTGTTCCATATCTTATCGCACTTGAAACAGACCCCACTGAGGCAAATGCAAAGCTGGCTCACCACTTATTGATGAATATGAATGAGAAGTAATCTCCCCTACATTTAACTTATTAAGTTATAGCTATGCAATATAACTAATGCGTCCTGTTTCAGGTACCCAACATTTTTTGAAAGCCGGCTGGGGGATGGTCTTCAAATGTCATTCATTTTCATCCAAACTATCAGCCATGGTTCTGACAATGCAAATAAAAAAATTCAATCGAAGGGCTCTAGCAATTTGAAAAGTAGATCCGATGGTTGTTCGTTGACTCAAGCAAGACTTGGAGTTTCTCGAATTTACAAGCTCATACGAGGAAACCGAGTTTCAAGGAACAATTTTATATCCTCCATTGTGCGAAAGTTCGACAACCCACGGCTGAATGACTCAATGATACCTTTCCTTATGTGAGTTCAAATCAAATCCATTCATTTTCCCCACTTCAATATGATATCTTGGTTAAAATGGCTTTAATTCTTCCTTTTTTTGCAGGTACTGTGCAGAAATACTTGCATTGTTACCGTTTACATTCCCCGATGAGCCCTTGTACTTGATTCATGCTATTAATCGAATAATACAAGTAAGAGGTGGATCACTTCAAGAAGAGATCAAAGCGTTTGGTATTCATTTGTTACAACGGAATACGCCGTATATTATGTACGAAAATGGAATGATTCAGCCTCCACAACCTGGGCAATTTTCTGATAATATAATTTCATCAGATATGAATGGGTCAGTGGAGCTTGATCAATCTCGTCCATTTTGTGATTTTACGTCGATGGATCTGAATCAGCAAATTCCACCTGAGTCAGTTGCCCATCATGAATTGAGTAATAATAATACAACATTGGAGGGAAAACTCCATAACATTTCCTCGATGGATGCATGTAGTATCTCAAAAGACGATCTTCAGAAGATTCAGGTGATTTCAAACAGCTGGTTTAATCATATTTAGTCTATCTTTAATTATATTTAGTCTATCTGTCAAAAGTTGCTTTATTAGGCTGCAATACGCTTTTGTCTGCATGTTTTGTATAAAATTAATTGAAATATACATCTTTTAATAGTACATTTTGGTCAAGTTGGGAGAGATTTTGAGATGGTTCAAATCAAGTTCAAAGTCACTCTCAAACATGTCTTCAACCATTCAAAATCAATTTAATATTAGGTTTACTTTTGAATGATTAAAACATTTCAAAATCGATCCTGAATTTTTTTTTTTTTCCTTTGGTATCTTGTTTCTTCCTTTTACTTCAATTGTTCTTAGTTCATCTGTTAAAACCACCATTGCAGACTATGAGCCTGGCAGCTATTGCACTGCAACTTCTTCTGAAACTAAAGAGACATCTAAAAATCGTGTACAGCCTGAACGATGCTCGATGCCAGGTATATATATGCTTGTCAAGGTTTTTATTCACAAACTAGACAAAACAATTCAACTAGTGTTCTTTTCCTGATATTAGTCATTCAATCCCAATGAACCATCAAAACCTGGGGAGTTTCTGTCGAAGCAGAATGTTCCTTTCGACATCAGCGAAACATGCACAACTTTGCCAACATCTTATCAAGAGTTTATGCAAAGATACCAGGTGCGATCCAATCTCGTATCTCGCGTCCTCTTTTCTCCACTAGAAAAAAAATCTTTTTCCTTTTCCATGGTTCCATCTATTCTGTGTCATCTTTTAATTTGTACCATTAACTCCATAGGATTTCAAGAACACTCTTAGGGACGACGCATTTGATTACTCCACTTACACCGCAAATATTAAAAGAAAGCGTCCTACAGTAAGAAAAGGACGGAAGCCTACAATGGGTGGCAACGACGAGGATATTGACGAAGACGAGGATTGGAGCGGAGGCAGGAGGTTGAGTAACAGTGGGAGGAAAGGTAGCTATAGCACCAGAGCAAGTAGGCAACGATGATGATAGGTGTAAGTAAAATTGTAATATGCATAGTTTTAGGCTAACTTGTACATTAATCAAGTGAAATAGAATAGAGAGAGAGAGGATAGAATGATAGGGATGGAAATTGAAAGAAAAAAAAAAAGAGGTGGGGGTTAGGTAATCAATATGGAAACAGCCAATAGAAAAGTTATGGAGAGCCAGTTTTTCTGTAGTTGTTTCCATCTTGTAATTTGTTTTATTTTTGGGTAATATATATTGGTTGCATTCATTTGTTAATGGAAAATCCAACTTTCATTGCGCATTAGATTCCATTCCCATAATTTTGGTTAGGAAATTTGTTTCTAATTGGAATGCTGCATATGGCATCTAACAAATAATGCCCTTTCGGATGTAAATTTTGGAATGCAACTTATTAGTGATGAAGATAGATGTCTCTCTTCAGGTGTTGTAAAAAATCTCAGTTTCTTCTGTCCTTTTCTTAACATTAACTTTAGTTTCCGTCATTTTCTTATTGTTTCTCTTTTCTCATTTCTTTATGATCGGGCTTTGCTGTGATTTAAATATTCATTTCTATATTGTTTCTCTTTTCTCATTTCTTTTCTTAACATTGTAAAAAATCTTCAGTTTTTTTTCTCAGTTCTCTATGATCGGGATTTGCCGTGTTTTAAATATTCATGAAGGTTTGACATTGAAATGATTTGTCTAAAAATTTTTAAATACTATTTTGGTCAAATTTTGAATCTTGTTTTACTTTGATCTCTAAACTTTAAAAAAACGTCTATTTTAGTTTTTAAACTTTTAAAAAGTTTTATTTTTGTCCTAGCTGTTAAGATTCTATTAATTTTGATGAAATCTGTTTGAGGATGAAATTGCAGTTAACATGGGTTAAGTAAGATGAAAGTGAAGTAAAATATCAATGACCAATGTATTCAAATAGTGAAACGGCCAAAATCTTGAACCCAAAATGACCTTTGAAACCTTATAAAAAATATTCTACCACTTAATTCAACTTTTTTTTAGAATAGGTGATATTATTAAATAACAAGGGGATCCCACAGCTCGGAATCAAAGTATCAAAGCAACAAAGCACAAGTAAAGACATGGCAAACAAACAAAAACAAAGCCCACGAGATAAAAGCAGAACAAACCAACACATAAAAGCAAACTTGCAAACCACCCTAGAAAGTCAAAGAAAAGAACTTAAAATCCCACAAACTAGGGATAACAACAAAACAAAGAACAACGTAAAGTTCAAAAGAAAAAACATCTGTAAACACACTAGAACCAAGAAGGCCAACCCGTTAGGAAGGAACACGAACTGTAGAGATCATAAGGTGAACCAGAGCTGAAATCGACCTCGGTCGACCTCCATGCAGCCGCCGATTATGCTCCTGCCAAATGTAATATATGGAAACACACCAGAAAACACGAAACAACTTACTACGCACCCTCTTACCCGACCCCATTCGGCATAACCAACTCAACTCTACATCCCAACCTGCCACCTGATGCGACGAACCTAACTGACGCAACACTAAAAAAATAAATGATCCCGCGACTCCACACTTCTCCCATACAGAAGATACCCCCTGACAACGCACCCAAACTCCTTAACCAATCTCGCGTACCTAACCTGTCCTTCACAACTAACCAACCCAAGACACCTTAGGATGATGAGGACGCAAATTCTCCCATACACTAGTGATAGAAAATCGACCACTAGCATCCGACACCCAAACCCAATAATCCTCCCTCCACCCTAGGCCCTACTGCCTGAATAAGACCCTAGATATCAAGCAGCTTCCAAGACACCGTGGGCCACCTCCAACCTCCCTCACCATCCATGAACTCTAACAACTACGCCTCCAAACTATTCCCTGCATCATAAACCACCGTAGACCCATATGAATCCAAAATCGCGCCCCCGACAACCAAGGATCCCACCAAACAAAACAAGACCGACCATCGCCGACCATCGAACAAACTGCTTGAATCTATCTCTACTTCGCAAGATAGTCCTCAAGCACCAAGACCTCCCAACCTCACTCCGAACAGCCCACAAAGACCGCCCACACAAAACATACGCCTCCACCCATGCCACCCATAATGATCCTGATTTAATTAAGAGAAGCCAGAACAGCTTCACAATAGCATACCGGTTCTAAGAGGCCACATGCTTCACACCCAAGCCCCCTTCTCCCAACGACAAACACACCTCATCCCACGATACCCACGCATCACCTTGACTCACCGCATTATCCTTCCATAAATAACTACGTTATTACGATCAACCTCATGAATTACACACATAGGCAACACGAAGATGCTACACCAAAAGACCTGAAAGGACTATAAAACAGACCTAACAAGCTGCAACCTCCCTAGCAAAGGAGAGAGACCGCACTGAGTGAACCAAGAGAGAAACCCATAAACGCAGCTAGTTCCTTCACCTTCCCAGACTCCACATCTCCAACAAACATGAAACTCTTACCAACATTTGCGACTAACCCAGACAGCTGCAAAATCTGCTAGGACCTGCTTCACAAACTCCAAAGAATCTTTCTCCGCTGCACAGAAAATCATCAAAATCGTCGGCAAACACCAAATGAGTTAGGCCCACACACTCACACCGATCATGGAACCTCACACAAGAGGTTTATTCAACAACCTAGACAAAACCTCCATCACTATCACAAACAAAAAAGGAGACAACAGATCCCCTGCCTTAACCAGGAAAAAACCTTTCAAGGGAACCATTAATCATCACAGAGAACTTAGGTGAAGTAACACAAGCCCTCACCCAACTAACAAACTGAAGGGGCGTACCTATAACCAACAGCACACCAAACAGAAAATCTCAATTGACCGAATCATACACCTTCTGAAGGTCTATCTTCAACACACAAAGCGGCTTCCCTCTGCCCTCCTTATAGGCCCCCACAAGCTCCTGACATAATAAAATGTTGTTGAAAATCGACCTACCCAGAACAAACGCAGACTGGTTGCCACTGATGAAAGCAGGCAACCACAACCACAATCTCTCAGCTAAGATCCTCGAGATACACTTATACACAACATTGCAACAAGAAATAGGACGAAATTTCTCCATACGTTCATCAGCTCCCCGCCTTTTTGGGATAAGAGTAATAGTAGTAGAATTAACTCTACCAGGTAGGTAACAGGTCTAAAAAAATTTAGTACAGCGTCACATAAATCATCCCCAACCACACTCCAAGAAGCTCTATAAAAATCCACCGAAAACCTATCAAGCCCAAGAGCCTTCCCAGACTTCATCGAGAATAAAGCCTTCTAAATCTCCTCCCGACTCACAAAGAATTTGAAACCTTAGATTTTTAAGTATGGTTAACTTGGTTGGCAATTTAGTCATCCAAAAATACTAGTCATCTCATTATTCTGTTTAAGAGTTAACAAAATTTTAATAGTAGGGATCAAAGTAAGTAATTTTTAAAAATTTGGGGACTAGAATAGATGTTTTTGACAGTTTAGAAACTAAAATAGAACAAGATAAGAAAAATAAAATAAAAAAATCTCAAGTGAGATTTGATCCCAAGATCATGAAATTAAGGAGTAATTTGGACATGCTTCCCCACCAATTAACCAAATTTCCACTTCAATATATTTTAGAAACAACTTACAACTTTAAATAAAATAGAAACGAAACAAGAAAAATTATTTTTTGTAATTCTTCAATTTTGACCTCATTTTTAAAAACGTTTTTTAAATTTTAAAAATAAAAACATAAATGATTATCAATCAAGTCAGTTTCTAAAAAATGAAAAATAAAAATAGGAAACAGAAAATGAAAATGTTATCGAATAGGCCCTCTAAAGGTACCGTCCCTTTCAATCAACAATACATCTGTCTTTATTTTTAGTAAAAGGTACACATCTTCCATTAGTGCGTAAAATCTATAACAAATTTGAACCTAAGGAAAAATGAAAAAAGAAAAGAAGCCAATGGGATTGAAAGTTTGTCCTCTCTTCAAGGCTATCAAGGTACGATCACAAGAAGAGGCTGCACAAAAGAATATTTTAAAATTTTAGATTGATTTCAAGGCCAAAAAATGGATGAGAGTTCGTACCGTTACGATATCAAGGGGATTGAGAGAGTACCGTGTCTACGCTGACTGGTTTGCCATCTTCAACCAATATTTCAGCTATGGTTCCAGATTGATCAGCCTGAAGTCAAACATGGAATAAGTACACTAACAACTCACATACATATCTGAATAAAAAAAAAAAAAAAGGTGGGGTTTAAGGGAAAGGTTAGCATTATCAAAGCTAACCTCAATCTCATTCATTAGCTTCATGGCTTCAATTATACATATCACTTGGCCTTTCTGCACTTTATCTCCCACCTACAAGAAACAGAACACATGAAATATGGAAGTTCTGAGTCCTGAGATATTTCTATCCTCCCCCCTCATTATATCATTCTCATGTTACCTTCACAAATGGAGGTTCTCCCGGCGCAGGGCTTCGATAAAATGTTCCAGCCATGGGGCATTTCAAAGGTGGATGAGAACCACCCGCTTTTGGTGCAGGGGGAGGGCTTGCAGGAGCAGCAGAAGCAGCTGTAGGTGCAGGTGCCAGGGTCGGTGGAGGTGCACCCATGCTATGCGCTTGAGGTGGTGGCAGTGATATGTATGGACTGAGAGCCGGTGCAGGTGCTGGTGGCTGTAAAGCTTCTTTTTTTCTTATTACAATTTCGCAATCCTGTTGTTTCAGTTGCAGTTCCATGATGTCTCTTGAATCAACAAGTCTGCATATGAAAAGAGTATGTAAAGATTTCATTCAACGAAAAAAGGTGTTGCAAACCGGGATGATGACTTGACCCTCAAAGGTTAATTCCTTTTTCACAATATGGAAGACAATAACGCACTTGATGAGATCTGAAACTTGGCTCATGAAGGCAGAAACTGACGACTCGTCTGGAAGGGAACTTTGATCAGAAACTGCAACTGCAGAGTCGACTTTTCCTCCAGATGGTGCATTCCCAGGTGTAGGGACAAGTGCTGGTGCAGAATTTGAAGTTTTTCCAACAACCACCTATGATAAAAAAATATATATATATACATACACCTAAAATCTTTGAATATATATAAAAATAGAAAAGTAAAGCTCATGCCAATAACTAACCTCATTAAGTGCATACACAACTAAACCAGCAGATTTCTTGTTTGGACTCTGGAAAACACAAAAGAAGTACATACCAAAATCAAAATGTAATTTAGAAGCATGAACATCTCACCATTTACAGGCTCCATGAACATCAAATTCTTCTCATATAAATTGTAGTTAAAAAAAAAAAAAACTTTAGAAACACATGTGAACAGTTTATAATGATAATGACAAAGACATCAGTACTACACCATCATTCAGCTTCAAAATGTCCTCTAAACCAACCTTGTCACTAAAATCAACTGCTAGGTAAACATGTTCCCTTTCAAAGGGATAAGTTTTCAGTTCATCAACACGAACTCCAAATAATGACCGATAGGACCCCAGCTAAAAGAGGACCGTCTAAACCCCTTGAATACATCAAAACAGAGGAGCGTGATGTGCTGCTGACTGAATTAGACACCAAAATTTGATACCTAACGCAGAACTACTTTTTTAGGACAATAAACAATTTCATTGAAAACATGAAAACTAATCTGCAGTCTGCCTCAAGACAGCCCAAAAACAGTAAACAACCTTGTGATTACTGTACCAAACCTTAAAAAACAGAACATCACTTCGTAAACAAAGTTTCTCTTGTCCTTTGCTCTTTTTCATCATTCTTTAACTCATCATCTTTTTTTCTGGGTTATGATTCTAATTGAACAGAAAAGTGCCACGAGTGAAAACAACTATGGAAACTCGTATCCAAGAGACCTCTTCTAAGTCCTAAAATTGAAACTTAAAATGTCCCAAATTCCATCAGTTACTCTCTTACATTCCACCCCACATGGTTTCATACCAAAATTTACCAATAAAACATCCATCATTTCCATCTCTAAAATTTACAAAAAGAAAGAAAAAAAAAAAAAAAAAAAAAACCATGGAGTAAATTTACAGTTTAGAGATTGCAAAACATGAAGTCGTTGAACATTATAACAATAATGTGGGAATGAACCCAGTTACAGACCTGAATCCCAGAAAATGGCGGGTCGACAAAAGAAGATCCAAACGAAAAGGAATCCTTCAAGCAAAAACCGTGGCGATGAAGAGAAAGATTGTGGTTCATGTGGTTGTGATGGCGAATCTTCTGAGCAGTGGAGCCGAAACCGGGAAGAGTGGAGGCCTTGGGGCATGGGACCGTAAAGGAGGCCATTGGAGAGCGACCCAGAAGGTAGAAAGTGGTTGTGAGCACAGAAATGATTGAAAATGGGGAAGAAGAAGAAGAAGAAGAAGAAGAAGAAGAAGAAGAAGAAGAAGAAGAAGAATTCAAGAATCTTCAAGGAAGGAAATGGGAGTGAGATGTGAATGAGAGGGAGTTGGGGGAATTGAGAAAGAAATGAAAATGAATGGCGATGAGATCCAAGAACAAGAGCGGGGCGGGGCGTGGGAGGCGAGAAAAGGGAAAATGGGAAAATGAGAAATTTTGGCGTTTGGAGAAATTTTTTCGATGATCACAAAGCGCTTTAGAGTGAGAGTGAAAGAGAGCGCATTAAATCAAAATCGCCGTTTTCTTTTCTTTTCTTTTCTTTTTAACGAACACACAAACATCACCACGTCCATTTTTCACCTCATCTCTCTTTTACTTCCAAAAACACGTGCGGTGGAAATTTGAATTCTTTGACCATATCCGTCATTCATAATTCAACTAGCATACTAATGTATTACAGATTAAAAAATTTGTAATTTGAATCAATTGTATTTAAGAAAAATAATAAAAATGTCTAATTCAAAAGCATATACTCTGGTTAAGAAGTTCAAACTTCAAATTCTTACAAAAATTTAATGATAATAAAAAGGAAAAATTGGATAGTTTAGGTCAAGATGTATTTATGGTATAAATTTATGTACTCATGTCTCAATCTCTATACTCTATTATAGTTTTTCTTTTTAATATAGGAAAATGAACCATTACAAATATAGTGAATTTTATTGTCTATCGCGGTCTATTGTAGGTAGAATATAATATTTTGCTATTATTTTGTAAATATTTCAACAATCATTTAAAATAATTTCCCTTTTCCTTTGTCACCAAAAAAAGTGGAGTTGTGTTTACTTGTACATTTAGGGCCCGTTTGGATTGATTTAAAAAAAAATATTCTTCAAAAAACTCATTTTTATTTAAACACTTTTAAACAAAAAGGTTTTAAATACACTTTAAAATCTATTTTGAGTGGTTGCCAAATATTCAATTTTTATAAAATGACTTACTTTTTAAATTAAACACTTAAGAATGTATTCCAAACATCCTTTACATTAAAGGCTAAAATGTAAAATTGGTCCCCGCAATTTGGAAAAAAAAAAAGAAGTTAAAATTTAGTTTTTATGGTTTGATACACTCGTAAATAATTTCTACGGTATGGATTATGTATGGAAACATAAAAACATTGACATGTACAACAATTGCGAAAAAGGGATTGAACTTCCAATCTCTAGAAACAGAGTATATGCCAACGCCATCGACTCAAGCCTATTTTGGCATCATTGAAAATTTAGCACGGTGATTATAACCTCTAAATGTTAAAATAACTTATTAATATATAAGCCAAATAGATACCATTTCAAAACTTAATTGAATCTTTTAATTTAACCCCAAAAAAAGTGTTTAATGTTGCCTTTGAAGTCATATCAATTAATGCCATTGGATTTATGACCTTTATGACCTTTTTAGTTATAGGCAACGTTAGGGACATGAGAATTAATGCAGGCCTTTATTGGACATTGACATTTTCAATATCTATTGAAAATATTTCAATTTAATATGAAGAAGTTTATTAAGCGAAATATTATTGAGGATCATATTTACACTTCTTCCTTCAATTAATTTGAGTAAATTTACTCAATTAATATTTAACTTAATATTTGACTTTTGTTGGCAAAGTGAATAAAATTAGGATAATTGATACGTATACATATACATAGATATAACATAAGTCAATTGAGATTATTCAGACCCTTTGTTCATTAAAAAATAGTGATAATAAAGATAAGTTTATTTATTTACAAACATTGAGGTTATATTTTAAAACCATTTGATTTTTTAAATTGTATTTATTTTCTCACAAGTTACTCTAACAGTGATCTAACACTTCATTTATCTTTCATTTCCTCTCTACGTCAATCTATGAGCTAATATTTTATTATTTCCTCTCTTTTTTTCAATACCTTCTTACGAATTACTCTTTTTCTAGAAGAAATTCTAACTGTTTTCAACCAATTGTATCTAATTCCCTTTCTTTCTATTTTTCCTTTCTTTATATGTGTTTGACTCTTCACACCTCTTCATTCTATCTCTCTTGAGTTTTCCTCTCTTTTGTATTTGCACCGTCAGATCTTTCCCTTGACATCGATTCTTTTGAAACCTAATGATTTTTATATAGTTAATTTTACGTTTTATCTCGATTTAGGGGGGAAAAAATCGAAATAGACATAAGTCAAATCTTCACCCTTGTTTTAGACATTGACGTTCTTTGAGATAATCACTTACGAGCTCTCTTTTGTAGATGTAGATTCAAAGAAGTCCCTTCCTTGTTGAAGGTATCGACCAACTTCTTTTACTTCTAAAAAAAATTAATTGAAATACAAATCATACATTTCAAGTTGTTAAACACAAATACATAAATAAATTTCTCTTTTGGAATCTAAGATGAACAACTAAAGAATATAAAAGGTGCATGAAACTTATTAAGAAATCGGTGTTGAAGACCAAATAGAGAAATCTTAGGAAGTAAAAACGATTATAAAAAGGAAAGGAAAAGCCATAAGAATGAGACACAATTCCATAACTTTGGCTGAATTGAAGAGATTTTTCTTGCACAAAAATAATCAATGGTGATTCTTTCCAAAACCAAAAGAATGAGAAATATAATGCTATTTCTAAAGAAAGGAATGAGTTTTTTTTTTGTAGATTGAGAAAGGGAAGGAGGAGAGTAAGAAATAATTGAAAAAGATGGGAGAAAAAAAAAAAGAAAATGAGAAAATGAGGAAATGAGGACATACGGTTTGTCCATATACTAATAGTAAGGACATTTTAAACTTTTATTTGAAAGGTTGAAGGCATTGATGAACATTTTGAAATTTGAGACGTATTTTTATAAGAAAATACTAACGATATTTGTCTATATATACAAATGATAAGGATATTTTTTAACAATGTTTAGAAAATTTGAAGGTATTAATAAAACTTCAAAAAAATTCATGGGTATTTCTAAAAGAAAGTACAAATGTTCATGGATATTTTCTATAATGTAGCTTTAGTCAATAATCAATTATTGTCGATAGATTTGGTAGCTTTTTCAAGTTGAGACTTTCCTAATGACATGAACAAGAGTTTTGCATATTGCTTGATTTTGTAAATCTTACAAATTATTTACATAAGAAAATTTTATCTTTTTAGTTTTTGAATTTTAAAAGAATATATGCGTATAATTCTTAAATTTTTAAAATGTACCTTTTAGTTCCAAATTTTTAAGAAGAGATTTAAAAAGTCTTAAGTAAAGATGATGCATGATGAGTAAAGAAGGGGAGGAGAGAAAATGGGAACGAGAGAAAACATATAACTTTTATAAATTGTTTTTATAATTTAAAAAATAATATCCTTCATTGAAATAATAAAAAGTTACCTTTCAAACCTACATGTACGTGAATCTTATAGTTTTAATTGAAAAAATTAAAATATATGCGATATTTTTAGGACGTATTAAATAAATACTATATAATTTTGCTTCAATTATTATAAAACTTTTAAAAGTTAGCTAATGTAATAATTTTTATTTTAATGTTTTTATATTATTATTTTTTAATTTTAATATTTATGTCAAACCAAATTATTATTATTTTAAATTAATCTCTACTCACATCTATTTCATTCCTTAATTTACTCAAATCCCCTCACTATATTTGTCATACTTCTATTTTTTAAACCATTTCTTCTTCATTCACATGTCAACTAACTTCTCTTCATGCATATACTTAAAATCCTAACAATTTTTTTTTTTTTTTTTCTGTTGAAGAGAGAAATCCTAACAAAAGTTATTTGGAAAGCCAACATAAACATAATTCTCAACATAAGAAATATAAAAGGCACACTAAAGAATATGAGAAAATAAATAATTAGTTATTTTTATTAATGATGCTATTGAGAACAAATACGTGAAAACTTATATCATACAATGAAAATGAAGGATAATGAATACAATAATTAAATCATGATGGACTCCATAAATTAAATTAAGAAGATTACATTCTCACCTCCTAACTTCATATCTACTCCATTCCCTAATTTTCTCGAGAAAAATTTCTCTCTATATCTCTTTCTCTATTTTTTTTTTTAATTCTCCATTCATGGTTCAAAATATAGAGAATATTAATTTCAACCAATTACTCATCACACATATACTTAAACCTCAAGAATTATTCTTTGAAGAAAAATCGTGACAAAAAAGTTTATTTAGAAATCCAAGGAAGAACACAAATTATGAATACAAGAAAGATAAAAAAACACACTAATCAACATAAGAAGCTAAAAAATTAGCTTGTTTCATTAACTATTAGATTATCCTATGATAAATAATTAGCTTATTTTATTAACTATTAGTTTACCCTATGGTGGAATAGAAGGAATCGAACGACGAACATTTTGTTCTGAATCAAACATACACTCACACCTTTAGGTGACATCATTGAAAAACGTCATATTGAAATCACCCACATTATACACCAAACAATAATGAAAATAGAAGAAAAACAATATCAATAACCACCACTTAAAGAAAATAAAATCAAAACAAAGAAATAAAATGAAAGATGATAAATAAACCTACCTGCAACCGTGGACGGACACAAATTTCAAACACAAGAAAAAAAAAAAAAACACGTTAATGAACTTGAGAAGATAAATAATTAGTTGATTTCAAAGATCATCTTACGGTGGAATACACATCCATTCATACCTTTAGCATGACATTGTCGAAAAACTCGTATCGAAATCACCCATACAATGCACCAAGCAATAATAAAGTTGAGAAGAGAAATGATATCAATAACCGTCACTCTAAAAAACCAAAATCAAAACAAAGAAATGAAATGAAATAAAATCAAAGATGATAAATAAACCTACCTGCACAAGAAGTGTTTTTGGTGAAAAGGGTATGTTTTTAGGTGGAAATGTATTTTGGTGAAAAGTTATGTTTTTCCTGAGTTTAAATAGATTTAAATAACTAACCATTAAGATGAAAGGTATAATGGACATATATTTAAAAGTGAGGGGCAAAATGGGAATGTAAAGATTCTCCTCATTTTGCCCCTTTTATATAGTATATAGATTCTTAAAAAATGACATTCAGTTTAAAAACTAGTAACCGAACATATTTGACTAAAAATAGTAATTTATCCTTTAAATAGTTTGAATAGTAGCCACTCTACATTATTGTGTCAAGTACATACACATTGAATATTATCATATCTTATGACTTCTTAGTAAACGTCTCATTCTGTGACTTTCTATTAGATGTTGCGACGTTCCCGTAAACATCGCATATTACGAATTTCTTATAGACATCACATATTGTAACTTTCTGTTAGACGCCATAGATTACGACGTTTGGGTAAATTTTTCGCAGATTGTGACGTTGTTTTACTAAATGTCCCAAAAACCTTTCATTGACTAGGTTTTAGCATGAATGCTTGCAATGATTTAAATTAGTATCTAAAACTTATTTGCAACGAAAAATATTTTTAGTAACACACTAAAGAACTCATTTCTTGCAGTGAGATCCATTATTTATTTCAACTAAATTCAATATAAGAAAAAAAAACCCAATCAAACAGATCAACAAATTAAAAAAATAAAATAAAACAAAATATTTTTAAAACACATTTATAAATAAAATTTGCAAATAAAGTACAAAAAGATATAATTTAAACATTTTATAAGAGTTTTGATCTGTTTTAGAAGTTTTTTGTATGGATGATTCTTTCTCAAACTCCTTTATGATTGATGACCCGTCCCTTACAAATGTATGAAATATAACCTTCTACTTACGAAATAGCACACTACCACATTTTTTAATGTATTGCATTAGAGATGACCATGTGTATTGTACCCCTTAATGCAGTGACCGTCTTTATCGCGATTTTTATTTTTTGTTGTGCTTTCTCCATTTTCTCACAGTTGGTTATTTTTGGGTGAGAAAAACGAAAATTGCGATAGAGATGGTTATTGCGTTAAAACTAAATGGTCATCCCTAATGCGATATGTTTGTAGTATTTTCCCATTTTCTCACAGTTTGTTAGGTTTCTCTGAAAAAAAATAAAATTGCGATAGGGATGACTATCGCGTTAAGCCTACGATAAACATGGTTATCTCTAACGCAATGAGTTATAAAATGTAATAGTGCTGTATGACGAAAGCTGGTTTTATTTCTTATATTTGTGAAGGGCGGGTCATCAATCATAAAGACCCACCTAAAAAGATCATCCGTACAAAATAAATAAATAAATAAAAACAAAAAACAAAAAACCCTTTGTTTTTAGTATCAGTCAATAAGTAAAAATCTACTTTTAGATTTAAAGTGGAAAAACCATTTGGGGCTTATTATGTTGTTAGTTTTACATGATTATACATGTATCCTCAAAATTTACGATTACCAATTAACTTTCTAAGTAATATTCAATTTAGTTCTATTATGTTTACCCATAATTTAAATTTTCGATGGAAATTTTAATGGGGCCATTTCGATTTTTCCCTCATTTCTCAAAATTTCTCTAAATTTTGAAATCGATCGAAATTTCGAGAATCTCGAAATTTGATGAAAACTTTGTTTTTTTAGCAATTAGGTTAGCTCAATGGAAGTTTTTAAAGGTTTTATGGATATATGTTGATTACACGAATTGTATATTTTCACACGTCAATGTATAATTTCATCTCAAAATTGAATTGATATGTGTTTTATTTTATTTTTATTATCCAAAGCTTTCATTTTCAAGAAACCAAAATTTAGAAAAATAACATATATTTATGTTTACTTCATTCAAACTTTTTTTAATTGAATTTTCATATCACTTAACCTGAAAATTGAATTAATGTGAATTTTGTTTTTTTTACTATCCAAAATTTTCATTTCCAAAAAACCAAAATTGAGAAAAAAAATTACATATAAATAATTTACAATTATTTTACATATTTCATGTCCTTTGAATTTGCAATTAATTACCAATATTTTATTTTTAAATTTTTACTCTTGATTTACACAAATTTTTACACCATACATCTAAATATTGTCTTACTAACTAATTATAACAATTTCTATTGATTTCCAACAATTCCTATAAAGTTCTCCATAAATTTTCATCAAGATATTTTTATAAAATCAATACCACAATATTTCCATCGATATTTAAAACCTTACTTCTACCACAAGATTTAAATCTTACAACATTAAAAAAAATAAAAAATAAAAAATATAATTTTAGAATATATTACAAGTCAACAACTGCCCAAGTTTCTTGGACAGCATCTCTTGCTTGGGAAAATTAGTCAAAATAGTAGGAACGAAACATGGACAAGTGAAAAAATGGCACATGTTTTACATTGCTTCACAAAAGGGCAAACAAGTAGAGGAAAGCTCCAAGGAAATAAGAAGAAAACATAAATTAGTTCAGCTACCAAAAATGATTTTCAAAAAAATTTCAGCGTAAATGTCAAAGATTGGGATATTCCAATGCCATAGTTAACATCACACTTGAACAAGGAACATACAAACTTCTTATTCCTTTGTATGACTTTTACAACTGGCAAAAACAAATAATTAATCCGCCTGAGATTCTCTGAAAGGAGATGCAATTCTTTTTTGGCAAGGAAAATTATTTTGCGAGAACACTGCTGCTGAATGTGAACAAAAAATAACACGGTACTGATATCGATATCGTCTAATAACGGTTCCAGTATGTCCTGCGTCTGAACCAGTTGTAGTCGGGCAAACCTTGGATGGGACCCAATGCAGCAATTGCAATATCCTGCACCAGTGAGAAAAATTGGTCAATAAAGTGAACTCGGGAAAGAGAATTATACCCTACCTCTTTCTGATTCTTACCCTATCATAAATAAAGCGATTGGCAACACGTTTTATCGTGCTTGCATCAACAGCATCAATTCTTGCAAACAATTCAGCAAACGGAATTCTACGTCCGTATGTAAGCAGCTGCACAACCCAGTGAAAATATGAGAAATTGGATTACTTTACACTACTAGATCAATATAGCTTTCATTAGTTGAATGACCATGCAAAACAACAAAGACAAGCATATGACAAATGAAAGGAGTCGAGAAACTCATCTCAGACAAGTTTTCAGCACAATAAATTCCTTATACGTATGTAAAAAGCTCCTTATTTTCTTTTATTTTTCTTCTTCCAGACATATTTGTACTGTAAGCCAATTGCATGTTATCTTGAACCAAGGACTGATATGCTTGAAGAATGTCATTATTTAAGATATTGGCAAGGAGCACCCACCTGACGCCCAATATCTTCAGCTACTGGGCTTGTTCCATCAATGTGAAGCAATAGAGAAGATTTCAACTGCAGATTGCGACAAAAGTGTAAATGGGTGAACACATAATTATTGGGTGGAGTGGGAAAAAAAAATACACGCCCACTCCTCAAATCATCTACTTCCAATGGTTATTAAGAGGCAGTTGTGAACAATTTTTCTAGGCATAATCTATGGCATTTCTTATATTGGGGACTGGGGAGCATGCGAGAATGATGTAGGACACAGTTGCATCATCTGGGCACAATGTCCCATCATAACAAGTTTGAAATTTCTAACTCTGAAGTGGTTCAGAATAATTCTTGAAATGAGCATCATTCCAGTTACCAATACAAAAAACTAGACATTTTGACATAATATGAATTAACTTGTGATACTATGAATTAACTTGTAAAACGTTGCCTAAAGAACAAGTTCATCCCTTCTAATTTTGACATAATATGAATTAACTTGTGATACTTCCCCCTATCAATTACAAGATTCAGTTAATATAAAAACTTGGAGGAGACGCCAACTTTAAAGCCAGAGCCCAGGGGAATAAGAGTTACAGCATCTACCTGATTGTGTGCACGGGTAACATCAGCTTCTGAAACCCGATAAGCTAACTTGGTTGTCTCGTACATTATTGCATAGGCTAGATCATCCAAGCAGTCCGGCTGGAAACATGGACACAAAGCTCAGATTCATAAATTTCAGCTAAGAAATAGAACTGCAGTTATCATAATTGTATGAAAACAACGAATTGGAAAAAAGAGAACAGACAGCTCAACCCTCACAATCCTCCCAAAAAAAAGTAATAATAAATTCTTTAATTCATGTCTTCTAAATTCATCAAGAAATTGCTGAGACCAAGTCTCTCTACGGTAAACAGACTCTGGCTTTCTCCTTCAGGAATACAGCTAGTGATAGAGACATTAGGAACCAACAACCAAACGCACCAAGAAATATCTTCAAACGAAATCAGGGAAAATTGCATAAAAGATTATTAACGTCACAGTATGGTCCTCAAAAAGCACACACCTTATCAGGTTGAAGTTAGCGGACCTCATAGATAATGAATTTAACAATGATACATACACCAGCTTGAATAACTGAATGTTTAAAAGCTAAGTGACTGAAGACATCACAATAAGTCACTAACAAATCATTATACTATGCAATTGAGCCAAAATCAAAAGCTACTCACAAACATGCCTATAAATTTTCATAGTTATGAACTACCAAATATCACAAGTCTAATCGCAGTGTCCCTAATTTAGAATCAGGGCATATGGACAGGCGAGTGACTTAAAAAAATTTTAGATTAGGTGAATAGACCATCAACCACACAAAAATTAAAATAAAACTCAACTTTTGCAGTTCTATTAAAACTCAGAAGCATAGAATAGTTTACAAGAACAAAATTCAATTCAAAACATACGTCATATATGACTTTTTAATGAAATAATGCCTGCTAACAAAAAAGATCACATCAAATTGTACATTCCAGAAAGGTTAAAGAGAAGCACAAATTGAAACATTAATAAGGAAAAAAAGAAAATAGAAATGAAAGCCTCTCATGTTTTTCAACAAAGAAATTGCAGACAAACATTGGTTTGCTAACAAGAAAATGAAGGCATCCATTGACCATAGTTCTAAAAGACCAGTATTAGTAAAAAAAAATCATGTAGGTTGAGAGGCCCAAGTGTGGTGCAAAACCTAAAGGAACTCAGCATTTAACTCTGTAAGATCCAAGTAAACCAAAGGCCATGATACATATGAAAATTATCAAAGCAACAGTTGAAGTATGCATTAAGGAATAGAATATTTCAAGGACAATTAATCCTAATGCCACATTTACCTTTGCAACAGCATAGACACCAAAAAGACCAGTGTCCTTGTAATTGGTGTTGAAAGCCATCATACTTTCTGCTACCTCATTGATGGCAACTCTTTGGGCCAGCTCAGAACTGTTCAAAAATTTTTTTTAAAAAAAATGAACAATAATTATGAATAATGAAAATGATTGTCATTAACGATCATGAAAATAATTTCCACAGGTCCGTAGTAAACAGGAAACCTAAGATTGAAATTAAGATGCAAAGATTATAAAGGACAAAATAAGGAGGGGGAAATATTTACCCCATATGCTTTCCACCTCCAGCACTTTTATTCCAAGAACCCAACATAGCCTGCATGACCATCAGGGCAATGGAGTCTGGATCTGTCCAGGATGCTCCATTAAAAGCAATAGCAAATTGAGCCAAAGGAACATCGTCATCAATTATCCTAACCTGTTTAAATCAATAACTTTCCTTTTTTGGTAAAATAAAGGTATTCATAGAAAGAAATGAAGATTTCAAATATCTTTTCTTCTTGTACCTCAGAACCAGTAAAAATTGCTGGCTCCTTTGCAACCAACTGACTA
Source organism: Benincasa hispida (assembly GCF_027475165.1). NCBI lineage: Eukaryota > Viridiplantae > Streptophyta > Magnoliopsida > Cucurbitales > Cucurbitaceae > Benincasa > Benincasa hispida. The sequence continues at coordinate 53,507,632 of NC_143478.1, read as the reverse complement.
GCGGTGGTTGGTTCTGCGGACAACTTCGTGAACAATTTCTTTACTTGCTCAACGAAATCCTCATGCTTAACAGCTCCAGAAGCAGCAACAACCTGAAAGAAACAGTAGCATTATTTGACTGACGACCATTTCCCAATAAAGCATTGAACAAGGATCTTGATCGAGAAGAGAAATGGGAGAAAGATACAGTACAAACATCATCCCACAATGAACAAAAAGATGAAACTTTATCCTTTGGTGTGAAGTTAGTCCATATCACCATTCACTATATATCCTGTCAAGTAGTACCTAAACAATCAGATAAGTTGTCATACCATTCTTGGGGCCGTGTAATGCGTTCGAATATAACTTTGAAGATGATTCTTGGTAATTGTCCTGATATTTTGAGCTGGTCCAAGAATAGTTCTACCAAGGGGAGTATACTGGAATGCAGTTGCGTGCAAATGGTCAAAGATAACTTCTTCTGTTTGCCCCTCAACCTGCACAGGTCAATATCATTAAACTATATGTCTAAATATAAAAATGAGAAAGTCCCCCCCCCCCCCCGGTTCCAGGTTTGAAATGAGTCTCCTTATGTACTAGGAAACAGGAACACGGGCAAAACAAACTAAATGCAAGTCGGCAAGTGCACTTGCACAATTCAGACCAGAACTTACCTATCCTTTTGCTACAATATGATTTTGATTGTAATCAATAAGTTAATCACCTACATTGTGCAAATAACAGACCATAATCACTACTCTACTTCAAGCGAATCTGGTACGAGTGCCACTGAAACACGCTCATGGGCTCCATCAATACATACATATACAAGAAACAAACTTTCCTGATATGTGAACAGTTGCGGCTTATGTGCTCTGATATTTATTTACGTCTAGAATTTCAACCTTTTTAACAATTAGCTACTAACCCTTCCAAATAAGACACAAAACACGCTGTACAATTCCATTACATACATAGAAAATCGAACAAACGGAAAAGGATTCTTACCTCCTCCATTTCTCTCAAAATCACATCACGCTCACGACTAATCCGGAGCTCATCGAATTTCGAGTTCTGCAAGATGTCAGCCAAAATATCCAAAGCCTTGGGCACATCCTTGTCCAAGACCTTGGCATAATAAGTAGTCTGCTCCCTGGAGGTGTAAGCATTCAAATGACCACCCATGTTCTCGATCTCCTCCTCGAGCTGCCTAGCTGACCGTTTCTCCGTTCCCTTGAAAATCATATGCTCGAGGAAATGAGCAGTTCCGTTAGTCTCCTCGGTCTCAAACCTCGACCCGGCATCGATCCAGACTCCAACCGTCGCAGTCCGAGCAGCAAGGTTTGACTCGGTGGCCACCCGGAGGCCATTGGGGAGAGTGGTAACGCGAGTTTCAGGCGTGGAGAGAATCCGGGTGTGGTCAGTGATGGTCGGGTGAGGCGAGCCGTATTTGAGAAACCTAGGGTCGGGGTTCTCAAGCTGTTTGAGCTTGGATTTGACAGCCTCTGCGAGGCGATCGTAGATCATGGCATTGGGGGGCGGAGGAGAGGGAGGTGGAGAAGAAGAAGCCACCGCCGGGGAAGTGGAGGCCGATCTAACATCTTGGTAGAAGGAGGCGGATGATCGCCGGTGAGAGGTGCGAGCGAGGGTGAGAAGACGCTTGATCGCCATGATTGATTTTGGGCCCTTGCTCCCTAGGGTTTACAGCGGCTACACAAAGTTCTTTCTTTGAGGACGATGGTGAACAACTCGTGAAAAGGGCTACATCGCGCGTGTTTCGCCAAAATACATGCTACGGCGTCGTTTTGGGCATAACACGACACCGTTTTGGTTTTCAACAACCGGCTTTCGAGCCTAGTTTGGCTGCGCTATTAGACCAAGTTTTCCAAATTTTCTCCCATTTTCATTTCCTTCTAAATTATGTAATTTTCTACGTATAATTTAGTGCTTATATTACGAATTTGGATCCTATTCTTTAGGCATCCTTATAGTTTTTGTTATTATTACTATTATTACAAAAAGGTTGCACTTAGGTCTCCTTTACCTACTTGCAATTACAATGAATACGACCTAATTTAGGCAAGCAAGCCAATTTATTTACTTTTGTGGTTATTTAAATTTTGTAAACAGTAAGGATTAGTGGGCCTCACGTTACCCCCATCCCACAATTTGATTGCTCTCACCTGAGGAGGAAATCCAATTGCAATTGATGAATTACATGAGACCCACCTAAATTTCTTACATACTTTGCCTTTCCCTTGGTATTCTACACCTCAGTTTGAGCTCCTTCTCCATCATCCTCTCCACTCGACCATCACCAATTCGGCATCTTTTTTTTTTTTTTTTTTTTTTTTTTTTTTTTTTTTTTTTTTTTATCTACCGTCCATGCTCTACTTCGAAATCATAAGACCCATTTAAGTGCAAGTATGTACTAATGTATCCTCAACCACATTTTATTTTGTTGATTTTCTCTTCGTTATATCTCTTATGCTTACAAGTTTTATGATATATTAGGTCTCATATGTTAAAAATGTAGCCAAGTTGTATACGTAGTTTTTCCTTTCATTTCGTTGGTTGAATCAGTAGACATCGATATGAAGATAAGGAGTATAGTTTGAGAGTTTAGTGTTGGGGTATATATCCTAAACTCGTGGTTTGTACTTTGTACACAAATTGTTTATTTAATAAATAAAGTACTATTTATTTTGACATTTAGATTTGCATAACTCAAATCCAATAAACTAAGATCCAAAATTATTTAATGAGACTTCAATAGTATGTGATTGACGTACATGTGGAGCATGTTCAAGTAATAACCTAAAAGGTCTATAATATATGAATAAGGTTAGGTACGTTATCCTAGTAACACTATGGATACGACCCACTTTGTAAACATCACAAACGATTTGATCCAAATTGTTTATATAGAGACATGTGAGTTGAGGTATCCTATACAAGGTGTTTGTATAAGACTGAACCATAAATATTTAATCTATTATTGTAACATCGTTGACTAAAGAGATTAGTATTTCAAACGAGGACCAAATGTAACTTGATCTCAATTCTGAATGAATTATGGACTCCCACCTATGACGGATCGTCTTTTGATTTGTATGGGTGAGAGTGGCCCAAGTTGCCACCTCACTGTGCCTACCATTTTGAGGATGAGACAGAGTAGGGAGCTGGAAAAATAGCTACACAAGATGGAATGTACTCCTTCCCACCTTTAGGGTAAGTAGATAAGTTGTTCTCTTAAGTGCTTATTCCAAAACTTGAATAATGGGGCTCACCCTCTCACTACCGTGAGAGAGACTTAGTTAATGGTTGGACCATAAACAAATTGTTCATTAGAGGATCAGTTCTACTTAAGAAGTAAGAGGTAATTACAATGGTAAAACGGTAATTTGGCTCAACTGTAAATACAAACAATATATGAATGATCACTTGCTTATAATGAATTATATCACTGCACATAAAAATATTTTACAGTTCATAAGAGTGCAGTTATGGATCTTTAATAGAATGTCTCATAGTTAATGAATGTTGATTAAATTTATTTCAAGAATTTAATTAATTAATCTCATATCATTGGAGCTTATAATTGTAGGTCCAATAGGTCCCCTTGTTAGCGCAAAAACAGGTAAAGCAAGGATCAAAGAGGACCTTGTTAGCGCAAAAACAGGTAAAGCAAGGATCAAAGAGTTTTGAAAAATTTTGAAATGTTCAAATTATTTAAGGGAATGTATGTTAATTGTATATGGTACAGTTAATATAATGTATATAGATACATTATAATATAAAACTAATTTTGAATAAGATTCAAAATTAAGCTATATAGTATGAGAGGACAATGCATTTCAATAAGATTTAAATGATAAATAATATGAATGAGGTTCATATTAAAACTATAGATTAAAATTAATGTAAATGAGATTCGTATTAAAACTAGGTTATGAGAGAGATGTGCATTTGAATATGATCCAAATGCATATTAAATTAATTAATTAAAGTTAAATTAAAATAAATTTGCTTTAATTTTAAATTAATAAAATAAAACTCCCCTACAGTTGCAGGGGAGTGAGAGAATGGTGAGAGGGAGTTACTCTCCTCTCTCCCCTCTATATGATGTCTACATTGACATTAGTGAGATGATTTTTTAATGCAAAAAATCTCTAGCTCTCTCTCACAAAAATTCTCTCAGTTTTCTTAAAATATAGAGAACCCAAAATTCATTCGTACTTTAAATTCTCCCTTCTTCCAAAAAGGTTCCCACCAACCATCCTTATTGGAGAAAAGCAGGGAAGCCCTTTTAGTGGTGTCCAGTTCGTGATTCCAAGGGAGATCCATTCCTAGTGAAAGAGAAGATTCAGATGTGTTGTTATATTGTTCCCTGAAGAAAGGTCTTCAAAGGTAAAGTGTTTTTCTTTGTAAATTTTCTCTATAGAAACCATGGTAAACTATTTTGTATTTTTTTCTCCTTTGTATTTTTGTATTCAAATCAAACTTAATAGCGAGGCGATCAAATGCTTCTGCTGGGGATTCGGTCGCTTCATTTAGAATAGGGAATCTCAGATAAGAACGAGGAGTGGTAAGACAACGTGGTACAAGGATGCCCAAAAATAGTTAGTGCTCGCTATTGGGGTTGATGCCCTAAATCTCGTAGGTTCTGTAATTTGTACACTTGTGTGACCAAACACTTGTGATATAATAATATGAGACATTTTCTTCACTATTGTCTATGAAATATAGGATATTTTAGTTGCATTAACCACAAGCCAATAAACTAAGATCTCTGGTTATTGTTGTAACTTAAACATGTATGTGGAGACATACAAGTGGATCATGTCTTAAGTGATAACCTAAATGGTATGTAGTACATGGATAAAGGAGGGAAACCTTATCCTGGTGACACTATGGATACGACCTGCTTTGTAGATGTTACAAGTGTTGTAAAGTGCTACAGATAGTCTGATCCTGATCATTCATGTAGAGACATGCGAGCGAGGGTATCCTATATAATGGCATTTGTATAAGACCGGACTACGAAATGTTTAGTCTCGTTATATAATGTCATTCATAACAAAGGGTGGTCCTTTGATTTGCATGGGTGCGAGTGGCCAGATTGTCGATTCAAACCTACCACTTTGGAGATTTGTCTGATTTGGGAGTTGGGAACTCAACTACACAAGATGGAACTCACTTCTTTCCTGAAGTAGGGGTAAGTAGATAGATTGCTCCTTTAAGGACTGATTTTGGGGCTTGAACAATATGGCGTCACATACTTTCTCATGGCCCGAGAAGTGTTCACTCATAGTAGGACTATGATGTATTGTTCATTAGAGGAATCAGTGGTACTTAAGGAGTTAGATGTAACTACAGAGGCAAAACGGTAAATTGGCCTAGCTATACTTACGAGCGATCTGTGAAGAGTTATCGTACTATTGATTGGTTATATCCAATGAACACAGAAATATATCTATAGTGAGAAGAGTGCAGCTGTCGGTCTTTACTGGAGTGCCTGACAGTTAACGGATGGTGGATATCGTGACTAAAGAGTTTAGTCAGTTATCCACGTACCGTTGGAGCTTCAAGCTACAGGTCCATAAGGTCCCTTTGGTAGCTCAATGGATTCAAGTTGAGAATTAATTTTTAGGTTAGTTCGAAATGTTCAAATTAACAAGAGGGAATTTGATTATATATGATATAATTAAATTGGTTCAATTATATGTGATATAATTGATTTGATGTATTAGATATATTAATTGGAGAATTTTATATAAATATGATTTATATTAAATAATGGAGAAAAGAACTATGGTTTAAATATTACATATGATGTGATATTAAAACTATAGGTTATAAATATAATATGATAAGTTAGTTATTATATTTATTTATAATAAAAACAATTATGAGATAATTGTTTAGTTGGTTATTTCATTTCTTAATTAACCGTACAAGTGAGAGGTTAATTTAAGTTTTTAATAACTGAAGAATAAAATGCAAAGTGTTTTCATTTTTTGAAAAATCGCTTCATTTAGTGAATTACTAATCGATTGCTCATGAGAGACTATATGATAGTCCACACGAGAGACTAAACGATCGAGCGAGAGATTACTAGACGATTGGCTCGACGATTGCTCACGAGAGCGAGAGATTGCTAGACGATTGGCTAGACAATTGCTCACGAGAGCGAGAGATTACTAGACGATTGCTCATGAGAGCGAGAGATTGCTGGACGATTGGTTAGACGATTGCTCATGAGAGCGAGAGATTACTAAACTGTTGGGTTTATATCCTAAAACTCGTGGTTTGTAAAGAATGGAACTTATTTTGAAAAAATCCAATAAGGTATTATTGCATTGATGTATTGCTTATGAGAAATCCAATAAACCTAAAAGTTCCTTGACTATTGGATGAGTACTTGAACTTTATGTGGAGACATAAAGGTGGATCAGGTTCGAATAAATAGTCAAAATGATCTATAGTATATGAATAAGGTTGGGTACCTTATTATGGTAACACTATTGGATGCGGCCTGCTCTATAGTTGTTACAAGAGGTTGTAAAGTACTACAAACGAAGTGATCCTAATTCGTTCATGTTGGGACATGAGAAGTGGGGGTGTCCTTGTGCAAAAGGGTTTGTACAAGATCGGACCACGAAATTAGTCATTCTTACTTTATAACGTTGTTTACTGTTTAAGACTGACTATTTCAAAGCGATGACCTGGGTAACTTGACCTTAATCCTGAGCAAACTATCAACTTCTATTTATTTGGAATTAACCTTAGATTTGCATAGGTGAAGGTTGGCTCAACAGCACCGGCTCATAAACCTCCCATTTCAAAGGTAAGACCGGATAGATAATTGGGGACATAGGGTGCAAGACGGAATTCACTCCTACCCGCTTTTAGGGATAATAAAGAGGTTGTTCCCTTAAGTGTTGATTCTGGGTCTTGAACAAGGGGCCCCACCCTCTTATTGGCCTGAAAGGGACTCGGTTTTGTTGATTGGATCACAAAACAATTGTTCATTAGGGGATCAGTAGGGATTTAAGGAATAAGAGGTAATTTCAGGAGTAAAACAGAGATTCGACCCAACTGTTATTACGAACAACCTGTGAAGGGTTGACTTACTAATCATGGTTATATCGAGTGGACATAATATCTATAGTGAGGGGAGTTCAACTATGGGCTTTAGTGGAGTGACCCATTAGTTAACGAATGGTGGTTAGTTCAGTTTAATGAGTTTAGCCGATTAATCTCGGATCGTTGGAGCCCATGATTTGTAGATCCATGAGGTCCCCCTACTAGCTTGGAAATGGATTAGCTCTAGAGTAGCATGATAGCTTAATTTGAAATGTTCAAATTAGGATCAAACGGAATTGGGAATGTATATTTAAATATGATTTAAATATATGAAGATGAATTGTGTAAAAATTAATTTAATATTGGATATTAAATTAATTAGAATTATTTAAATTGTTTAAATAATTATTTATTAATTTTATTAGAAAATTAATTTATAAAACTAATAAATTTTGATTTTAGAAATAAAATATGATTTTAAAATCAATTTTAGATTTTAGAAATAGAAAAACACAAAAATGAAAAATTGGATTTTTCATCTTTATCTTCAAAGTAGCTCACAAAGAACCTATCATCTCCAACCTTCATTTACTCCAAGTATGAGCTGCATCCCATGCAGTAAATCTCTTTGTATGATAGTCTGCAATATATTGAAGAGATTGGAGTGATTTTGGGAGGTTGCAACCGAATGAATTTTTTTGAAAATTTCGAGATGAAGAAGATGTTCTTCATTTGGGTTGCTGCAGTGAGCATTCTCCAAATTTTATTTGATTCTAGCTTATTTTGAGTCCCACAACTCAATCTAGAGTACCAAAAGAATAGTAGGGAGGATCTTGTGGTGGTCTGCATAAAGATTTGGAGGATTTAGCAGTTGGAATCAAGATTTCAATGGTTCTTCAAACGTATGTCATGAAACCCATTAACTTCTATTTGAGCATGTTTTCGTTTCTGCTAAAATTAATCAATTAGAATGCTTATCGATCCTCATCACTTCTACTGCGCGCTACTACCAACCCAACAATTGGTATCAGAGCATCATATAAGCATTCAATTCGGATTGATTTTTGTTTGATGGGTGTTTTATATGAAAATATGAAACTGCTGTACTGATATGGTTTTCTGAGTTTTGGCCTTTAATCTCTCTTTAATTTCTCATTTAAATTTGTAATTGGCTCTTGTTTGATGAGCTTAGATGTCTTCCCAAGAGCCTGTAATTTAGTCATTAGAGTTGAAATTAAGCTATAATTCGAAGAAACAAGTAAGAGGCCGAGTTGCAAATTCCAGAAAATCAACCTCTGTTCATATCGCCGTTGAGCTTCAGTAGCTAAACGATCATTTAGCTTTATGCGTTAAACGATGTGAAGAAAAACTACACGATTGTGTAGCTTCGGGTGGGAGCTAAGCGATGCGGTGAAAAGCTATACGATAGTGTTGCACGATCGCAATGATCGTTTACCTTTGATCGGGAGCTAAGCGATGCGTTGAGTTACTATGCGATAGCATTAAGCGATCGTTTACCTCTATGCGACAGCTAAGCGATGTGTTGAGATGCTAAGCGATAGCATTAAGCGATCGTTTACCTATGTGTGGTAGCTAAGCGATGCGTTGAGATGCTAAGCGATAGCACTAAGCGATCGCTTACCTTGCGTGCACTAAACGATTAAGACACAACGCTAAACGATAGAGCTCAGTGATCATGTAGTAAATTGTCCATGATAAATGATGAAGCTACACGATAGTGTTGGACATTAAGCGATCGTGTAGCGTCCTTCGATACTAGATGATGACACTATGCGATAAAAGGCAAATACTATACGATCGTGTAGCTTTGTTAGGCGATATGCGTTGGTTGCTAAACGATCACGCAAACACTAAATAATCAGGCAAAACGCATGATGATGGTCGTCAATGCTAAACGATCAGCCTTAGCGAGATAGTGAGCGAAAGCAAGAGCAGCAGGTTCGACCGGTTCTCTTGAGATCTAGTCTGGTTCAGCCTCAAATGATTTTTGGCTGGTTCGATTAAGACGATTCGGGTCTGGTTCAAGCGGTTTGGAGTGGTTCAAGCGGTATTGAAGATATTTTTGTAATAGTTAGCCTTTTGTTTGATTGTTTTTGCCAAAACTAAAACCATGTCAGTCTATGTGTTTAATTATTTATGCATCGGATGTATGTTATAATTAAATAAATCTTGTATATGCATACAGTATGCCATTTAGATTTAAAATCTCACCGTAGGAAGCATGCAACATGCATTGAAAGTATGTTATAAGTTGTTATAATATATAGTATGTATGTTAGGGTTTCTTGTATTTAATATAATGGCTATATTAAATATTGAATGCCTGTATGATGTTGTGGATGTTTAGCATATCTAAAGTTTTATAAGTTGTTATAAAATTGGGTTAGACATTTAAAATCTATGACGAAGAACAGTTGCATACTCACGTAGGTTAACCACTTGTTTTAATAGTTAAAATAGGTCATTAAACTTGTAAACTAGGGTTACAAACTCAACTGGTATATAATCCCGTCGAAGGCTAGAGTATTTAAGTTGATAGTCTACGGAACACCTCTTACTTGGGGATCATAACCGAATAATTGAGCGTTGGTAACCAATTTTATAAGTATTTGTGAGCGATGTGAGGTAATAAAAGGGTTTATCTATAACACCCATGAGCGATGTGATTAGCTAAATGCCCACTGGATATTGTGTTTCCTTCAGGATTCACCATATTATGTTTCCTTCGGGATTCACTAGATATTTTGTATCCTTCGGGATTCACCAGATATTGTGTTTCCTTCGGGATTCACCAGATTGTGTTTCCTTCTAGATTCACCAGATATTTTGTATCCTTCGAGATTCACCAGGTTGTGTTTCCTTCGAGATTCACCAGATTGTGTTTCCTTCGGGATTCACCAGATATTGTGTTTTCTTTGGGATTCACCAGAGGTAGTCGACATACTTAATTACAGTAGGATAGAAATTAGTTTTGCATGTATGTATGTGTCCCATGAGGACTAGGGCAGTTTATATGTTCCACCGGAGGTGGGCATCTAGAGGGCATAGATGCCTAGCCTGACCTCAGTAGTGGGGTTACTTATTGAGTATTTTATACTCATTCTTTTTCATGTTGTTGTTTCAGGTAAAGGTAGAGATGCACCAGCGATGGACAAGTGAAATTCGTGATCGAGCCACTGGGACCAGTTTTATACTTCCACTCATGAGACCTAGATTTCCTTTCATGTTTTGCTTAACTTTCAATTTTGATATTTGAAACCTACTATTAAGAATTGTTTTCAGACTTATTTATTAACATTTATGTTTTAAGGGTACCCTATTGTTGTTTTCATTATTTGCTTTTAATGAAGGACTTTCGAACTTACCTTATTTATTTAGCATTCATTTCACCATAAAAGGGTGTCATTTTAAGTTCCATGCATGCATATATTTAGTAATGGCCTAACTTAAGTCCTAGGGGGTCGGGTCGTTACAGTTGGTATCAGAGCCCATGTTTTGGGTTATGTAGACTGACTTACTATGTAAGTCTAGGTAGTCTCTGTGGCCTTTTAATGGATTCCTCGTCATTGCCAGGTATGTCGTACTAATGAAAGTTTTCAGTGCATATATGAGACTAGTGATGTAGTGTTTTAATATCATGATTTCTAAGAAAGATCCAGAGATAGATAGTTAATTTATAAGTTCTTGACAGGACATGGCACCTAAATCTAGAACAAGAAAGACCGTTAGAGGAGGGGTGTAGGAAGAGAGAGCTGAGAGTAGCTAAACTGTCCCGACAGCTCCAAATCCACCTATGGCCCAAGTCGATGAGAAGGCAATGGAAGCCAAAATTAGTGAAGCTGTTGCATCCTCCTTAATGGGAAAACTGTAGGAGCGGATCCGTAACACGATGGTAGGACAGACTGCTCAGAACCAGGCTTAGGAGTAACCGGTGCCACTCAAGCAGTTACAGTAGACTCGACCGTAGGATAGAGACATGCAGGGCTTGTCTCTTGAGGCTAAACATCTAAGGAATTTTAGGAAGTTTGACCTTCGCTTCTTTGATGGATCGTTGGGGGACCCCACCAATGCAGAGATGTGGCTGTCATCTATCGAGACGATTTTTTGTTTTATGAGGTGCCTGGAAGAGCATAAGCTTTAATGCATAGTTTTCATGTTGACTGGCAATGCAGAAATCTGGTGGCATTCAATAGAGAAAATGATTGATACTTGTGGGAAACTTGCAACCTGGGAGCAGTTCAAGGAGCACTTTTATGAGAAGTATATTTCGGCCAACACTCGGTACAACAAGTAGGCATAATTCTTGAACTTGAAACAGGGAGTTATGTTGGTGGAGGAGTATGAACAGGAATTTGATAAGCTATCCCACTTTGCTCTTGAACTAGTGGCCACCGAGGCAGCGAGGACCAAGAGATTCAACCAGGGTCTGAAGAGCGGACTGCGAGGTATGGTACATGCCTTGAACCTCAAGATGTATACGACGGCATTGCGGGCCGCCATGAGGATCGATGCTGACTCCCAGGCAGAAGAAGAGTATAGGAGGTCACTCGGGATTGGGACCTCTACAGGTCAGAAAAGGAAGGCTGAGCCTAGGGCTCCTGAGTATCAGCAGAGGAACCAGAACACAGTGAATGCACCACGTCAGTGGGGACAACAGGGCTCCCAAATTGTGATCGTCAAGGAGGATAGGCTGATATGTACTACTTGTGTGCCTAGCCGGCTCTGGGGTTTGTTTTCGATGTGGCCAGAAGGGGCATATGTCAAAAAAAATGCCCAAGGAGGAACGTGTTTGAACTCAGGGGCTAACCTGTAAGCTCGTTTTAGGGAGGCCCGAGTCATCAGCAACAGTAAGGTAGGTGTTTTCTACCACTCGACGTGAGACCGAGAAGTCGGGCACAGTGGTGACAGGTACGCTTCTCATTTTGGGGCACCATACTTTAGTTTTGTTTGACTCTGGCTCTTTGCACTCGTTTATATCTTCTGTATTAGTAAGGCATGCCATGTTAGAGTCAGAACCTTTGCCCTTTGCACTTTCTATCTCCACTCCATCAGGAGAGATCATGTTAGCCACGAAAAAAATAAAAGCATGTCAGGTAAAGGTAGGAAATCACGCATTAGATGTGACCTTGATAATTTTAGATATGCATGATTTTGATGTGATTTTGGGCATGGATTGGGTAGCTGCTAATCATGCCAGCATAGATTGTTCCCTAAGGAGGTCATCTTTAACCCTCCTACAGGAGTTAGTTTTAAGTTTAAAGGGGTTGGAACTGTGGTCTTACCCAAAGTGATTTCAGCATTAAAGGCCAATAGACTGTTTGACCAAGGAGTCTGGGGCTTTATGGCCAGTGTGGTTGACACTAGAAGGGCTGATGTCACCTTGACTTTAGAGCCAATAGTGAGATATTTTCCAAACATTTTCTTAGAGGAACTTCCTGAACTGCCCCCGCAACGGGAGATAGATTTTACTTTTGAGTTGGAGCCAGGCACGACCCTTATTTCAAAGGCTCCATATAGGATGGCATCAGAAGAGTTGGGGGAACTAGAGGTCCAATTGTAGGAGTTGTTGGATAAGGGTTTCATACGTTCTAGCGTGTCACCATAGGGTGCACTTGTTTTGTTTGTGAAAAAGAAGGATGGATCGTTACGTCTGTGCATTGATTACAGAGTGCTGAACAAGGTGACAGTCAAGAACAAGTATCCCCTCCCCAGGATTGATGACTTGTTCGACCAATTGCAAGAAGCTACAGTATTCTCAAAGATTGATCTCTGGTCAGGATACCATCAGATGAGAATAAGGGACAGTGACATACCCAAGACAACTTTTCGTTCGAGGTATGGGCATTATGAGTTCATAGTGATGCCGTTCGGACTAACAAATGCCCCAACAGTGTTTATAGATTTGATTAATAGGGTGTTCAAGGAATTCCTCAACACCTTCATGATTGTTATTATTGACGACATCTTGGTTTATTCCAAGACAGAGGCCGAACATGAGGAACATTTGCAGAAAGTTTTGGAGATGTTGAGGGCCAATAAGCTGTATGCTAAGTTTTCTAAATGTGAGTTTTGGTTGAGGCAAGTGTCCTTTCTAGGGCATGTCGTATAGAAGAAAGGTGTCTCTGTGGATCCTGCAAAGATTGAAGCAGTTCCGAGTTAGGCTCGTCCAACCACAGTTAGTGAGGTGCGTAGTTTCCTGGGGTTAGCCCGCTACTATAGACGATTTGTAAAGGACTTCTTTCACATAGCCGCCCCATTGACTCAGTTGACCCGGAAGGGAGCCCCTTTTGTTTGGAATGAGGCTTGTGAGAATGGTTTTCAAGATCTCAAGTAGAGGTTGGTTTTAGCCCCAGTTCTTATAGTACCAGATGAATTAGGTGGTTTTATCGTTTACAGTGATGCGTCCAAAAAGGGGTTGGGAGGCGTTTTGATGCAACAGGGTAGAGTAGTTGTTTACGCTTCACGTCAACTAAAGAAGCATGAACAAAATTATCCCACACACGACTGGGAAATAACAGTAGTGGTTTTTGCTCTTAAGATTTGGAAACACTACTTATATGGAGAGAAGATACAGATCTTCACCGACCACAAGAGTTTAAAGTGCTTTTTCACTCAGAAGAAGTTGAACATGAGGCAAAAGAGGTGGCTAGGGATGGTGAAGGATTATGACTGCGAAATTTTGTACCACCCAGGGAAGGCGAATGTAGTGGCAGATGCCCTAAGCAAAAAGGTGGCTCATTCAGCAGTCCTCATTACTAGATAGACTCATTTGTACAAGGAGCTAAAATGGGCAGAAATTGCAGTGGCAGTGGGGAAGATCATGGCATAGTTAGCGCAGTTGTCAGTGCAACCAAGTCTAAGGCAAAGAATTATTGAGAATTATTGATGCGCAGCATTGTGACCCTTATCTGGAGGAGAGAGTTCGTAGGGTGGTGTCAGGCCAGGATGGCGAATTCTCAGTATCATCGGAAGGTGGTCTTTTCTATTAGGGATGTTTGTGTGTGCCAGCAGATAATGATATTAAGAATGAGTTTTTGTTAGAGGCTCATAGTTCCTTATTTTCGATTCACCCTGGTAGCACCAAGATGTATCAGGACTTGAAACATTATTACTGGTGGAATGATATGAAAAGAGAGATTACAGAGTTCGTCAGTAAGTGCTTAGTGAACCAACAAGTGAAAGCCCCGAGGCAGAAGCCAGCAGGCTTATTACAGCCATTGAGTGTGCCATAATGGAAGTGGGAGCATGTGTCTATGGACTTCATCATGGGGTTGCCACAGACAGTTAAAGGTTTCATGGTAATCTGGGTTGTGGTAGACAGACTTACAAAATTAGCACATTTCATACCTAGAAAGTCCACCTTTTCAGTAAATAAATGGGCACAGATATACATGAAGGAGGTGGTGAGATTGCACGAAGTGCCTGTGTCCATCGTGTCAGACAGAGACCCTCGTTTCATGTCTAACTTCAGGAAGAGTCTTCAGGTAGCTTTGGGGATCCGATTGGATTTCAGTATAGCTTTTCACCCACAGACTGATGGGCAGACCGAGTGATTGCATCAGATATTGGAAGAGATGTTGCATGCCTGAGCCATAAAGTTTTCAGGAAGCTGGGATGCTCACTTGCATCTGATGGAGTTTGCTTATAATAACAACTACTAGTCCACTATTGGGTTGTCGCCATTTGAGGCCCTTTATGGGAAGTGTTGCAGGTCTCCTGTGTGTTGGGATGAGGTAGGAGAAAGGAAATTGCTAGGACCCAAACTAGTGCAGACCACGAATGAGGCAATACAGAAGATCAGGGCTCGTATGCAAACAGCTTAGAGCAAGTAGAAGAGCTATGCGATGTGAGACGTAAGGACCTGGAATTTGAGACTGGTGTTAAAGTGTTCTTAAAAGTGGCACCCATGAAAGGTATTTTGAGGTTTGGTAGGAGAGGGAAGTTGAGCTTGAGATTCATTGGACCTTTCGAGGTCTTGGAACGAGTTAGCCTCGTAGCTTACCGTTTGGCATTGCCCCCAACACTATCTTCAGTTCATAATGTCTTCCATGTTTCGATGCTGAGGAAGTATGTGACAGACCCGTCCCATGTAGTTGACTTCGAGCCCTTGCAGTTGAATGACAACTTGAGCTATGAGGAGAAACCTGTAGAGATCCTCATCAGAGAAGTAAAGACATTACGCCGTAGGGAAATTGCATTTGTGAAAGTCCTATGGCAGAATCACCAGTTCAAGGAGGCTACCTAGGAGCGAGAGGATGAGATGAAGGCCCAATACCCGAAGCTTTTTCAGGAATGAACTTTCGAGGACGAAAGTTCTTTGAGGAGAGAAGAATGTAACACCCCACATTTTTTTTAATAATAATGTAACTTTAGTAATTTTTATTATTTGAGGGCATTTTTGGAATTTTGGACTTCAAGTGTAATTGCGGGAATTTGTTGAAATTATTCAATTTGGAAATTAATGGCAGGAATTAATTTCAGTTTAGGAAGGAAAGGAATTTAATAGTATGAAGTGGAATAAGGAAAATAATAAAATATAGTTTATTTTATTCACTTTTTTTTTAATTTTATTGTTATTATTATTATTATTTTATTTTTTATTTTTTATAAAAAAACCCAATTCCCTCTCTTCTCGCTCACACAACCGCAGGCCCCCCTTCTCAATTTTTTTTCTTTTCTTCCCTACTTGTCGCCGAACTCGCCAGCCGCCCGTCCTCCTTAGCCCGACCAAATCACCGTCGACCTCACTAGCCGCTCGTCCTCCTCAGCCTGACTAGACCGCTGTCGCCTGAGTCAAGTAGCAGGTCTCCATAGCCGCTCGCCGTCGATCAACTGTAGCTATCGTGTCGACCCCTTCTTCGACCAATCTCGCCAGCCAGCTTCTCCTGCCCAGTGTTGCTCATCTGCGTGTCCCGACCAGCGTCGCTGCAGCAGTCGTCCCTTTTGGCCAGACGTGTCGTCGCCGCCAACGCCGCTCCTCTCCTTCAATCGACTAGATTTGTGCCAAATTCCTCCTGTCGTCGTCGTTGTTGCTTGTACCGTCATCAGATTTATCAATTTGGGTAAGATTTATGCTGTTTGGGGTTGTTTTCAGTTGATTCTTGACTGCCCATTTACTTTTGGCACTAATCGGTTGAGGCTTTTATGTTTCAACTTTGGATTCATGTTCTTGAAGGTATTAAGGTACTGTTAGATGAAGTTGGAATTGTTTTAGCAGATTTGGTGCGCCTCATATCACACCCTGGGTGAGTTTACCCGGATTTATTTGGCAGTACTTGAAGTATGTGTGATTAGGCCTTGGTTTTAATTTTAAAACTTGGTTGCATTCTTATGTCAGGATCTTACTTGGAGTTGCTGGTTTCGTTGGTTGTCTGATATTATCTACGGATTTTCGATTTAGGTAAAGTTAAGTTGAAGATCTTTAAATAATTTGGTTAATTGGATTTAGAACCCAAAGACGAGTTTAAAACTTTGGATTTGTTATTTTGAACCAGGGGTGTTAAATAAATATTTGTAATGTATGTTATAGGGTGGATTCAAAGCCTTTCAAGAGTTGTAAGAGGGTTAATTACTTGGGTTAATTTGTGACCAAATTTGAGGTAAGTAATCTTACTATTGGAACTGCCCACGGGCCAGACACTAGATGTAGGTTAGTATGATAGATGAATATTATGACAGAATGATGGCATGATAGACTGATAGTTTAATATAACCGATGTATGTTCTTGATTGAGGATCTGAAAGATTTATTTGTGCACGTAGATTACTTGAATGCTAACATGAGATGATATTTGATTCATTGAGGTTGTATTTGATCTATGGATATTGAGGCATGTATGTATGTTGTAGAGCCATGATGTTGAGGCATATATGTATGTCATAGATCCATATTATGATAATTATGATGTTAAGACTATGATAGTGAGTTTATTGAATAGTTAGATGCCCATTGGATATTGTGTTTCCTTTGGGATTCACCAGATTGTGTCTCCTTTGGGATTCACCAGATTGTGTTTCCTTCGAGATTCACCAGATATTGTGTTTCCTTCGGGATTTGATGCGTTATTTTATGATATGAAATTATGGAGGAAATGCGGAGATGGAGAATGTGTTGAGCACTTAAGTTTTCTTAGTGGAATCCAAGTGTAAACCCCATTGAGTTTCTTGGTAAGTCCAAGGTCGAACTTAGGGACTTGGAAAACAATATGCAGTGGTAATTTCTCAGAAGACTTTGCGGTAACCAAATAAATCAATAGTTGTTGGGAATGTTATTTGTGGTAATAAAAATAAACAAATGCAGCGGAGTTCGAAAATGCGTTGACAGACGGAAGATGTGATGAGTATGTGGTGAACGGGTTGAGAAGGGCTTCGGCTAACATTTCCTAGGATTCGTTCATGTTTGCGATCATGCAACACACATATAATAGTAAACCATCTTCTGATGCGAATGCTACGGCTTCTAAAGCTAGAATGCATGCGATATATGCGATAAGTCTATAGGACCTACACATAAGCATCTATTCTTATTTATGCGATGACAACATGACATACACGAATAAGGCGACCACATAATATCATATCAATCTCTAGGGTGCATGCGATGCAGGTTGGCAAACAGAGCTTATCTCTAAGTCCCTATCTCTTGTTTATGTAGTTCTAATCTGACTCTCCCGAGCCTAGATTCTGACTTGACCTTCCCAAGCCTAGATCCTGTCCTTAGACTACCCTCCCTAGTATCTCTAATGGACGAATGAAGCACACATAATACAAGACAATCGCATAGAATGAAGATCCTAGGTCATGTTAGCTTAGTTCTTCTCAACCAATTCGTCTAGTTTAGCTACTCATGCGTGTTAAGAGAGTGAACAGATGCAGAATAAGAACTTCCATTATATAAATATAAAGATGAAGTACAAGACAACAATGCAAGAATAGAATAAAGAGCCTGGTAGCAATCTCTTGCTTCCTAGACTTTTACACTGTCTTTTCTACTCGTGTTCAAAAGATAATCTCGCTCTCGCAAGAGTTGGCTCGCTCTCTGCTTCTATGCCTCTGGGTTCTCTCTCGAGTTGCCCTGAGCGATCTTCCGACATTTCAGCTCTTTTCTTACTTCACCTTAAAATAAAAAGGAAACTATGAACACGGCTAAAGCTCTTAAATTGGTGAACAGGTGAACTCCTTTTCTGTCACACCCCGCCCCAGACCACCCTCTTAGCCTAGAGAGGGGCGTGACTGTAGTAGTTACCAACCCTTGCGGAATAACTCTGATACCAAATATAAATTATATGTAACAGGACGTCTTTAGGCCCATAATTTATTAACTTAGAATATAATATGTTTAGAGTCATTACAACACTAGATTTATAAGTCCCAAAACCCACAAACCCTAGTCCCTATATGAATAATAGTAACATGTGTACAATATTAACAATAACCACCTAGCAAACGGTTACAAGTTTTTTGGTCCTTTAGTGGTAGAGCAGACGCAGAGCTATCTTCAGAGGATTTGACCGCTACCTGTGGGGGGGGGGGGGGGGACAAAACATTTGAAAACGGGGTAAGCTTACGCCCAGTGAGTGGCCGAGAAAACATAGTAAATTCTCATGCATGATTTCAGTAATGAGTTTGTAACTGAAACATAAACTTTTACAGTACTTGTATTGTAGCATAAACATTTTCCAAGCGTAAAACATATAAAGCTGTTTTAATCATAAAATAGTAAAATCATTTCTCAATCCAACGTACCCTACTGTGGGTAAAACAATCCCAACACCAACTACTAGTCCAGAGAGAACCCTTTTGCTCAATCTCTGACTCTATTCACCTGTGGCCACACTAAGTACCCTCACACATTAGGTACTTCTGCTCAGATACCTTATCAATGTCCTTCAGTATCGAGCTACTAGGATACCTTCTCAAACGTCCTTCAGTATCTCGTTGGCTTGGTACCTTCTCAAACGTCCTTCAGTACCAATAGATACCTTCTCAAATGTCCTTCAGTATCTAGTTGGGTGGATACCTTCTCAAATGTCCTTTGGTATCGCATTTTAGTAAAACTAGTCATAAACGACTTTTCTCTTTAAAGCATGTAAAGTATAACACATATAAAACATGGCTTTAAAGATGCTAATGCATGCTAGATCAAATCAACACATATAAATAGTTTTTCAATAATTTCTCACACATGCATGCATTCAAAACATAATTCACAACTTGCTTGGAAATCACTTCATAAAACTAGTAGGCATGAGAATATTCTTGAAAACATGCTTTCTATAACACGTTGTAACCAAACAGTTTAAGCAAAATGTTTTAGTCAAAACATTTTAGCCACTCATCTTGATTTCTTAGGAGCTTTTCACTCTAGTGGCTCCTCGGGCTCCTTTTCACCCCTAGAATCTAGATTCAACTTACAGCTTAGATTATGCATAGTTCTGTACCTTATTTTGAAATACTTTCTTCTACAAACTTAGTATAAAATTTCTCAGAAAGCTTACCCTAAAATTTTAGCTCAGAATTTCTTGTAGTTTGGCCGGAATCATAGAATCTTCAAGACTGGCTCAGACTGATCTGATAGTTTGACCCTTCTACCTTCTTTTCAATATCCAACCTAGTTTCTTTGAGGTTTTCCCTCTAGCATCCCCACTATGAAAACTAGACTTCCAAAGCTTTCAGATGGCTTTGGAATCACTCCAAACGCACGAGTAGATTGGGAGATCTCCTCGTCTCAAATTGATGCGTTCTCCTCAACCCTCACTGCTCTCCCTCTCTTTTACGAAATTGCTGATTTTGTGATTTGAAAATGAAGTTCCAAAGGCTCTATTTAAAGGCGTCCAAATTTCCCCTGGTGTTGACACCACCTACGTGGCTGCATGGCCAAAATTTTACCTCTCCCCTTATCAACGCAAGCTTGCATCATCTTGGCCCAAAGTGTCTTCTTCATATGCGTCCACCACAGTTCCTTAGCCCTTAAGAATTTCTCCCAAGAAGACACATGGTTTGGCTGATGTTTGCCCTTGTGACCTCACCCTCCATATGTGTTCATCTTAGGGTTTTCAATGCATAATCCACAATAATGCGGCCAAATTCAACACATAGGTGCTCCCCGGCCGTTCGATGCATAGGTGAGGCCCTTCGACGTTTGCGTGGGCGAGGCATTCGAAAACAGCACCGGACGAGGCATTGCTGCATGTACAGGCTGCTCTCGCTCTCTTCCACTTTCTCGCTGGTCTCGCTCTCTCCACTCCCGCTCTCTCCCACTTTCTCGCTCAAAATCTCGCTCTCTCTAACTTTCTCGCTCTCTCTACTCTCGTTCTTTCCCACTTTCTCGCTGGTTTTGCTCTCTCCCATTTTCTCGCTCAAAATCTTGCTCTTAATGATCTCGCTGGTCTCGATATCAATGATCTCGCTCTCAACGATCTCGCTGATCTCACTCTCAACGATCTCGCTCTTAGCTACTGCAAACATTGTTTGTCTCCATGCAACTTCTACACGTTTTTTTCCAGATTTTCCCCAAAATAATTTCCCATATTTTTCTCAGTTCTTCAATCCTTTCTTCAGCCATAACGCATTTCACATAACTTCTCTATACTTAGCTGAATTTTTCCAAAATTTCCCAAACTCAATTTCCATATTTTCTCTTTTCAAATCCCCATTCCTTCTTCACCATTCCACACTAACTTCCCCGTCAACCTATTTATTATACAAATTTCATTACAATTTTCCAATTAAAGCTCAACTTAAATTATTCAAGGAAAATCTACTTAACACTTAGAAATTTCCTTCCCTTTAACATAGGATTTAACTTTCACTTAGTTAGTTCCTTTTATCACTTGCTTAAGTAAGAAATCCGGGTTTCACATTTTCTGAAGGATGCCTTCGGTATTTATAGAGCTTCGGGGTGAAGGGCGACTTCTCTCTTATGATTACACAGATGGGATGGGATGGCTTTAATTCCTTGACTGATGCGCCAAATATTTGTCACTAAAAACTGAATGTACTCGTTATCGTTAGCGGATGACAACTTAATTCAGATTCGACCGTCATCAGCTTTCTGTCCCATCGTGATTAATTATGCCTTTCACCTAGATGTACCTACCAAATTGCGTCGGCTCTATGCGGCAATCCTTCTTGAGCAGATGTTTGGAACTCAATCACCGCAAAGCTTTGCGATAATGCTACGCTCGACAAATGATTTCCTGTGATCGCTCTTTCCGCCTTGTGTCAACGCATATTCTGCATAAAAATACAAAAATCAACTATTCCTATGCGATGAACGCATGCGACTGCAATGTTATAAACTCAATGCTTTTTGGACGCAATCTAACACATTTTATCGATGCAAGCCAACATTGTTTAAGAACATAGCACTATGATAACATGCATTTCATCCCGTTATCACACCCCCAAATTTAAACAATGCTTGTCCTCAAGCATAAGCTAAAGATTTCCTTTAACAAGTCGACCGCAATGTTCTTTTCCTAGATTTCTCAAGGATACTTCATTTAACTCCTATACACAAAAATTTCCTTAAGTGTTATTCAAGTCTCTTAAAATATTTCTAAGACCTGGGGATCACAAGCTTAACCTTCAAAAGGGCTTTACTCGATTTTGGGACATCGCATGATTTATTTCAAAAAGAAACTTTTCCACTGGGGTGTCAAATGATTTTTATCCTTGCATATTTCTTGACATTATTATTTTTTCTGACCTTGCGCTGATTAAAGTGCCTTGTCTTCGTTTTGGCTTGCCCCCATATGTGTCATGCGGGCATCCAACTACGAGCAATGTGCTCTTTCTCAGACTAAACCCATACCTACTTGGCAGCAGAGTTGCGGTCATTTATTTATGTGTTGAACCTGGTGACTTACTTTCATTTTCACTTGCCCCCACGTGTGTCATGTGGACATCCAACTATGGGTAAGTGCCCTTCACAATATTAACTCTTATCAACATGGGTTTCTCCATTGCGTCCAGTGGAGTTGTTATTCTAAAAAAAATTTATTTATTTTTCAAAATAGCAAGGTCGAAAATAATGGCCTCTCCCCCAAATTTAAAATGTGGCAATGTCCTCATTGCCAAAAGATTAAAAGAAATCATGCGATGTTCTTAGAAAGCTTCGTAAAGAGAGTTTGAAAGAAAGTTAGCAAACCCCTAACTTCTAGAAATATTTCATGAGGTGACTATCTTAAAATTAAGTTGACTCTAGTATATACGAAAGGAATAAAAGTATGTTTTTCATCATTGAAATCATAATTGGCAAAGAGACAACATGCGGGAACTTTCTAAATTTATCCATGTCAAATGATTGTGGTAATCAAAGAGATGCGGTGATAAAACTTTTTATAACTAAAATGTAACGCGAGTACAAAATTTGAAATAAAGTTAAGGAAGAATACAACCCCCACATTTGTGCTGTCACCCGCAATGTGTATTAATGCATCCTTCTTTGCGGTGATCTATCTTCTTTAGATTGCAGTGATGAAATAAGATAAGTTGCTTCTTCGTGTAACACCTTCGCAATCCAACGCCTCAATCGTTGCAAGAAAAACAGAGAGAGGGTCAAATAATTTTAAACAAAACAAAATTCTTTTACTGCAATCTCCATTTTTTTTAGAATAAGTAGTGTAGATAGATAAACAATAATAACAAAATAATTGCGATAATAGATAATAACGAGTATGATGAAAGTTCATGAAGTATTGATGTAGGAAAAAGGATATTCAGAAGAGTTGCGCCCCAGATGAGGTTGAGTCATATATTAGCTCAGGGACCGTTTATTCCAAGCTGGGCTTTTCACGTCCACGATGGCTTTTCCCTCTTTTCTTTGTCCTCTGGGGTCTTTACTGCCTGAATCCAGAGTTTTTCCCCATGAATGTTCATTACAAACTCCCCCTTGCGCACATCAATTTGAGCACGACCGGTCGAAAGGAATGGTCGTCTCAATATGATGGGCGCATTTTCGTCCGCTTCATAATCCAAAATGTGGAATTCTACTTGCAAGATGAATTTATCAATTGAGATTGCAACATTTTTCATCTCTTCTTCAGGGTGTATCGAGATCTGTCCACGAGCAGGAGAGTTTCCTTTGTGGGCGTGAGTGTGCTAGCATTCAATTGTTTGAAGATTGATAGCAGCATTACTTGCCCCAAGATCACATAGTGCTTGGCCGCTGTAGACCCCTCCAATGGAGCATGGTATCGTGAAGATTCCTGGGTCGCACATTTTTGGTAGGATCATATCCTTTTGCGTTATTACCACTGTTGTGATCTTGTCTTCATCATTTTGTTTCTCTTTCAATCTTTGCGGAGTTGTTGGTGGTTGGACTTCTTCTGTCTCAAGATCTAGAGGCTTGAAGGTGGACGCAACTTTAGGGTTCATTTTCTCGGGCTTTTCTGATGTATAGGTTAGTGGGTTCTCGATTGTCACTGCATTCAAATTGGTCACGATGGGTTCCTCCCTTTCTTTCGGAGTTATTTTGTCGATTAGCACGGAGACTGCTAAGCATTGTTCCTTTTCGATACCCCCAGCGTTGCGAGGAAGCTCAGTTGAACTCGGCAGCGCTCCTTGCGGCCTATTTTTCAGCTTGTCTGCAATTTGTCCTAGCTGAATTTTGAGATTTCGAATGAACGTTGCTTGATTTTGAAGCATTGATTCATTTTTCTCGATGTACTGCTTCATCAAGCTCTCTAAGGACGAACATTGCGATGTTTGCGAGCTACTGGCATGATTGCTCATCTGACCTTCATTTCATGGGAAAAATTCGGGTGGCCCTCATTTTTGTGCCACAGGTTGAAAGCTCCGTTGCTGATTTTTCCATGCGAAATTTGGGTGGTTTCTCCACCGGGGGTTGTACGTATTATTGTAGGGATTAGTTTTTATGAAGCATACCGACTGCAGATTTTATGGGTATTCTTCCATCGAATGAGCGTTTCCACAAATGACATAACTTGCAGTCATTTGAGCAATTGCATTGACCTGCCCTTTCATCGCTCTCGTGCTGTTAATTACGATGCCTTGTATCAAACTCATCATTACAGTCATCTGGCTCTACAGGGATGTGATGGCCCCATTGTTCGCGTTATTATCTTTAATTCTTAACCTTTGATCTCTTTCTTGCCAATCCTCGTGATTTTTTGAAATGCGATCAAGTATACTCTTTGCCTTCTTATATGTTTTGTCAAGCAGACCACCAGCTGCTACCGCATTGGCAGCAGTCTGCGAAGAGGGATTCAGTCCTTGGTAAAAAATCTCCATCTGCAGACAGTCTGGTAAGCCATTATATGGACAGTCTCTTACCAGCCATTTAAACCTCGCCGAAGCATTGCTGAGCGATTCCTCATCTTCTTGTTCAAAATTTGTTATTAATTTCCTTCTCCTAGCATTCTCAGTTGGTGGGAAATACTTCTTCATAAACTTTTCCACCACTTGTTCCCACGAAGTGTTCACTCCCGACTTGAGAGAATAGGCCCATTTTCTTGCCTGATCACACAAAGAAAATGGAAATAGAGTTACTCGAACTTCTTCAGTAGAGATATTCGGGAACACAGAAGTGTTGCATATTTTTATGAACCTCTAGAGGTGGGCGTGCGAGTCTTCGCCACGCCTTCCTCCAAACTGCCCAGTAGCCTGGATCATCTGCAACATCACTAGCTTCATTTCAAACCTCGATCCATCTAACGCTGGCCTCATATTTGCTAGAGAGAAATTATAGAGGTTGGGCGACGCATGGTCCCGAATGGGTCTATTGTGGTCATTCGCCAGAAGGATGGGGTTGGCCATTATATTGTTCTCATTCGCGACCTTTTCTACCAGTTGTTCCGCCATTCTTGGAGTTTTATCTTGTTGTTGGCGGTTGTCTCTCATTCTTCGTCTGAACGTCCTCTCAATCTCAGGGTTGTAATTCGCCAGAGATTGAGAGTCTGCAAAGAAATCAGAAAAATTACCGTTAGCACACTATTTTGCTGAAGTCCCCGGCAACGAGACCAAAAACTTGATGCGTTATTTTATGATGTGAAATTATGGAGGAAATGCGGTGATGGAAAATGCGTTGAGCACTCAATTTTTCTCAGTGGAATCCAAGTGGAAACCCCACTGAGTTTCCTAGTAAGTCCAGGGTCGAACTCAGGGACTTGAAAAGTAATATGCGGTGGTAATTTCTCAGAAGACTTTGCGGTAACCAAATAAATCAATAGTTATTGGGAATGTTGTTTGTGGTAATAAAAATAAACAAATGCAGCGGAGTTTGAAAATGCGTTGACAGACGAAAGATGCAATGAGTATGTGGTGAACGGGTTGAGAAGGGTTTCGGCTAACATTTTCTAGGATGCATTCATGCTTTGCGATCATGCAACACACATACAATAGTAAACCATCTCCCGATGCGAATGCTATGGCATTAAAGCTAGAACGCATGTGATATATGCGATAAGTCTATAGGACCTACACATAAGCCTCTATTCTTATTTATGCGATGACAACATGACACACACGAATAAGGCAACCACATAATATCATACCTATCTCTAGGGTGCATGCGATGCAGGTTGGCAAACAAAGCTTATCTCTAAGTCCCTATCTCTTGTTTATGCAGTTCTAATCTGACTCTCTCGAGCCTAGATTCTGACCTGACCTTCCCAAGCCTAGATCCTATCCTTAGACTACCCTCCCGAGTATCTCTAATGGACGAATGAAGCACACATAATACAAGATAATCGCATAGAATGAAGATCTTAGGTCATGTTAGCTTAGTTCTTCTCAACCCATTCATCTTGTTAGCTACTCATGCGTGCTAAGAGAGTGAATAGATGCAGAATAAGAACTTCCATTGTATAAATATAAAGATGAAGTACAAGACAACAAAGCAAGAATAGAATAAAGAGCCTGGTAGCAATCTCTTGCTTCCCAGGCTTTTACACTGTATTTTTTACTCGTGTTCAAAAGATAATCTCGCTCTTGCGAGAGTCGGCCCGCTCTCTACTTTTACGCCTCCAGGTTCTCTCTATAGTTGCCCTGAGCGATCTTCCAACGTCTCAGTTCTTCTCTTGCTCCACCTTAAAATAAAAAGGAAACTATGAACACAGCTAAAGCTCTTAAATTGGTGAACAAGTGAACTCATTTTCTGAGGATGCCTTCGGTATTTATAGAGCTTGGGGGTGAAGGGCGGCTTCTCTCTTATGATTGCATAGATGGGATAGCTTTAATTCCCTGACTGATGTGCCGAATATTTGTCACCGAAAAGCTGAATGTACTTGTTATCGTTAGCGGCTGTCAACTTAATTCGGATTCGATCGTCATCAGCTTTCTATTCCATCGTGATTAATTATGCTTTTCACCCAGATGCGCCCACCAAATTGCATTGGCTCTACGCGACA
This sequence comes from Benincasa hispida, assembly GCF_027475165.1. NCBI lineage: Eukaryota > Viridiplantae > Streptophyta > Magnoliopsida > Cucurbitales > Cucurbitaceae > Benincasa > Benincasa hispida. The sequence continues at coordinate 53,481,167 of NC_143478.1, read as the reverse complement.
ATCCTTCTTGAGTAGATGTTTGCGAACATAATCACCGCAAAGCCTTGCGGTAATGTTGCACTTGACCAATGATTTCCTGTGATCGCTCTTTCCGCCTTGGTCAACGCATATCCTGCATAAAAATACAAAAATCTACTGTTCCTATGCGATGAATGCATGCGACTGCAATGTTATAAACTTAATGCTTTCTGTCCCATCGTGATTAATTATGCCTTTCACCCAGATGCGCCCACCAAATTGCGCCGGTTCTATGCGGCAATCCTTTTTGAGCAGATGTTTGCAAACACAATCATCGCAAAGCCTTGCGGTAATGCTGCGCTTGACCAATGATTTCCTGTGATCACTCTTTCTATCTTGCGTCAATGCATATTCTACATAAAAATACAAAAATCTATTGTTCCTATGCGATGAATGCATGCGACCGTAATGTTATAAACTTAATGCTTTTTGGATGCAATCTAACACATTTTATCAACGCAAGCCAGAATTGTTTAAGAACTTAGCACTATGATAATGTGCATTTCTGCCCGTTATCACACCCCCAAATTTAAACAATGCTTGTCCTCAAGCATAAGCTAAAGATTATCTTGTTATAGTATCATTGCAAAAGAATAATCTTGGGTACATTATTAAAATTGATAAAACTTGATTGGATTTAAAATTTGTTTCAGAATGACGAGTTCAATAATATAAGTGTTGGCATGGATAAACTTATTGGGGATAATTACGTGACTTGGAAATCAAATTTGAACATGATATTTGTGATAGACGATTTACAGTTTGTCTTAATTGAGGATTGTCCTCCCATTCCTAGCTCTAATACAAACTGATATGTTCGGGATAGATATGACAGATGGGTTAGGGCTAATGATAAAGCCCGTGCTTATATCTTTTCAGCTTATCTAATGTGTTGACAAAGAAGCATGGGGATATGAGTACTGCTAAAGAGATTATGGAATCTCTACGAGGGATGTTTGGACAACCGTCCTTTAGCCTGAGACATGATGCCATCAACACATTTACAACAGTTGCATGAAAGAGGGGACCAATGTTCGTGAACATGTCCTAGACACGATGGTCTACTTTAATGTCACAGAGGTAAATGGTGCTGTCATGGACGAGAGAAGTGAAATTGGTTTTATTATAGAATCTCTTCTGAAGAGTTTTCTGCAATTCTGTATGAATGCATTGATGAATAAAATTGAATTCAACTTGACTACTCTGTTGAATGAGCTATAGGCTTACCAGACAATGTTGAGAACAAAGGGTCTGGAGTTGGAAGTAAATGTTACTACTGCCGAGAAGAGAGGAATGTCCTCCAAGCCTGATGTTGCCTCCTCTTCGAAGAGTAAGAGTATTCCTGCGAAGAAGGGCAAAGGGAAAGGGAAGAAGAAGTCTACTGGAAAGAAAGGCAAGGATAACGCTGCAGATAAAGGAAAATGTTTTCACTGCAACGAAGAAGGGCACTAGAGGAGAAACTATCCTTAGTATCTTGCCAAGAAGAGAGCAAAGAAAGGTAAACGGGCTAACTAGTCCCTGGGATCGTTTGCTCAGCTCATCTAGTGGGAGAAGTTGCTGCTTGATTTTACTGTTTTTGTAAATCTTGCAAAGAACAAATTGTATATATTTTTGTGATAAATGAAATGTTCATTTTAAAAAATTATGTTTGTTCAAGCAACTTCTGTTAAGAATCAAACTGTTAAAATCCATTTGTAAATATTTAGATAATTAAATGGCTAGATCAAAGTATAGAAAGTTTAAAGATTTACAGATCTGACTGTTAATAAAGAATGGTTAAGATAGGTCAGATACGTCTTACTCAAAGAGTTGAGAGTACCTCAATGTAGTGGGAGGAAAGTGTGCTTCCTGGCCATTATTGAGAATAAGATGCATCCCCATATAGTTTATTCAAAAGCCTATTGTATACTAACATGTTTACAATGATTCTCTTGGCTAAAGTGTTTGAGAATCACCTAGTAGGATTAGGAATACTAGATAATCTAGGGAAAGTGGGAGAAATATCGGGTATGGGATACCTAATGGTAAAAGATGGGTATGGGATGCCCTAGTTTATTGTATTTCTCTATAAAACTCAGAAACTCAGTTTTATATATCGGATGTATAAGTCACCACTGAAGTTTTAGTCCAAGTGGGAGTTTGTTGGGTTTTATGTCCTAAAACTCGTGGTTTATAAACAATGGAAACTTATTCTTGAAAAATTTAATAAGGTATTATTAAATTGATGTATTGCTTATGAGAAATCCAATAAACCTAAAAGTCCCTTGACTATTAGATGAATACTTGAATTTTATGTGGAGACATAAAGGTGGATCAGGTTCGAGAAATAATCAAAATGATCTATAGTATATGAATAAGGTTGGGTACCTTGGTAACACTATTGGATGCGACCTGCTCTGTAGTTGTTACAAGAGGTTGTAAAGTGCTACAAACGAAGTGATCCTAATTCATTCATGTTGGAACATGTGGAATGGAGGGTATCCTTGTGCAAAAGATTTTGTACAAGATCGGACCACGAAATTAGTCACTCTTACTTTATAACGTTGTTTATTGTTTAAGACTGACTATTTCAAAGCGATGACCTAGGTAACTTGACCTTAATCCTGAGCTAATTATGAACTCCTGTTTATTTGAAATTATCCTTCGATTTGCATAGGTGAGGGTTGTCTCAACAACGCTGGCTCAATAAACCTCCCATTTCAGGGGTAAGATTGGATTGATAGTTAGGGACATAGGGTGCAAGACGGAATTCACTCCTACCCGCTTTTAGGGATAGTAAAGAGGTTGTTCCCTTAAGTGTTGATATGAGTCTTGAACAAGGGGCCCTGCCCTCTCATTGGCTCGAGATGGACTCGGTTTTGTTGATTGGATCACAAAACAATTGTTCATTAGGGGATCAGTGGGGACTTAAGGAACAAGAGGTAATTTCGGAAGTAAAACAGAGATTCGGCCCAACCGTTATTACGAACAACCTGTGAAAGGTTGACTTACTAATCATGGTTATGTCGAGTGAACATAATATATCTACAGTGAGAGGAGTTCAACTATGGGCTTTAGTGGAGTCACCCATAAGTTAACGAATGGGGGTTAGATCGGTCTAATGAGTTTAGCCGATTAATCTCAGATCGTTGGAGCCCATGATCTATAGGTTCATGAGGTCCCCCTACTAACTCGGTAATGGATTAGCTCTAGAGTAGCGTGATAAGTTAATTTGAAACTTCAAATTAGGATCAAACAAAATTGGAGAATATATATTTAAATATGATTTATGAAGATGAATATGTGTAAAAATTAATTTAATATTGGATATTAAATTAATTAGAATTATTTAAATTGTTTATATAATTATTTATTAATTTTATTAGAAAATTAATTTATGAAATTAATAAATTTTGATTTTCGAAATAAAATATGATTTTAAAATCAATTTTAGATTTTAGAAATAGAAAAACACAAAAATAAAAAATAGGATTTTTCATCTTCATCTTCAAAGTAGCTCACAAAGAACCCATTATCTTCAACCTTCATTTACTCCAAGCATGAGCTACATCCCATGCAGCAAATCTCTTTGCATGATAGTCTGCAATATATTGAAGAGATTGGAGTGATTTTCGGAGGTTGCAACTGAATGAATTTATCTAAAAAATTTGGGATGAAGAAGATGTTCTTCATTTGGGTTGCTGCAGTGAGGATTCTCCGAATTCCCTTTGATTCCAGCTTATTTTGAGTCCCACAACTCAATCTAGAGCACCAAGAGAATAGTAGGGAAGATCTTGTGGTGGTCTGCACAAAGATTTGGAGGATTTAGCAGCTGGAAATCAAGATTTCAACAGTTCTTCAAAGGTATGTCATGAAACCCATTAAATTCTGTTTGAGCATGTTTTCGTTTTTTCCAAAATTAATCAATTAGAATGCTTATCGATCCTTGTCACTTCCGCTGCGTGTTGCTTCCAACCCAACATATATGCTCAAGTACCCACTGTCTATACGATAGACAAAACCTTTCTCCCACTTACTTGATCATGTAGTTCGGTCGTATACTTCCTACTTCCCTCTACCAAATTCACACAGAGCCCACACCTCCTGGATTCTCACTCCGAGAATACCAAGGTTGCCGAGTGGTAGTGTCAAGACTTGCTATTTGAGGATCAGACTATTCGTGATTGTGATGACAACGAGAGGTTGCTAGACGATTGCTCACGAGAGTGAGATATTGTCGGACGATTGCTCACGAGAGTGAGAGATTTTCAGAAGAAGAGTTCTTCAAAGGTATTGTCACACCCTGCCCCTAGACCACCTTCTTAGCCTGGGAAAGGGATGCGACTGCAACAGTTATCAACCCTCAAGCTGACACTTACTGCCTAATGATTCTTGCGGAATAACTCTGATACCATAATATAACTTATACACAGCAGAATGATTAAGTCAAGAAGATAAACTATAACAGATTAAGTAGGCCCATCTTTTATTACGATAGTGAAATAACGTTTATACAACTTAAGGACTTAACAACAAAGGTTACAACGACAACCGTAAAAACCCTTCAGAAGTGTAATTGGGGCACGTGGCAGACCTTGACCTTAGCAACACCCTGGAACTCGTCATCTTCCGCTACCTGGGGGGGGGGGGTGATTAAGAAAATATTTTGAAGAGTGTGAGCTATTAAGCCCAGTGAGTGGTTCTTTTAAGATGAAATTCACTTTGAAAATCATCATTTTTGGGAAATCAATCACATGCCCACACTCGCATTATAACTCATGCACAATCAAAGATATAATCATGCAACCAATAATCTTTATCCCAAAAGCTACACGTAGCATGCATATCATATCATCAATCAATACAATCATCTATGGAAACCTTCCTATGACCCCAATTCCCGCCAATGTGCACATCGACCATTTTATTTATCCCGCTAGCAATGCTTAGGTACTTGACCATACTTCCCGCCGGTCATCACCGACTATTATTTCTCGCCGACCGAAGCCGACCATTATTTCCCACCGACCGAAGCCGACCAATTTTTCTCGTCAAGCACCTTTTGTTAAGCATGCTAACCACATCCCGGGCATAATCTCAGTTTCCACAATCACACACAAACAATATCATGGAAATCATCCTATCACCAAAAGCATGTATTTTGTATCTACGGATGCATATATTCCAATATCAGAATATAAAGCTAAGCGAATACTTATAATATGCATTTACTATCAACACTGATAAACACACAATATTCTTTATTTATCAAAGCAACATAACACTCACGATATATCGAAACTATAATGCTATAACACTCACACTATGTGTTAATTATCAAAGCTATAACACTCACACTATGTGTTAATGATCAAAGCTATAATACTCACCTTAATTACTTAGGAGCCTTTCTAATAGTTCCCTTTTCTACCTCGGGCTCCCTTTTTACCCCTAGAATCCAGATCCAAATTACAACTTAGATTACTCATAGTTCTAAACCTTATTTTGAGATACTTCCTTCTACAAAACTATTCTAAAAACTCTCAAGAAGCTTACCATAAAATCTTAGCTCATAACTCTTCATGGTTTAGCCGAAATCATCCAAACATCAAGACTGGCTCAGCTTACCCGATAGCTCGACCCCTCTATATTTTTATCATTCTCCAGCCTAATTCCTTAGAGCTTCTTCTCCAGAAGCCTCATCATGAAAACTAGACTCTCTTATCTTTCATATGGCTTTGGAATTATATCAAACGCTCTAGTAGATTGGGAGATCTTCTCGTCTCAAGTTGATGCATTCTCCTCCACCCTCACTGTCCAATGCACTCTATTCTCCCCCTCTTTTTACGAATTTTATGATTTGTGATTTGAAAATGAAATCCCAAAGGCTCTATTTATAGGCGTCCAAACATCCTATGGTGTTAACACCACCTACTTGGCTGCATGGCCAAATGTTTAATCCTCCCTTTATCAACGTAAGCTGACTTCACCTTGGTTTAATGTGTTCTTCCCAAACGCATCCAACACAATTTCTTAGGGTTTAAGAATTTCTCTTAATAAGACACCTAATTTTGGTTAACGTTTGCCCTTACGTCTTCAAGCTTTGTTTGTATTCAATTTAGGGTTTTCAATGCATAATCTATAAGATCGTGGCCAAATTCAACGCATAAATGTCCGACCGTTTGATGCACAGGCATTTCCTTCAATCACGTGGGCATGACGTTTGAATGAGGCGTTCAGGCTGCTCTCGCTCTCTCCCACTTTCTCACTCACAATCTCGCTCTCTCCTACTTTCTCACTCAAACTCTCGCTCTCTTCACTCTCGCTCTCTCCACCCTCGCTCAAACTCTCGCTCTTCTCCAATCTCGCTCTCTCTCCCATTCTCTCGCTCTCTCCCATTCTCTCGTTGCCTCCACTCTCGCTGGTGTCGCTCTCTCCACTCTCATTCTTTCCAATCTCGTTAGCTACGTTGAATATGGTTTATTTCCGTGCAACTTCCACACGAATTTTCCCAAATAATTTTCTATATTTTCCTCAGTTCTTCAATCCTTTCTTCACTATTAAGGATTTAAGTCTTCAAGGTTTTCTCTTCTTTTTATCCTTTTAGGGTCCTCTCTACTCGTACTCTAGGATCAAATATGGTTATCGTAACTATAATACCTAACCATTATAGTTTACATTCACTCTTACTTATTGTTGATCCACAGAAGGTGACAATTATTACATTTATTATGACAATTGTAAAATTATTAGATTATTTACATAACATAGGATTTAACTTTCTCCTAATTAACCCCTTAATCACTTACTTAAGTAGGAAAATGGAGATCCGGGTTTCACAGGTATGTCTCTCAATTCCTTTTGTTTTAGTAAGAAAGCATGTTGTAATTTTCTCTATAATGCATAACTGTTCTTGTATGTTTGTGAATGCGTTTATTCTTTGACAATGGGCTTGGAAAGATCTTGCTTCCGCTCACTGGTTCTCTTGAATAAGAGAACCTTCAATTGGTATCAGAGTCAAGTTGTTCTGATATTCCAAATCCATTGATGTATAGAATTGCATTTACATTCTTGGTGGGTTTTATGCATGTCTACATTATGTTTAAATGTTAAATGTATTTATGGATGTGGATTAATGGAGTTTATGGGATGATTGCCTCTAGTTATTGTTTTATTTACATTTCAAAGTTAATTGTAAGGGCCCCTGTGTTTTTGGGCATATTAACTTGCTATCGAGACTGTAATTCAAAGAGTTTGAGTCTGTATGAGTTGCTCATGATGAAGCTTCAAAGCATGGAGATGCAGTTTACTTCGAGGAAGAAGAAGACCAAGAGTTAGTCAGATCATGTAAATGATGAAAGTAAACGATCAGAGTATGGGATACTCGTTGCATGGTAGACGCGCGCACTAAATGATCGTGTAGGCCAACATGCTTCATCGCATAGTCACTGGATACACGATCACTCGGTAAGTGTTACTTAGCGCTTGATCTTCGAAGATGATTATGCTTATTGCATAGTAGTCGTCTACACGAACTTCGAGGCTTGCATTTAAACTTGATGTGTGTAATGGGTGATTTGTATGTATGATATTCAATGCTCATGATGATGCGATACTTCTACTATTTATGCGTTAATTAGGGATGCTCAAGTAGTATGCCCTGCGTTGTCACAAGTTTCCTTACGATGGAACCAAGTGTAATTCCGCAAGTTTCTCGGTGTGATCCGAGGTTGAACACGGAGAAGTGGTGCTGGTTATTGCGGTATCTTCATGGTATATGCGACCAGGTTTTTAATTCTTTATAAAAAGTGTGTACAGTATGTAAATTGCAGTAAAATAAAGGAAAGTGGTAAAATGCGAGAAAACATGGAAATACAATAAACCTAAACTAGATGTTACAAGATACAGGCTTTATGTGTAAGATACTAGGATTAAGGCTGGCTGTGAAGGTTGTGCAAAGATGTGAGATGCGACGACAAGTCTTGTGAACAGATTAGAAAGAGAAAGATAAGAATTACAAACAACACAAGTTCTTAATTGAATTGAAGGTATAAATACTGTTCTGCTTTTCTCTTGGCGTACACCTTTCAGTGATCGGCCACGTTTCCCACATGTCTGTGGTGACACAGAGTTTAACGTAATGAACCCAAGGTTGCTTCCATGTCTGGAAGTACTACTTACTTTAGTTAACGCACTCTTCTGATCTTCTCTTGATAGATCAGAATGACATCTTCACTTCTTGTAACAACCCGACCCCCTAAGACTTAGGTTAGGCCATTACTAAAATAAATACATGTATAGGATTTGAAATGACGCTCAGTAATGTTGAAATAAATGATAAATAAACAAGAGAAGTTCAAAAGCAATTTATTAAATGCAATTTTTAAAACAATAATAGGGTACTCATAATTCATAAAAACTAATAAAATATAAAAGTAACAATCCTTCATAATAAGTTTAAAACAATAAAACTAGAAATTAAGGGTAAAGTAAGGATTCTAAATTTCATGATGCGGAAGCGTAAAAACTAGTCCCAGTGGCTCGATCATGAATTCCACTACGCCATCGCCGGTGCATCTCTACCCTTACCTGAAACATCAACATAAGAAAGAATGAGTATGAAATACTCAGTAAGTAACCCCACTACTGGGGTCAGGCTAGGTGTCTATGTCCTCTAGATGCCTACCCCTAGTGGAACATATAAATTATTCTAGTCCTCATAGAACACATATATACATGAAAAACTTATTTCTATCCTAAGGTAATTGAATATGTCCACTACCCTTAGTAAGTCCCGTAGGACCCACAACCTCTGGTGAATCCCGAAGGAAACACAATCTCTTACATACGCATGGTTATGCATACACCTCTTTCGTATACACATAACCCACTTAATGTGTACCTCTTTCGTACACATAGTTACGTATACACCTCTTCGTATACACATAACCCACTGAAGGTGTACCTCTTTCGTATACCTAGTTAGGTATACACCTCTTTCGTATACACCTAACCTACTAAGTATGTACCTCTTTCGTACATCTAATTATATATAACCTCTTTCGTATACACATAATCCACTGAGTATGTACCTCTTTCGTACACCCCAGATCCTCTCTATAAATGTAGGGATGTGTACCTCTTTCGTACACATGGTTAGGCATACACTTCTTTCGTATACACATAACCCACTGAGTATGTACCTCTTTCGTACACCCCAGTACCCTCTAGGTATGTATCACTTTCATACACACCAGCCTTAGTACATCTCTTTCATGTACTAGGTCATTGGACGTGCATTACTTTCATGCAGTCACATAGTCTGGAAAGGAAAGGAGATTTTATCTAACTTCATATTACATATAACATTCACCTAATCATAAATCCTCTAAAATCTCCTCATCATCAACCTCATGTTAATTAACCTCAAAATACATATTTAATCTAGTTTTAAATGAATCAACTGTAGCACATCACTTTCATGCACTAAATCATGTAAACAATGTAGTATTCGGGATTTCCTAATATATCATACAATCCACACATTCTCATAATAAATTGCATAACTATATAGGTCAACAAATGTCTAATGCTCATTTAGCTTTAAGGCACTCCAATAGGAGTGCTACTTAACCCATAATTTAAGGGTCATGCTCAATCATCATTTAATATAACTTATAAAAATCCAAATTAAGCTCATACGAAATCATATTCCAATATTTTACCACATGCTCATATATCCTTCATAAGCAGTCCACCCAACCTCAAAACAATCAAAATTATTCAAAGAAAATCTGCTAGGATCCTCAATGTTAAATCTATAGTGTATCGCCTGGCACAAAAGCGATTCCAGTAGTAAGATTACTTACCTCAAAATTTGGTCACAAATTTTAGTCCACATAATTAATCTTCTTACAACCTTTGGGAGACTTGAATCAATCGAAAATGTGGCTTGGTTCAAAAGTAGTTCCAAAACTCCCAAGCAAAAGTTCCAATCTAAACAAATTCAATAATAATGGTTAGGGTCTTAAATTCCAACAATCTTAAATAACTTCAAATAATCTTAGCCCAAATATGTTCTTTGAATCCAATGACAACCTCACTAACACACAAAGGCTCAACACAAAAACCAATCAGCAATGGGGTTACCAAGCCTTGAAACTTACCAAAACCTCACGAAGAAGAAACTTCAACAGTCGTTGGACAGCGCACAAATTCTCCTCCAAAACTCCAAATCTAGCATCCAACCATAATGGGTAAATTAAAATCCAAGCCAAAATCAAGTGGGTAACCTTAAAATTAACCGATATGCCAAACAACTTACCTAACCACAGAATTAGCAACAATCGATGGCAGCAGGGGCTGGGCAGTGCTTTAGATGAAGGAGGTCGTTGGCTCAATCGACGAACGGCACGAGCAGATGGTTAGAGGAGCAAACTGGCGATGGCAGCGGAATGAGCAAGGTGATGCGCGATGGACCTAGTTCGTGCACGAGGACCGATGCAGTTGAACTGGAAGGAAATCGATGGCGGCACATTTCGGCTGGCGTCGACGGCGACAGATCGAGCACCAGCGGCGGACGTCTGGGCTAGGCGCGGCAGTTGGTCGCACGATCGACTGGAGGCGCGGCGCGAGTGCTAGAGACGGCAGGATCCGGATCTGAGTAGAGAGGGAGGCGGCGACGGAAGGAATTTTTGGGTAGTGAGGGAGTGGCTCGCGTGAGGAAGATGGGGATGGATTCTGTCTTTTTATTTAAAATAATAATAATAATAATAATAATAATAATAATAATAATAATAATAATAATAACTAAAAAGGAAAAGTATAATTACACTTAAATCATTTCCTTAATCCACTTTATACTATTTATTTCTTTTCCTTTTCAAAAGAAAATTAATTCCTATCATTAATTTTCAAATTGAATTTCAAAATTCAATAATTTTCACGTCAACACTTATATTCCCACACTTATACTTCTAATCCAAAATTCCAAAAATGCCCTCCAATAACAAAATTACTGAAATCATATAAAAAGTGAAAATTCAGGGTGTTACACTTCTGCTCTCACAGGTGAAGATGCCGTCCAACATGCTTTAGCTAAACGTATTTTATAACTTTAATACATATTAAGTTCTTGGTGATTCATATTGCTCATCAAGAGATTAAGAAAACATCATGGAGAAAGTGACTAATGGGTGAACGAAAATAAACAGAGAATGGTAAATGAAATCTATCGAAAAATTTAATATTTCTACTAAGTGTTTGATACATGATATGTGAATGTAGAGATAAAGAAAACATGGAATACATTGAAAGGGAGATAGAACAGATACAATCAGGTACCAATGTCTTGGCATAGATTTAATGGAGATCTGCTTGCCGGCTAGGATGGTTTCGATGGTAGGAAGAGCTTCCCTCTCAGGCTTGCTCTAGGGGTCTCTGCACAGAGCTTCGATCAGGTATACAACTGGTCGGATCTGAGATTTACCTCTCAGCCTTATCTCTTTCTTTTCTCGGATTTCTTCTTTTCAGCACTCAGCTCAGCCTTTTTCTCTCTAAAATCTTACAGCACTTAGCCCAGTATTAAATAGCATAATTTTTTTTGAATTCCCTGGGGTATTTATAGGAGTAGATCCTTTGACTCCGGCCTTGTGGTCCCCACTTTTGTTATGGAAATTCCGAATATGGAGGGATATTATTCCTTTTGTTATGCAATCAGACCGTCAAATCTGCACAACGGTTAGTTGTACACGTGTCTCAATCCTCCGCCTTTGCATTGCTCAGCTGAATCTTTGATCATAGGTTCGCATGTGGTGTTTGTTTTTATTACCACATGTAGTCGAAGCATAACTCTGGACCGACTGTCGCATTACGCTGTTACATCGGCAATCGTCTCTTCATGGTTGATCGACGGGCACAATGTGATAGAGATGCGTTGATTAGTTTCTCATGAACCTTGAGCACAAGCGGTGACTTGGTCTCCTGCAAAATAGATTAAAGTTTGGCTTGTCCTCCATCCTTTTGGTGTTAGTGGGTGTAATTGCAAACATTTATAATTATTGTCATACTAGGTTAATTTTCATACAATTAGGGCATAATTACTAACTTTTGGCCGTAATATCTAGATAAGGTGGCATAAATAACTTTTATTTCTATAAGTTATCAGTGCGTTGCACGATCAAATGGCCTTCATGCTTCATCACATAGTAAAAAAGGTACTCGATCATTATTATATAATCGTGGTTACTCGATTAACTTTACTAGACAATCACAAGGAAAAGTACACGATCAGGGAGCGAGGCTTCGCCCGGGCGATTCAAGACCCAATTCACCTGTTTGAACTGGTTTACTTGATGGTTTAATGTAATAGATAGACTTATTTTTAGTTTTTGAAGCTAATTATCCCAGTCCATTAATTTTGGTGAATGTACATGAGATGTATGTTTTTATTATATGTCATATAGAATGTCATATAGTTTTAAATCCCACCATAGGTTATGCATTTTTCATGCATCATCTTTATATTGTAAGAGTTATGATATAGTAGTTTGCATGATTAAATTACATAAGAGCATGTTCATGCATCATATAATATAAGAGTTATATTTATACATGCATTAAACATATTCATGCATCATCTTTATATTATAAGTTTTATAGTATAAAAAGGTGTATCGAAGCATGTATGCTTAGTTCATTACTTTTTTATATAAGAGTTATATATAGTAATGAATGAACATTGCATGAAGCATGACATATAGGTTAAATTTATAAGAGTTATAAATACCTAGTCTAGCTTAGCAATGTGAATGATTTTTGGTTGTTTCCTTTTATAAGTGTTATAATGGAAATTAGAACTGAAATCAATAATAAAGACATGCATGCAAACTTAGGCTTGAATCATATTTTAAAAGAGTTTTAAAATTTGATGGAGATAGACCTAAGATCATTGGTGACGTAAATTTGGTAAACGCAATATGCGATGCATGTCTTAGGTTATGCATTGGTTCTCATGCGTCGGTGGTCATGCGTTGGAATGGAAAATATGCGTTGATCTAATATGCAATGACCATGCATTCCTGTCACAAGTTTTCTTGCGCTCTCGCCAAGTATAATGAGAATGCAAGTTTCTCGGGTGATCCGATGTCGAACTCAGGGACTTGTAGCTAAAGGTTATGCGGAAATATGGTTGCGACGAATAAATAAAAGAATGATGAGGGTTATGGGCTAAACACTACTCCTACTCCTAACTAACAGATTAAACGGTAGACGTATGACTGAGAGGTAGAGACATGAAAATGGTTGACGCATAGTAAAATGCATGGAAAAATAGATAAAATGGTGAGGATGTCTTCATCGCAACCCTAAGCTTGATTGCAAGGGCAACCCCAGCCAACGCAAGCTATGCGATCATGCTATACACACTTGACATAGATGCATGCGATGTATATGCAATAGTGTCGAGAAGCCTATTTCTAAGTCTCTATATCCCGTTCACGTGCTCTCACACATAAACGAGATGACCGCATACCACCATATCCTACTTAAAGGGTGCATATGATGTGCAGTAGCAAAGGGAGCTTATTCCTAAGTTCCCCATTCTTTCTTATGCGATCCAATCCGCTCTTCTGAGACTTAGATTTGGTTTTTAGACTACTCTCCCAAGTATGCCTAAATGATGAATGATGTGCTCATAAGATAGGGTAATCACATAAACCTGACCGACGTAAGATTATTCCTATCCCTAGTGAACACTTGCTTACATTGCTTAATGTGATCAACCACTTACCTTCTCGAGCAGTTAATTGCTATTGATTCTACTCATAGACAAGCATTGCGTCCGCTTATAGACAAGCGTTACTATAGCTTCACACTAAGCAAATAAGGTTTTCTCATAACACTCGCACAAGCACACCTCCCGGTGGTTTACTACATGCTTCATATTCCCATGCCGCATGATTAAGTATGCGATACTCTAGCAATCTTACTCAGTGATGCAATGAAAGTTAAGGATGCTAAGTAAATGAAGATGGAGATGGAATCGAAGGAAAATATAGAAATGCATTGATCACAAAATGTATTAATTCCTTAAGCCAAAATGTAATACAATACAAGGAAAGAAGAGAAATGGAGGGCCAGCTGGAAGCAATGTCTTGCTTCCAACAGATATATGTCAAGGCTACCAGTGGTGCCATGGATGGGTGGTAGAGCAGATTCTCTTGAGCTTTAACTCCGACGAAGGCTCCGGTCGAGTGATTGAAGGGGATGAAGAACTCTCAAGCTATCTTCTCACGCTTTGGTCTGGATCACAAGGATCTACCCTCAGGCAGAAAGCCTTGGATGAATTGAAATTCTGCTTAATGACCTCTATTTATAGAGCTTGATCGCCGACAGCATTAATGGACTTGCTCTGAATCTGACACTCATGGCGTGATGGTCCTTTTCTAAATCTCTACTGCTAATAGTGTGGTAGGTGAAATGTCAACATCATCTTTTGATTCTCTCGAGGTATGCGTTCATGCTTGCATTCCACCAACCTTGCGTTCATCCCTTTATTATGGTTATCATTATGTAGTCGCAATCTCTCTGCGATGATCGCATTCGCTTGACGACCGCAACTTCTCTGCGATGACCGCATTTACTTGACAACCACAACTTCTATGCGATGGACGCATGCGGTTGATGGCCGCAACATCCATGCGTCGAACATATGCGTTCGCCTCTGCGATGGAGAGATTCCCTGCATGCTATCGTCTTTGCGATAGCCCGGCTTCGGCGTATGCGTCCGATTCCTGCATTAGCTACAAAGATAGACAATTAAACGCATAATAATGCATAATAGTGGGTTAGCTGAGATTCTTAATGCTGATCGATGCAAACTTGTTTTCTCATGAATTCCTAACATAATCGCCGCATATTCTACTTAACAACCCTCATTGACTAATAAAAGATTAAATATGTACCAAATCTATCTATAAGGAACCTTTTGTCTAAAGCAGATTCTGTTTAGGCTAGGGTACTTAAGCTAATGGAAATGGAATACCTCTACCTGGGAACCTACTTGAAATAGGTGAATTAGATAGATTTGTTGCATGCATGTAAATTTGATGATAGTCCATTAAAGTGTTTAATGGGACTTGATTCAAACTTGTTAAATTATCAAAAGCAAGAGTTGTTTTTTAGCAAATTAAACTCACACTTAGATAAAATCAGTAGCCGAATTGTCTAAGTTAATGAATCCCTAGGTAGAACATTCAGTGGGAGGTACTTAGGGTATATGATACTTCACTTAAACCTCTTCACGTTTCTCCCTAATGTTCACACCGTGAGATTTATCCTCGGCTTCAAGGCACCCTGAGAGTGTCCCCCTAAAGGATGGTGTTTGGGTAGGTCAATATCAAGGTGAATGGAGAGAATGTTCATAATAAGTGGGAGCGGGACGTGTGACAACATATCCCACAGTTTCTCTCATTAGGTTGGATAACGTTTTGTGCATCACCTCGAGGCATCCTGGGAGTGTCCCTTCTAAAGAATAGCAGTTTTGCACGACTCTTTATCTGATCTCCTGTATAGGATAAGGTCGCTTTAGTCTCTTGTCCTAATTTGCTTTTTCCCTATGGTGGGCGCATTAGGGCGGGACTCTAGGGCCTAAAATGAGGGGTTACACTTATGCGAAATTGTTAAAGGTTAACAATTCTGGACCGAAAAATGGTGACTATTAGAGTCAGTTACAAGAGTTGTTTCTGTCTAATGGTTGAGAATGTCTCATACCAGTGAAGGGGCACTTGATCACCCCACTGGTGACTTTTGTCCTGCCTCTCTGGGGAATCATTGCAAAATAGATGTCATTTCACTTAGGGTACATTAGAACTATTTTGCTAAAACTAAAATTGGTGTTAAAAGTGGTAATGCATAGACTTATTATGTTTGTTCATGTCTTTCAGCAACTTTAAAATGGCAACAACCACATTAGCTCTACTAAGTGCCGACAAATTGACTGGCAAAAACTACACTAGTTGGAAAAACACGATTAATACCATTCTTATCATCTATGACCTGAGGTTTGTCCTTATGGAGGAGTGACTTCCTATTCCAACTCAGACTGCCACTCGAAATGTTTTGGAGGCATATGAGAAATGGACACAGGCAAACGAGAAGGCTCGAGCTTACATCTTGGCCAGTTTGAATGACGTTTTGGCCAAGAAGCATGGGCCTATGGTCTTTGCACGTGAGATCATGGAGTCCTTGCAGGGAATGTTCAGACAACCGTCTAGACAGCTCAAGCATGAAGCTCTGGAATGCATCTTCAACTCCAAAATGGAGAAGGGTACATTTGTTCGAGAACAAGTTCTAAACATGATGGTCCACTTCAATATGGCGGAGATTAATGGGGCCTGCATCGATGAGGGCAGCCAGGTTGCATAATTTTACAAACATTGCCAGAAAGCTTCCTACACTTTGTTAGCAATGCTGTGCTGAACAAAGTTGATTATTCCCTTACAACTCTCCTCAACGAGTTGCAGACATTTCAATCCTTGTTGAAAAGTAAGGAGAAGAAGGTTGGTGAGGAAAATGTTGCTTCATCATCTAAGAAGTTCCATCGGGGTTCGACCTCAAGAACAAAGTCTACACCTTCTACTTCTAACACTACTAAGTGGAAGAAGAAGAAGGGTGGTAAGGGGAAAGGGCACCTGCTAACCCACAACCTGTTGCACAACGGGGTAGGCGACCAAGGCTGGTTGAAAAAGAAAATTTTTACATTGCAACCAGAATGGGCACTGGAAGTGGAACTGTCCTCGCTGGTTAAAGAAGAAGAAGAAGGCTAAGGCCTATTGAGATTGGTGTCCTAATTCTCTCGGAGTCTCGTTGTTTGCAATTATACACATTGTTTATGAATAAAATAAGTGTTATTTCATTCTGAAATTTACTCTTATCCAATAAACAAAGGTTATCGAATGTAAACTTAAGCATGTATATGATATATACAAGTGGATCATGCCTTAATTAATAACCTAAATAGGTCTGTAGTATAAGGATTAAGGTGGGATACCTGATCTTGGTGACATTACAGATACGACCCGCTTTGTAGGGGTTTGCAAGTATTGTAAACTATTACAGATGGTAGATCCTAACCATTCATGTGGAGACATGCAGGTGGGGGTGTCCTATACAAAGAGTTTATTTAAGATCGAACCACGAGATGATTTGTCTCTGTATATAACGTCGTTGATATTGGAGACTTACATCTCACCTAAACGACCATAGGTGACATGATCTTAATCCTGAGTGTTTTGGGTACTCCTGCCTTTGAGGGTAGTCCTTTGATTAGTATGGGTGAGAGTGGCCAGATTGCCAACTCAATATGCCTACCTTTTTGGGGACTTGTTTGATTTGGGAGCTGGGAACTCAGTTACACAAGATAGAATTCACTGTGTAAGACCCCAAATTACAAAAGAAGGGGAAAAAAGGGAAGTATCAAAGCAGCCAATGAAGAGCAAGGAGAGAAAGTGGGAGAAAAGGTGGAGGGGACCACATGCTGAAAGGAGAGAAAAGAAAGAGGGGACCACGAATTGGTTACAAAAGGGGAGTACGATCAGATGGAAGGGTAGGAAAAGAATTATCTAAAAGTTAGTGAACTTTTAGGAGGAGAGAAAACTAGCTCTCTCGAAGGTGTTGGGGGGGGGGGGGGGGGGGAGGGGATTTCCTTGTTATAGTTTTCTTCTTTTGGCAAGACAGGGGAGAGTGATTTTCGAGGGTGAGGTTGCTCTATTTTTGGGGAAGGGTCAAAAATGTGATATAAATAATAGCAAGGAAAGAGCTGAATATCCATCCATCTGTCTTCTTCTTCTTCTCTTCTGTTTTTTTTCTTTCTTCTTGTGCTCTATTTTTGGTCTTCTGTATAACAATTGCAGGGGAGGAGGACGAAAGAGTTTGAGTAAACCTTACACACTCCTTCCCCAAAGCAAGGGTAAATAGATAGATTGCTCCCTTAAGGGATGATTTTGGGGCTTAAACATAGTGGTCACAACTTCTCTTTGGAAGAGAGGACTCAGTCATAGTAGGACTATGACTTATGTTCATTAGAGGAATCAGTGGTACTTAAGAAGTTATATGTAACTACAGGGGCATAAAGGTTATTGGTCGAGCTGTACTTACGAGCGATCTGTGAAGGGTTATCACACTGTTGATTGGTTAAGATTGACGTATAATATACCTGTGGTAAGGAGAGTTCAACTTTTGGTCTTTAGTGGAGTGCCTGTCAGTTAATGGATGGTAAATTCTGTGATTAAAGAGTTTAGTCAGTTATTCAAGTACCGTTGGAGCTTTGAGCTACAGGTCCATAAGGTCCCCTTGGTAGCTCAATGGATTCAAGTTGAGAATCATTTCTTGGTATTGATTTGAAATTTTCAAATTGAAAAGAGGTATTTCGATTATATACGATATGATCAGTATGGTGTATGAGATAAATCTAGTGGAGGATTAATGTAAATGAGATTTACATTAAGTGCCATGAAATAGAAAAAGAGCTATGGTTTGTATGTTTTATGAGATGAAATATTAAAAATATAGGTTATAAATATAGTATGATAAGTTGGTTATCATTTATATTTATAAAAATATTAATTATTGGATGATTATCTCTTTTTCTCTAATAACCAATTGAGTGGGAGGTTATTGGTGGTTTTATGGTAACTGTGAGATAAAAGAAAAAATGTTTTCCTAAATTTAATGAGTATTGAGATTCCATTCTCGAAAATTGCTCATGGAAAAGGTTGTCAAGTAAATAAGATTTACTAAACAACAATAACTTGGAGAGACTAGATGATTGTGGAGTGTTTCTACACGATAAACACTTAGCTGGTCGATGAGCTAAACGATCGCATAGCTTTTGTTAAACAATTGGACATCGTCCTATACGATAGGCTTTGACATCTCTCACTTGCTCAATCGTTTACATGATTGTTCTCCTCCGATCTCATCCTCTAACCAAGTCCACACAGAGCCCACACTCTGGATTCTCACACTGAGAATACCAAAGTAACCTTTTTGATGGTGTCATACTCAACTTGACACTAGTCGAGGTTCTATGGAGGCCGTTCGTGTTGTTCGAAGTGTTTGTGACCTTGATGATCGCTTTGTTTGAGTTCATTGTGATCGTGTAGTGCAACGATCGTGTTATATGAGCGTTCAAGTGTTGCAGTGTTGCTGATTGTTTGAGCGTTCGTGATCAAGGGTCTTGAAGATGAGTCTTCAAAGATTTGTTAGTTCTATCCCTTGATCATTTAGTAAAGCATGCTATAATTTCTATTTTGCGCTTGTTGTTTCCATTTTGTGATTGTAATTGTGTTGTTCATATACGAATGAAATTTGGAACGAACCTTTCGCTGCTCATGGAAATCCTCGTGCACAATTTCCTTCAACTGGTATAAGATCCAGGTTGTTATGATATTCCAAATTTCACTTCTGTTTTGAACTTCTTTTACAGTCATGGTGGGTTTTCTGCATTGTGTTTAATTGTTAAATGCATTTGTGGATGGCGTTGATGGATGTTTATCGGTCTAATTGCCTATGTTACAACTTTTTTTAATGACAAAGTGTTAATTTGTAAGGGTCCTTGTGTTTTTGTGCATAATTAACATGCTATTGAGTCTGTAATTCAAAGTGTTTGAGTTAGTCAAGTCGTTTGTGATGAAATTTCGAAGCATGGAGATGTGGTTCTCAGCAAAAAAGAAGACCAAGAGTTGTTCGTGTCGTGTAGCCTCAGGTAAACGATCATTGGGATTAAACTAAACGATCGTGCAGTATTTACTAAACAATCGTTTAGCTAGGGTAAATTGTTTACTCTATCGCGTAGCGTTGGTTGCTTGATCGCGTAGATGCTGGAGGTAGACGATCGTAGTGGGAGCATATGATGCTTATCGTTTAGAAGAAGGCACGCACTAAACGATTGTGTAGTTAGCATACTCATCGCATAGTCATTACCTACACGATCATGCAGTATACGATATGAAGGCGTTCGCTCAACGAACGTTTAGATGATCGTATAGAGTTTGCGTTATTCGGAGCGCACTGCATGATCGCGTACCTAATGCTTCATTGCATAGTAAAAGGTACACGATCGTTGCTAAACGATCGTTTAGCTTTGGGAGTGTTGGTAAACGATAGAGCAAAACATTTGTTCTTTTGTGTTGACGATCACAGGGTGTTTGGTGCACAATGAGTGGAGACGCATTGCTTCGTTCGGACGGTTCAAGATCCGGTTTGTCTATTTGAACTGGAGACTCCTTATTTTGTAATAGTTTGCTTTAGTTTTGAAGATTTGAGGCAATTTTACCAGGTTCATCAACATTTGTTTATTATACCTGTGATGTATGGTGTTTATATGGCAAAGTGTTTGACATATAGATTTAAAACCCACCTTAGGTTGTGCAATTATTCATGCATCATGTATTATAAGTGTTATAATATTGCATGAAGAAATTACTTGAAAGCATGCACATGCATCATGAAATATAAGAGTGATATTTTTGCATGCCACATGCATCATCTTTATAGTATAAGCATTATAATATAAGAGTGAATGGAAGTATGTTTTTGCTTGGCTCGTTGTTTGCTTATATAAGAGTGATATAAAAAGTAGCAATGAATGAACAATGCATTGAGCATGACAGTTAGGCTGTTTATAAGCATTATGAATGCCTTGTATGTGTTAGCTTAGCATTGTGGTTGGTTTTGGTCGTTTCCGTTTATAAGCGTTATAAAGGAAATTAGAACTAAAATCAATAAGAAAGAGTTGCATGTAGACTTAGGGTGAACTCATTGTTTTAAAAGGCTTTTAAAATTGGATTGAGATAGACCTAAGTTCAAAAAGGTTCTAATGAGATTAGTAATCTAGTTTAATCTTTTAAATTGGTTTAATAGGATTAAATTGACTGGCATAAAAGGATTAAATTTTATTAAATATATCTATAAGGGACCTTTTGTCTAAGGTAGGTTCTGTCTAGGTTGGGGTCTTAAGCTGAAGGAAACAGAACATCCCTACCTGGAAAGGTGAATTAGATAGATTTTCTACAAGCATGCGATAGTTGGTCAAAGACTCCGTTAAAGAGTTTAATGGATGATGATCAAAAGTTGTTAAACTATCCAAGGTAAAAAAAATTACTCTTGGGCAAACCTAAACAGTCACTTAGTTAAATTTCTTAGCTGTGTTTTTTCTAAGTAACCAAACCCTAGGTTTTAAAATACTAAGTGGGAGGAAAATATGTATATGATATGTCGTTGATTCCACTCACATTTCTCCCTGAATGTTCATGCCGTGATATTCATGCTTGGCCTCATGGTGCCCTGGGAGTATCCCTCTTCAGATGGTGTTTGCATGAGTCAATATCAAGGTGGACGGAGAGAGTGTTTATAGTAAGTGGGTGAAGGGTGTGTGTCAACACTTCTTATGGTCTCTGTCATTGGTTTGCACCGTGAGATCATTCTGTACTCCCTCGTGGTGCCTTAGGTGTGTCCCCCTTTGGATGGGTTTTGTGCAGTTGGTCAAGATCAAGGTGAACTCCAGAAATGGATAGGGTCATTTTAGGTTTTGCCCCAATCGGATTTTTCCCCGTCGGATTGGCTGCTTGAGGTGGATCTCTAGGGCCTAAAATGGCGGGTCACACTTACAGGAGGTTGTAAGTAAGTTAATGATCTCTTGACCAAATCAAGGATGGCTAGTCGTTATAGAAGCAAGAGTTGTTCTGGTATTAATGACTGGTTGAGAATTTCTCAATTCAGAGGATGGATAATTGAAGCGTCATTGCGAAACTAGATCGACTTAATGATCTCTTCGGCGACTTTTGTCCTAAATCTTTGAAGCGTCATTGCGAAATTAGATGTCACACGGGGTTCATGTTAGTTTTGCTAAATCTTATTGGGTGTTGTATGTTTTTCAACGAGTATTTGCTTAAAACCTAATGTAGGTCAATGTGTTTTTGTTTTCAGCAACTTGTTAGTATTTCCATTTAGTGCCTCGAATTTGACCGATTACATATAGTGGAAAGAGTCTTGTAAAACGTATTTCGTGGTAAACGACCTCGAATTTGTAATGGTTGAGGAGTGTCCTCAAGTCCCGACCCTTGATGCACTGCAAAGCATTCACAATGCATATGAGGTGTGGATGAAGGCTAATTCATTGGCTCTACTTCACATTTTGGCTAGCATACCTGATGCTTTGGCCAAAAGGGTTGAGAACATGGTCATTGCATGCGAGATCATGGACTCGTTGCAAGATTTTTTTGAACGTCAGTTCTTACTTTGCGAGCACAAAGGGATGGATGACAAAACCAGTAGAGTCAGTTCCCAAGTTAAACTCCAAGAAGAGGAAGTAATTGTTGCTGACTCTGTTGAGGTTCATGGAAGAGAAGTGTTCTCTGAAATGCAACTTGGAGCTTATTGATAATGGGCAGAAATGCACGTTATTATACTGTAAAGATATAAAACAATGAAGGATTGAAACGGTAAAAATATATAAAAATTGCGTCCAAAAGCATTAAGTTTAGAACATTGCGATCGCATGTGCCCATCGCATTATAGCAACTAACTTATGTATTTTGTGTAGAAAATGTGTTGGTGCAAGGCGGAATTGCGATCAAAGGAATTTAGCGTCTAAGCGCATTAAGAGATTGAGATCGCAAGGCTATGCGATCATATGCGTTTGCGAAGATCTGCTCAAGAAGGTGGTCGCATAGAGCCAGCGCATCAAGGTGAAAGCTTAATAAACCACGATGGGACATAAAGCTGATGACTATCGAATTCGAATTTAGTTGACAAGCTGTTAACGACACACTGTAGCAAGTACACTCAACTTTTCGGTGACAATTATTCGGTGCATCAGACAGAGAACTAATGACATCCCATCAGTGCAATCATTTGAGAGAAAAAGCTCTTCACCCTAAAGCTCTATAAATACTGAAGGCCACTTCTTTAAAAGAGTTCAGTTTTTATTCCAGCTGAGCCATATAGAGAGTTCACCATACAGAATATAGTTAGCCTTTGTTCATATTTTTCTTACACTTAGAAGGCGGAGCCGAGAGAAGAGAGAAGACGCCAGAAGATCATCCTGGTCAGCTCAGAGAGTGCCAGGGAGCGTGGAAAACAGAGAGAGGGCCGACTCTTGCGAAAGCAAGAATATTCTTTGAGCAGAATAGAGAAAAATAGTGTAAAAGCCTTGGGAAGCAAGAAATTGCTACCAGACTCCTTGTCTTTATCTCTTATTGTTATTCTGTATTTCGATTTTATTTTTAGAATGGAACCTGCATTTCTACATCTGTTCACTCTCTTTACATTACGCATGAGTAACTAAACTGTCGAATGGGTTGAGAAGTACTTAGCTAGCATGACCTAAGATCTTCATTGCATGTGATCATCTTGTTTTATGTTGCATCCATCACCCCTTTAGAGCTACTCGAGAGAGAGTCTAAAGAAAGAACCTAAGACTTGAGAGAGTTAGGTTAGAATCTAGACTTGAGAAAGCAAGATTAGATCTGCATAAGCAAGAGATAGATAGAGATAAGTTCTGTTTGCCAACATGTATCGCATGCACCCTAGAAATAGGTTATGGTAGTTTGCGATTACCTTATGTATGTGTGTGTCATCCATCATCGCATAAACAAGAATAGAGGCTTAGACATAAGTCCTATAGACATCATTGCATACATCGCATGCATTCTAAAACTAGGAGCTGTAACATTTGTATTGAGAGATGACTTGCTGTTGTATGTATGTAGCATGATCGCATAATGTGAACGCAATCTTAGGAAGTGTTAGCTAAAAAATCTCCTCAACTCGTTTCCTTGCATACTCATTGTACTTTCGTGTTATTGACTCTTTTCTCAATTCCGCCGCATAGACTCTATACATTAAATAAACATACCAGCCAATGCATTGATTTATTTGTCACCACAAAGTTATCAGAAATCACCGTCGTATATTGTTTCCTTAGTCCCTGTGTTCGACCCTGGGATTACCAGGAAACCTAGTAGAATTTATACTTGGATTTTGCTAGGAAAACTTGCATGCACAACGCACATTCCACCATCGCATTCTACACCATTATTCCATCGCATTAATCACGCATCAAGTTTTTGGTGCCGTTGCCGGGGATTACGACAATACATTATGCTAACTGTAACTTTTTTATTTTCTTTGCAAACTTTCCATCTCTGTGCACTGCTTTTCCTTAGGTAAGGGAAGAAGCGGGTTTCGTATGAGTGAAGGACAAAATCCTAAGCCCAATTACGACCCAGAGATTGAGAGAACTTTTCGAAGAAGAAGAAGAAGAAACAGTCGCCAACGACAACAAGAGAAAGATCCAAACATGGCAGAGCAACCAGAAGATGGAGCACCAAATGCAAATAATATCATGGCGAATCCCATCCTCTTGGCGAACGATCGCAATAGGCCCATCCGAGACTATGCATCGCCTAACCTTTATGATTTCTCCTCAGGAATCATGAGGCCAGCTCTTGACGGATTGAGATTCGAGATGAAACCAGTGATGCTGCAGGTGATTCAAACTGCCGGACAGTTTGGCGGTAGGCGTAGTGAGGATCTGCACGCCACCTCCAGAGTTTTATCGAGATCTGCAATACGTTTGTGTTCCCAAACATCTCCACTGAGGAGGTTCGATTAACACTGTTCCCATTTTCGTTGTGAGACTAGGCACGAAAATGGGCTTATTCTCTCGAACCAGGGGAAATTACATGATGGGAACAGGTAATGGAGAAGTTCATGAA